>NC_061780.1:11160579-11509307 GCF_022458985.1 Mugil cephalus
CTGTGTTTTAAGGTTCTAATGTGGTGGGAATCAAATAATTGACACTGGTCAGTGTGACTGGGTTTTCTATAAACTCCAGTGTTGTGGCTTCAGTCCATGTGCATAAGACAGTCCAACGAGGGAACTTGATGTTGCCGTCTACTGCACTGATGTGCCGTGTGGAAAGATTCCACCTCCTGTGTTCTGATTTTCCCTCATGTGTCGTCCACATACCTGAACCAGTGGGTGGTCGTGGTTCCTGTGAAGGAGTTTGGGCCTCGGGTCTACCACGTCTGCTCCGCTATTGGTAACACTGGTAAACCCAAAACACGGCCATGTCTTTGCCTGTAGAATCCTCCATTAAATTGGAGATGGGTTGTAATCTGGCACAGGTCACGCAACATGCAAACTTGGTCTGGGATAAGGTTGGCTCTATTGGCCATGAAGCCTTTAGTAGTCTTTCCCTTTCTGCTTTTGTGGCTTTTGTTGGGTGAATATATGTGAACAGAGAGGTAATATCATATGATGATGATGGTTTCTTCTGGACCCAGTTTAACGTTTCTGATGTTGACGAAGTCCAGAGTTTCCAATGTGATGAGTACTCCTAACTAGGGGTTGTACTGACAAGTCGACTAGTACACTTTGTTTGCTGAAATGATCAGTTCATGCTACAGATGCACCAGATTTACACACACATACGGTTCCTGGTAGTAAAATGGCTCCATAATATAAATGGGAAACTTGCAAGCATTTCATGCATCGACCTACAATAGGGGAAATGGTAGAATCTGATCAAATACAGTAACATTGTCAAATATCACTACTTTTCATCTTAATAAATATTACAGAATGCATGGTTTTATACTGGAATGACAGTCAGATTAAAAAATATGGTTTGAATGGAAGTCAATTGGGCATTTTTGGCCTCAAAGGTGACCAGAGGGGGTACCTGGAAACGACGTAAAAAATACCAATGCAATCAAATCAATTTTATTGTTAATCTTTGACACATCCAAAAGTACATTGCAGTATGAAAACAAAGCACTTGTTCTCTAACATACAAGTAACTTTTCCCCCCCATTGTTCTTGGAACTCAGTGGCACAGCAACAGTACGTCCCATAGAAACGAAAGGAAATTGATGATCAAAACCGATGCTTGATAAAATAACATGGATGTAAACTTCAGTACACACACATCTTTGTGGAACCCTGTCAAAATTCCAAATCAGATAGATTTTACGAGCCAATGAAATCTGAGCCACAAAACTGTTGTGTAATAAATTAATTTCCAGCAGTTTACATTCAGATGTTGAGGAACAATTCATTAATTTTCAGGAACTAAAGTCAGATTATTTAAACTTTCTAGAAAACAGTGTATGGCCAACTGTTTTAGATGCAATCTTTTTTTAAATTTTTTTTTATTTTATTTTTTGACATGGATTAGACAGCAGACATTCGTCTGGAGTACAGTGCCCCCTAGTGACAGTCAAAAAGTACAACTTCAGAAACATCTGCTGCCACATGTTTTAAAACAGTGTCACAAAAGTCCAACAATTAAGGTTGATGGGAATAAATTCCATCTTCAAACTGATGTAGAAACATTTTTTTATTTCAAGAAGATTCTCCACTTTCAATGTTTCTTTTGAAGCAGAAAATGTTATTAAGAACTGAAATCACCCAAGTGAAAAAGTAATTGTCCCCTGCACACAATAATTAGCTAGCCACCTTTAGCAGTGATCTTCACCCCACTACACTTCCCCAGTCTTCTGGACCTGTTTAGACCAAATGTAAACAGGGCTATGGTTTGTAGAGTCATGAACTCTTTATTGGGGTGAGAAAGGCCTGCAGTTCCTTGGATGCCAGATCCTTAGAAATACAGGTTAGGTTATGATGATCTATTCCCGTGTTCTGTCTCGATTCCTCCTCCTTGCAGTCAGCGTTGTGAGGTTTCTCAAGTTGCTGAATGACATTCAGTCACCACTTCCTGATTTTGGCATCGCAACACAGGTGAAGCTTTTCCAACTCGTTTCTATAAATAGTCCATTTATGGGTATAATTCAACAGGGCTGGAACTAACTGGGCTTTGTTCTAGTCCTTGGCTTTGTTTTTTGTTGGATTGCATTTGAAGACGTGATGCAGTTCAAAATGAGACAGAGGACATGAAGGGGTCAAATACTTTATCACAGCACTATATCATTGAGTTTGATCTTGAAGCATGGGCTTAAAGATGAAACGCAGCATGACACAGATCCCAGAAAAAACCATGAATGAGTCCAAATTTAATCTGATAATCAGACTGAACTGCTGCATTCTACTTTTTAGTACTTGAACAGTTCAGAGGTCAGATCAGGATCAGAGAACCTGCAGTAATTAATTTGCAACATAGCAGAGAGCAGGCAAAGTTAAAAACAGATGCTTCTTCTACTAAAGTCATCTGCTGCACAATAAAATTCAAAGCACAAACAATATGCTGATTTATAGTGTCTGTGACAATCAGTTTTTACAATCAAGTTAAATTGCGAGTCCATTTCTCAGCTGTATTACTCCAGCACCAGTACCTTTCATACCCAGCCCTGTGTTGAGAAGAATCTGTCAATCATATCAAAGGACCGCGCCGGCTGGTCGTAAGGGAGAATGTGTCCCCCTCCCCTTATGATAACCTGTGGGATGAGACAACATTAAACAGGATCCCAGATACGCAAGTGTTTATTTCAAATGCCCATGACCTGCTCAACATTTGCTCACCTGGTAAAACTCTTTAACCTGTCGAACATAACCAGCCACCTCCTTGTCAGTGGGCTGGATCTTCCAGTGGAAGCGAGGGGCTGTCTTGTACTCTGCAGCGCCGGTCCAGTTGACAGTAGGAAGGAACCTCTCAGTCAACGGAGCAGCTACAATTACATCCAGCTGACCACTATAGATCAAGACCTGAACATGACATATTTAAACTGCATCGGTTAATATCCATGCAGGGTTCTAGACAAGTTATACATTCCCAATGCTCTCAAGTCTGCAAAATGAACATGCATGAATGATCCTGCAGCCCTCACCCTGTAATTATCCATCAGCACCCCCAGCCACGGTTTAATGCTCTTCATGACATCCTGCACGAGGTGCTTCTCCACCTCCGAGCCATCGTTGAACGTCAGGTTTCCCACGTGGATGGCTCGCCGCACCGCTGGCAGAGTCACAAACTGGGAGAAGTACTCTTGGTCTTCGGGTTCCTGTGGTGTACAAAAAGGACACAAAAGGACCGGGTTACTTATACTGCTACAAACCGTGACTGTTTTATTTTGGGTAAAAATAGCAACGTGAAGCACAGGCAGCTCTGAGTACCTGACATGTCATGTAGTTGAAGTAGTTGGTGCAGCCTGTAGCATTTTGGAAAAAGGAGGGGTATGGATCTACGTCACCATTCAGCAAGCTATCAAAAACCTGAGGAGAAATGTTTTTACTTTGTAGTATGTGTTTTCATTTTATTTACAATATTTTAATGATTGATGAAAACGAGTTTTACAAAATGCGAGCGATGTCCATCATCTCTTACCTTAAAAGCATCCACCCACTTCTTCTGTTGGATGAGCTGAACTCCAAGGTCTGTCTGCTTGTCAACGTACTGCTTCTGGAGCTCATCTATCATTCCTGTTTGATACAGGAACTCCCCATAGCCCCCCAGCATCTGAGGTGGAGAGGTTAAAAGTCACTGTGCATCCAGTTCCACATCCACACGTCAACAACCGTAATAATAAATGTAGATACAGAGATGTGGCAAAGATTAGATGAACAATGGCATTTTGGATGCGAGATAAAATAAGAAACACATCACACATCTGGAAAACATTGGATACACACCAGCTCTGGATCACAGAGTCCATCACCTATAGCCATCCCCTTCAAGTTGATTTTCACCTTGGCACTGGGGTTGTTTTTATGGATGTAGTAAGAAATGGCAGGGACATACTTCCCTGCATATGACTGCACAGACACAGAGAAAGTATTCAAAAGTGAGGGCCTTTTAAGATTAAAAAATATTAGATGACACAATATAAATTCACTGTTTTGCCACTTGTGTAATACAGTTATGTAAACAAAACATTAAAATTAAGAGGAAAAAAAACATACCTCTCCAGTTGCATAGAAGTCATTGGACTGATAATCAGGAAAGATCTGGAAGAACTGTGTCAAAGCACTTTTAAAAGAAAGAGAAGATAATAAGAGACAACAATCAAAACACCAAGAGGATGCACTGTAAATAAGTCAGGTGGCAGTGATTTACCTGTACAAATCTCTGCCAACATCATCCTGGTTCTGAGCATAACCTGCGTCATTATCAGTGAAGCTGAACCCTGTCCCAACCTGTAACAAGAAATACATCCCTTCAGCCATAGGAAACCCTGAGTGGATGATGTCTTTAAAGTAAATGTATTTTCTGAGGATTCATGAGAAAAATACGTACTGGATTGTCAATGTATAAAACCGAGTATCTGCTCGTCCAAGCATAATCCCTCAAACCGACTACAGAGACAGGAAAAGAGAACAATGCTCTAATACACACTATATCCAAAACGGTAAGGCATTACACAACATGTCTACCCCTGCAAAACATTTCTTACCAGTCAAGTTCTTGTGCACCACATATGGTCCATGTTCCACAAAGAGGCCGAACATGGAGGTGCCACCGGGTCCACCCTGCAGCCAGAGCAGGACTGGAGCTTTCCCTGGGTCTGCCTGTCAGTCAGATCAAGAAAATAAAAGATCTCATCACCATCTAGTGGTCACTTTGGTTACTAAACAAATGTAAAAAAAACAACAACAAAAAAAAACAAACAAACAAAACAAAAACAAAAAAAAGGGAAATGGATAGACTAGAACAAGCCTGATCCACAGAGGCCCCTCCCCTCAACCAACAGGACCCAACGCCCCCCACTGACATCAGAGGACACCCTCAGAAGACCCATGTCCCTTCTCTGATGAGTCACAACTGTTTTGGAGGCACAAGGGAGACTTACAGAATATTAGGAAGGTGGTCATAATGTTATGCCTGACTGGTGTAAGTTATTATAAATAAGCAGAAGCACTCTGGGCAAGACAGAATGTCTTAAAGACACTTTAAGTGCCGCACCAAGGATACTTCCATTAATGTTTAAGATGTTAATGTGAGTTTAACTGAGCCCCTACTTTGAACCAGATACTACTGCGCTCAGCACTTCTTGCTGCATCATCACTTTTGCAACAAAGCTTTATTGAACCTTTTCCAACATCCTCATTTATTCTCTGCTTTCAGTCACTTACTGCGAAAAACAGGAACAGGTTAAGAGGATTAATATGTGAAGAAAAAATTGCAGGGACAAATCTGAAACAACCTCCTACGACTGGACAAAGCTGCAAAGAAGTGAGGCGACCAGTCGTCCTGAATCAACCAAGACGCAGCAGATTTTAGAACTCATACGTCCCTGCTGCTGTGGGCCTTTTGGCACAATAGTGCTGACTGCATTTACTGCTCGCTGTGCCAAAAAGTGACCCTTGTGGATACTAAAGATTTTATGCATTGTAAGGCTAATTCGAATTGCAAAACAATTATTAAACAAGTTTCACCTTTTATTTGATGCCATGAGTGGCATGTGACTGTACTGCGCTGTGGTATCCTGTATCTGTGAATAGTTACTGATTCAGAGATAGGGCAATAAAGGTTCAAGTTCCCCAAAACAGAAGGGAAAATACGCACTCAGTCAGCGTTCCTGTGAGCCTTTGGCTGACAATGACATGGCATAAACATAAACTCATCCTCCCTTTATAGCAGATATTCCCTAAATACAGCTGACCAAATGCACACGGTGCAATCCAAAGATGATGGATGGACTAAATGTAAAGCAGGTAAAGTTGAATTTGAAGCATCTCTCTCGTCTCCCTAACACCAGAGTTTAGAAATCCCCTGCTGTGAAGAAGAAGCTGAGCCTACCGCATGTGCAGGGAAGAACCAAAAGAAGAGGTTGCTGTTGCATGTCTTGTTGACTGTGAGGTATCCAGCGTAACTCTTGACATTGGCTCCTGGCAGGGTTCCTACCAGACTCAGTTTGCGAGCTGGAAGAACAAGACGTCAACATGCTGGTGACACCCGGGCAACACAAACAGGTACGATCAGAAAGCAATGCAGACGAGAGTGATATTGAGCAGCATGTTGTTTTCACCTTCATCTATGGCGCCCTTCTCCAGGTAGGGAGTGAGGAAGAGGGGGGAGCCCGGGTCGTCTCCATTAAGGCTGCTGACACGGTGAGATTTACGGCAGAAAAACGACGAGCAGCTACGTGAGGTGGTAGAGTCCAGACAGGCCCAGAGTAACAGGAACCTCAAAGTCTCCTTCAGAAGCCTGCAAGTATTTACAAGACACGTATCAGACTAGTGACAGACTGACACAAACTCTATCAGATTACCAAACAGTGTGTGTTACAGCACCATAGCTTCCTAGCGAGGGCAGAAGAGGTGGAAAATAGATTAGTTTATGATTAAAACTTACCTCATTATCGCTGTGGTTTCAATCACAGAATTATTCTGTATGAATTCAGCCTCCAGACACAGCTACAACCAGTGGACGGCAAGCGGCTGCGCACACGGTTATATCAAGTCACATGATCATCTCTCTACCGGTCACGTGTTATGTTGGATCACGTGATCGTTGTTGCTCGTTTTAGGGACTGAACCAGTTGAACCGGGTTGAACCCTGAGCAAAGACTTGCAGGAAACTATTTTGTTTTGTTTTGTTTTGTTTTTTCAATTTATCTTTATTAACAAATCCCGGCATTACAAATTCAGTACCATCCAGATAGTCCAGTCAAAGTGTAGCATATTAGACCAAGCAAAACATGTGACTTGTTTTGCAAGGTGTGTTATACACATGCAACTATTGTATAATTGTAAATACTTTGTAAATACTTAATAATTAACAATCGTCTAATTTGCTAGCACTGATATTTGAATAAAGTGACACTTTGTTACTTTATATTTAACTCTGTAATGTTTCTTTTTATTATTTCTTGGGATGTCCCAGACAGTTTCCTAGCAATTTGGAAATGATTGAATTGGATCAGGCTGGTCTTGTCCTGTCCTTTCCTGTCTTGGTTTGGTTTGGTCTGGTCTGGTCTTAGCTCTTTTCTGGTCTGGTCTTGTCTGGTCTCATCTTGTCTTATCATACCATGTATTTAATTGTCTTCTCCTGCCTTGTCTTATTGGTCCAGTTTTGTCTGATCATATGTCTCAACAGTATGTAACTGGACAACGTTCACCTGAGTTGGACATGATGTCACTTTATCTTGTGGAAATGTGAGAGATGATGGAAGAACTGTGACAGTACTACCTAGCTGTTCATTGGCTTAAGAGACCAATCAAAAACAGCAGTGATGTTAAATAATCTTCGATCAAATCTAAACCAGACAGACTGAGTGTTACAACAAACTGTTCTGGCTTTCAGATTGATCTGTCAGTTGTTAGCAATGAGTACTTCCATCATAATGTTTCTTTCACAGAGTACCATATGTTTATTTGTTCTTATATAATCTGAAGTTTAAATATCAAACCGGTTCTCTCATCTTTTAAGTCTAAAAACTAAACTTCATCAATATCACTGTACATAGCTATAAAATTAATATAAAAAATAAGGACAGAAATCTAAGTGACACAACTAATTGAGATTGTTTCTATGCAGATGTCATTCCATCATATTTATCTGTTGCTGTTAAGGTTATGAAGTCACTTGTCCATTGTCTGTTTGACCAGACGATTGGTCACGGCTGAGCTTCTGGAGAACATTACTCTTAGTCAACACCTTCAGCGTCAGCATGGTGACAAATAATATGAGCTGGTTTTTGTCTTGGGCCTCAGATACAGAGTCAAGAGTTGTAGAGGCTGGAGGCTCAGCAGTGTGTTGGCCTGTGGAGACCACAGGAGCTTTTTCTTTTTGGTCCATGGAGACTTTTAAATGTTTGTGTGGATGAAGAAAGCTGGTTATAGGGTTATCTTCAGATAGAAGAATACAACAGAATAAATCAAAGTTGCCTCATGGAAAGACAATCGTTAGAACCACGGTTGCTATAATGGCAGCTCCCAAAGCCACACTGTGAATCACATCTATCCAGTCCCAGCGAGAGAAAGGTTTCCTTTTCTGCTTAGCAGAGAGATCGATGATGTGCACCTTAAACGTCTGGACAATTGCTGCTTCTACAGATAGATCCTGCTGTAAGATCATGGATTCCAGATTGTGCTTGTCCTTGAATGTCTCTTTCAGGTCTTTCAGAACGGCTTTGGAAACCTTCTTGTTGGACTTCATGTCTGGGCAGAAGTCTTTGTAGGCGTCAAGTTCTCCATTGTCTGTTTGACCAGACGATTGGTTTGAGCGATCCAGTCGTCACAGCTGAGCTTTTGGAGAACATTACTCTTAGTCAACACCTTCAGCGTCAGCATGGTGACAAATAATTTGAGCTGGATTTTGTCTTGGGCCTCAGATACAGAGTCAAGAGTTGTAGAGGCTGGAGGCTCAGCAACATGTTGGCCTGTAGAGGCCACAGGAGCTTTTTCTTTTTGGTCCATGGAGACTTTTAAATCTTTGTGTGGATGAAGAAAGTTGGTTATAGGGGTATCTTGAATGCAAAGTGGTTTTCTCACTGAACAATAATCACAAGATGAGTTATGCGTTATGAGTTATGAGAGTTCAGGTGTGTATATAAACCTCTGATGGGGGTGACACTGATGACATCACATTACACATCATTCCAGTGTCACACATTCTCCAACATTCAGTAAGCATCAGGCCATAGACTATTGGCAATTTTAAAATGACTGAATTGGATCAGACTTCAGTCAAGCCTGATATTGCAATCAACTCTTGCACACACACACACGCGCGCGTTTGGAGACATCTAATATTTGCAGTAAGATATATGGTGTTACTGTACGTAAACCTGTGTAAGGGCAGCTCTGGAGTGAGAGGCACAGCTTGGGGTTTGAAGGGTCACAGGTTCGCCTCCCGCCTCCCGCCCTCTCCATGGCTGTGGTGCCCTGAGCAAGCACCTAACCCCCAATTTGCTTCCCTGTACACAACAACTGTACACACTACTATGTGAACAAATGAATGGGTCAAACAGCAGGACAGAATTTCCCCTCAGGGGATCAATATAGTACTAATTAATTAATTAATTAGTTAGACCAAGAAGGAGAATGATGAAGAGCTGCGCCAAATGATCTCCACAGTGACCTGACCTAAACCCAATCCAGATTTGGGATGAGATGGACCACAGAGTGAAGGCAAAGGGGCCAACAAGTATTGGCCACAGCATCTCTGGAAACTCCTTCAAGACTGTTGGTAAACAATTTCAGGTGACTACCTCATTAAGTGCATCAAGAGCAAAGCAGCCAAACCAAATCAAAGAGGGGCTATTTTAAAGAATCTAAAATATATATATATATTTGTTTACTACGTAATTCCATGTGTTCATTCATCGTTTTGATGCCTTGAGTGAGAATCTACAATGTAAAATGATCATGAAAATAAAGAAAGTGCGTCCAAACTTTTGAATGCATGTGTATGTATTTAATTGTATTATTTATAATCTTGTGACAATTCAATGTTCTGCTTGGAAACTTTTGGACCTGGCATTTGTGTGGATGTTACTCAGACATCTACTACCCTCCTGAACCAGAGCAGGCACCCCCAGACAGGCCCATGTCCATTCTCTGATGAGTCAGAGCCATTTTGGAGACACATTGGGGACTTACACAACATTAGGCAGGTGGTCATAATGGCCTGTCGGTGTAAACAGATTGATTTCCTACTAATCTCCCATTTGGTGCCCAATATATTGAGCTTTATGTAGTCTGCATTGCTTCCCTAAAGGGACAAAAGAGGAGTGTTGAAGAACAAGACAATTCATCATTTCAACCTCTTCCCTTTGCCATGTTGTGATCGTGTGGCACTGTGGTTTAAATGACAGCTGTTAAATCTGTCATAACGTTCATAATACGTCACATGCAAAACAAACTAAGTACCATTAAAACTTGAATAAAACGAATAAATGCCTGTCATGATCTTACTATGTGCAATAATGTTTATAACTACAACCCATGTCTATAACTATACTGACCCTGAGATTGTGCAATAAGACATGCATAACTTCATTATTTTCATAAACATGTATATATTTCCTTATATATTCTCACCGTGTGCAATAATTTTTTTCTCTGTAGAGCAGCTGCTCCCTTGGGATCAATAAAGTAATTCTGATTCTGATTCTGATTGAAATGAATGGGCTTTGTTCATGGTTAACAGACAGTACAGGTATCGTATGTCTGATAAGCACATAATTATTTCCTGTTTTATTTCCTTCCAATGATTTTCCAAAAATGTGCCCAGTCAACATTAGTACACAACTCTACACTTTCTATAGGCTACACCTATAGGCACTTCTTTCACAACAGACATTTTGACCTGTCACTGTAAGGAAAGTACATGTGCAGCGTTCCAGTGAGCCACGAACGGCATCTAGAAAAACATCACCTCTTTTAAATAGAGTGTAGCCATGATCACTAAACCAAAATAGAGCTAGCTTAAGTTTGCTTTTCATTATCATCTTGTGACTGTATAATAATGATTCGGTCAAGATTGGATTATGTGGAGCTGATACAAAGTCAAAGTGACAGGTACCAGGTCCGACCATGAGAGACTCCAAGAGAGACTAAAAGATTTGAATGACATGTTTAGATTCCTCAGGATGAAACTCCAGTGGAACTGACTGCTGTATGTAGGCTATGTTGGTAATTTACTACATAGAGATTTGTGCCTAAAACTGATCCAGACTGCTTTATACAAACACTGTAAACTAAAAGCAAAAATCATCATAAAATCTAATCACAGATTCTTGTTCTATGTGTAACTATATCACTATTATCTACTGGCATTTTTCAAACCATCAAAGAAACTAGGGGCTGTGACTAATGAAATTAACAACGGCTTTGGTCCGTCCCAATAAGTCATCATAAGACAGTGTGACAAGCGAGCTGCCATGCACAATGAACTGAAGCAGCCACATGGGGTTCAGCCACAGTTCTTATTTATCCCGCTCACTCTGACATAAAGACTTTATCTTGTGTGTAAACCTTTACATATTTCCCTTGTTCTTTAATTAGTTTCATGGAGAATGGTGTTTAGCTGGTATCAAATATGTAATGTGTGTGAATACATGCGCATCAGAACCGTGAATGCCTGCACATCACATACAAGCGTGACATCGGTTACACATCTGTAACAAGACAAACATCTGACAATTTTTTTGAGTGTTGCACTGGCAGATACGTTTGCCTACCACACAAAGCGCAAAGGAAATTATGAAATGTCTTACAGCTAGGACGAAAATATGGACAGGGATTTTAGTTGCGCACAAACTACACAGGACACCCACAAAAAATTCAGGGTTGGGTGTTAAGCTGGTGCCTCGCTGAAATCTGTGGCGGTCATTTTCATTCTGTAAATGCAATCCCATACGATTTTCTCTTCGATTTATGTGTCAGATAGTGTGAATTTGGGATGGCTCAAAACACCATATAGAATCTATAGGTTGATGTTACAAACACTACATCCATTTGAACTTGTGGCAGAGAGGGGTGACCACCAGATGGCGCAAAAACACAGAGATTCTCATGGCTCCTTCAAACCAACATGACTTAACATGATGTCTGTTGAAACTATGCAGTGCCAAATCTGGCATGGTGTGGTTTTACCAGTCGGCCCTTTGCATGAATCACACAAGAGTGGATTTCCACGCAAAAGTGTCGTCTGTTGGAGGTTTCGCGATCAGAACTGAAAGTCGGTGCTCCAGTTTTTGCCAGTCGGGATTGCTTACATCTGGCAAACACTGCTCCAAACTTTCACTTTAAGAAGGCGCGTCTACACGCTGCGGTGTAGTGTGTTTATTACAATCCTTAAAGTGGCACATGGAAACCGTCGCTCATTTCTGCATGGCACACGCATTTAAACCTACAGATTTTCTCCAGCGTGTGGAGATGATTTGTAGGGACTGATCCGCGGAACGTGTTCCTCTAGAGCTGTCCTTTTTTCTTTCTTTTTTTGCAAGGCTGTCGGAGGAGGCAGCACCTCCAGTGTATGCGGCAGCGTGAGCTCCTCAGCGAGGCGCACAGCGAGCGGACGCAGGGGATCAGCGGATTGACGGACGGGCGGTGGGCTCGGGATCAAACGAGGCATGAACTAATCACCGGGCAGCCGTCAGGGGTGAAGGAGCACACCGAGAGAAATGGAGGCACCTCCGGGGACGAACGCTTGTGAGTCCACCTTAGCCAAACGGGAGTGACCGAGCCGTGAAACTGGTTGGGATGGCAGCATCCAGTAACTCAAGCCTCTCAGGTTCATCTGTGTCCTCTGGTAAGAGTTCAGATAGTAGCAGTAGTAGCAATAACATTAATAACCTCATAATTAAATATTTCCTTGATAGTCCTGCTTTTATTTGGCGCAAACTTTGTTTCATCATGTTCACATCATCCTGCAGATCGTGTGTGTGCTCATCACAACCACATGCACCATCAGAAAATGTGACATCTTCATACTGATCTTCGTCTGTCTCACAGGTGTTAGTTAGACTCCAAGTGTGAGTGCTCTGACTTAGGATTTATGATTGTAGGAAATCATCACCATCTGCTACAACTGGATGCATGTGGTGGAAACAGTGGATGGAAAAGAAGCTTTTTGTGGGTTAAGAGTGATATGCAGTCAGTATGACAATGGGTTTGGATGGCATCCTTACATTGCCAGCCATTTCCATAATTCTGTTTTTTTTTTTTTTTTTTTTTTTTTTTACTTTCCACTTGGCTGCATTGAAGGATTATCTTCGGTCTGTGTAAGCCTGCCATTTTTCCCCCGATATGCTACAGCGTGCACAATCCCCTTTGCATATGTGATTAGCACCTATAATATATTTGGCGAAATGTAATTTCCAGGGTTCAGCTGACACAGAATGAGAACAGAGCTTCGGGTCCGCGGCTGTTCAAATAAACCCTGAATGAAAGAGCAGCACCATGCTTGTTTCTGTGCATGGCCCCGCTGTGTGCTGATAAAGGCGCTGCTCATGTTTGCCCGAGTATGAAGTACAAACTCCACTATCACAGCAATGTTTGATGTGGAAGCCTCAGCAGCAACCATGGGCTTGTGTGTGTGTGTGTGTGAAAGAGAGAGAAAGACAGTTGGGAGGGAAAGAATACCAGACTCTGCATTTTAGTTTCCGTTTCTACTGTGGAAAGTTTTTCTTCCACCTCTGAACACCTGAGAAAAATGTCCTGAATTTTGCACGAAGGAGCGTTTTTATCTTTTGTAGGTTTGTTGAGGACGTTGCGTCGTCGTACAACACAGGATTTGTTTTACTTTCTTACTGACTCCGGATCCTAACCTCAACCACACAGCAGCATCACATTTCCCAAGGTACTGCCCAATGGGAGGGACAGACAGTCGTTTCCAAGCTGATATAGCCTGCGGTAACCACATGCTTCACAAAGCATTATCTCATGTGTGCGTTTCAGAAAGCAGCAGATTTACTGTTTGACCGCTGCTGCTTTAAGAGGAAAGTCTTTTCTTTCTGTGGCATTGGAGGGTTGTCATTACTGTTGGGCTTTCAATATAATTATCAGAGGTTACAAGCTGCGCTGCTGCCAGGGATAGCGTGGTTGTCACAAGGGTATTATTATTTTCATGCAGAGCTCTTTGGCAGCCAGACACAACATTTGAATAATCATGTCTATGAGGCATATGAGTCAAAAAAATGAATCTATGCTCAATTTGCGCTCCATATTAGGTCATCTATTCTGGCTGCAAACAGAATGCAGTTGGTGTAGTTATTTCAGCGGCTTCAGATGATAAGTTAATTTTGGGAATCTTTTTTTTTTTTTTTCGAGGCTATTTTCTGGCAGACGGTGTGTAAATTGTGTAAATATTGTTCATCCAACTCGTATGTGTGATCAATCAAGGTGTCAGCGATGGCAGCTTTTTGTACTCGGTGCTGATGTATGATAGTAGTAAAGGTAATTACATAATGGAAGCAAATAGTGATTTATTTCTGCACTTCCTGTAAATTATCGAAGTGTAAACCACCTCGTAATGGGGAGAGTGCAACACACACACAGACACACACACACACACACACACACACGAGTAGATGTGCTCAGTTTTAATATCGAAACAGACATACCAGAAAGATTGCAACATGCATGTAGCAGTCTCTTCCTTTCCCATGAAAGATTTCTTTTGTCTCGATCGGATTCCTACACATTCTTGGCATGGGTACATGCACGGAAGCATGTACTGAACCCGTAGCTCACCATTCGCCAGGCTCCTCCAGGAAATAAAACTTTGAAAATAAATTGAGGCATACAGCATGTCCTCAGCTCCAGGCCTTAAATGACAAAATTGGTCGGGGAGGCAGAATTTATATTACAGAGAGAGAGGCAGCCTGCTCAACACGATCCTGCACATGTTTTTTTTTTTTTTTTGAAATGCTGCAGTTCACCTCAGAGTCTTTCCAGCACTTCTGTTTGTTATCCTCTCCCTTGTGGCGGTGGATTTGTGTCACGTGCGCTGAGTGATTTACAGAAATTACCTGCGTGTTTTACAGAATCTGCGAAGGGGGCGAGTTTGTTCCCAAAAGTATTCCAGCTCCGGCTGTGCGTGCACCAGACATCAATGCTAGATTAATAATGACAGCCGATGGCAGACACTGAGGAAATGTCAGAATCAGGTTAGCAAATGACACCCTCTCCTTGTTTAAACACATACAGCCCTTATTAACAGCAGTCTCTCCCTTAGGGTGCCCAGCCTAGCGGCACATGAACCCGCTCCAAAGAGGCGCCATCATACCTGTCACATGGTATCTGGTCAGCTCTGAGACAGTGTTGAAATACTTGTTTTGGACCAGTGTAATCCACAGATGGTCTCCCTGCTGCAGCTCTGCTGCTTCCCACTGACATGATCTTGCGTTCTGTGTGTCTGTACTGAGGATCTGTATGTCCACTATCTGTGGCGCTGCACACAGAGATCTCCTCCAGAATGTGTCGTAATGCCAGTTATGTATTTGAGTAAATTTCAAACTAATTTAGCATAATTTTCAATTAGTAGGTTGATAAACCATGCATGGTAAAATTAAGAAAGAATAAATTCAGGATATTAAAATGATTGTACTGGTTATGTAAATGAAAGGATTTGGAAGGAAAAACTTGTGCTGACAGAACAAATAAGGATTAAAAATGAATCAAGTACACTGTTGGCTCTTCTGAGATGTGTCTGTATGCTTATATAAAACATTCATAAGTGTGGTGTAGGATCAAGCTGAAAGCATTTCAGGGGACTGTAAAATTAAAACCCCCTACACTCAGAAAACATGCTTTTTGTCACAGGCACTTGTCTTCACTTCAGCTTCGCTGAATGATGTTATATTCAAACACTAGGAGGCTTTCCTTTTCAAACGGATGTACTAAAAGTGGAATGTTTCTCTTCTCTCTGTGTCCCGTGAGTTTAAAGCATGTATCTGAAATCAGGATTTATGGCATCGCATCCTCCACTTACCCTGTGAGGCAGCTAGCCTCCAGCGAGATTACAAGGTCACTTTATCCATGTATGTTCCATGTAGTCCGGCCAATCTGTGCCTGTGCAGCAGAGGGTTTTGTTTTGGGTGTCGTAACAGTTCAAGCTGATGGCGGCGAGAGGGCGAGTGTTCATCTGAAAACAATATCGGTGTGTGCCTTTTATGTGCAAAAAAAAACTTCAAAGCTCCTTAGACTGATACCTGTTGTGTATCCTCTTCTAGTTTATGCCTCTGATTGGTTAAAGTTAGCCAGTGAAAGGTGGCCGCAGACAGATGGTTCACCCAGTAACCTGCCAAGTATGTATTTTTTCTTCTGAAAATCCCTTCCCTTTCCATACAGTTTCCAGGGAGGACTTCTCAGGTGGTTCGATGCATCAAGCCATCTGGTGCTTCAGGTTAAATCTATACAAGGGCAGTATCAAATTTTGTAGCCTGCATTGCCCATACTTTGAAAATATGCATCTATATTCATAGACTTATTTATCGATTTGTTGATGAGACAGGAGGTATTTTAACGAGTTTAAGAATTTCTACCTATGTAATTGATTTTTTTTATGGAAAAGGTCGTGTCAGATTCTAAATATTATTCAAAGCGCCATGTTTTTACTTTAATCTTAGAGGGGCCCTTTAAACTTTTTCTCCTCTTTTGAATATGCATGGAAAATCACACTTGGTCAGAAGGATTATTGCTTTGTTCCAGTTACAATGAGAATGACCCCCAAGGTTAGGGTCACCTGTGGATCATAAAACGCCGTCATTATAGCCCAGCAAATTCTTATTAGGAGATGAAAAAGATGCACCAGCACATTGCTCATTTCCACTACTGTGTAAAGCTTCAAGGCTGAGATGCTCTCTTCTTTTTTAGCTGTCGTAGGGTAGACGTATTGCCATCATTTTAGAATGACAGCTTTGCAACTCGGAATCATCTCCATGTTATTTTACACAGGTTCCTCGAAATATATCATTGCATTAAAAGATAAGTCACATTGCAAAATCATATCAGTTGACTTTTTTTTTTTTTCCCACTGTAATGATTGTTCTGCACAGGTCATAAACTGCTTGTTGTCGGCCATCGTCTCGGCACACCTCAACACAAGTCACTGTTTATGTGCTGAAGCTGAATATTTTTCGCCTGTGCACAGACTGCAGAGCAGACGTTATCTCCGGGGATGAAAGTCCCAGCACAATCTTTATTCATCACGTATTCTCTTTGTCACCGACGCAAACACCCGTCGGTAATTATTTTATTGAATGCTTCTGACTGGCGAGTAATGGAGGGCAACACAATTAATAGCTATTTCTTCGGGGGAAGAACCCCCCTGGCTGCTCCTGAATCTTAAATTCTTCCTGATCATCAGACACCGCACGAACTCTGAGCCACTTAAAAATTCTTTTTGATGTTCTTTGGATTCCTGTGTGTTTATGTCCGCGTGTATGCTTGCACGGGTGTCTGCGCGGCGCTAAGAGTGGGTAGGCTAGAGCAGCTCAGAGATTATGCACATGCTTGTATGTTTGTGGAAGTGTCTGGCAGCGTAGGCAAGCAAACCATGAGAGCTCCCGTCTTTGCAGCCGAAACTGTTGCAGGATTCCAGACTGAAATGCAATTTGTCATTAACAAGAATTAGATTTAAAAGAGAATATTTGGCAGCGGACCAGATGAAATCACATTCTTTAAATAAGCCGCAGTGGAATAAATCTTTCAGACTGTTGCCAGCGCTGTACACAGTGACAAAGCTTCAGTTCAGCGTTTGAACAATACATTTTCCAGGGCAGTTTAGCCACACATCAGTAAACTGAGCATGAGGACTATTTAGCTGTATGTGGAGGGCTTCAGCAACCGCATTTATCTCAAAAACATCTTGCCTCTTCATCATTTACATAACTGTTCAGCTTTTGATTATATGTCTTGTCTTTGTAATGAATTTCCACAGTAACCGTGCCATTATGATGAGAAGCGATGATGAGCTTTTTTCCTTGATAACGTTGCGCTGAGCCTCCAGTCAAACTCCTACTGTGGTGGGCAAGAGAAAACAGCATCAAGTAAACAGTTTGATAGCCTGCACTTCTCTTCAAATGCCATCAGCTGAACAGACAAAAATAAAAGCCAGACTTTAGCGATGCAGTTTTTAACACTGACGTAATTTACATGAGTAATGAGTTGCACAGTTTAGCTGCTGGTACCTTGCTGCCCGTATCCAACAAGTGCACACTGGTTTCCATTAATCATCTCCCATTAACTCTGAGGTGTGTTTTATTTCTCTCCCTCCAGCCAGAGGGGTGTGACGCTGATCTGTTGAGGATTTCAAAAGAATTCTGTTGTTGTATCATCTGGATCAATATGATTCATTGTTCACATAGTTGAACCTTCGTGTAGCAGCAGCACTGGGAGTGTTGAACACCAGCTATTTAGTGCATATGGGATGCACTACAGGATCATCTGACTATGTGATAGCTGTAGGCCACCATTGGTGATAATGTGAAATGGTCCCACCAGTCAGTGTCAAAGCTACGGGCACATCCTATTTAAGTTGTTTCTCCCTCTTGGGGATAAATATATATATATATATATATATATATATAGATATATAAGCAACATGTCTCTACTTCCTTGCATTGGCCAAACTGATGATGGCTTCCCAGATGACACCATTTTGCAAGTTTATAGTCTGGGCAGTAGCCACACTGAACCATTTCTATGACCCGCCCACACTTCCTCCAGACTCACTAGTGTACTATACCACACTCTCCTCTACCTCTATCAGTTACAAAGAAATGTTGAATTATACATTATTTGTTTATTTATTTTTTCCCACCAACTCACATGGTCCTACAAGACTGCTTCAAGGAACGGTTGGCATGGCAACTTCTGGTCGTCATGACTTTACATCCTGTTTTTATAGTGTCAGATAACTAAAAAATATGCATCAGCAGTATAGTAGCTACCTAAAGTCACAGAAACTATCCTTGAAAATCTTTGACATATATTTTGGTCTAAGTCGCATTCACGTGACGTCACAGCGAGCCGACGTCTCCGTGGTTACGGCCACCGAGTGGCAAAAAGTGACAGTTGAGCGTTAGTTTGAATCGTAGGCTTTAATAAAGTCTAAATTATGAAATTAATTTAAAAATCGGGGAGAGCTGTTGTGCGAGTGACTGTACCAACATATTTGAAACGCAGTCGGAGATATATTTTTAAGCCAAAGAACAGAGAAGTAAGTGGATCGCTGCATTTCGAGGAAACAACTGGAATCCACAGAAACCTGATGTTGCGGTTCACATTTTGTGTCAGGTAATATTAATCTATGCTGTATTTTTTTGATGAAGCCACACCTTAAGTTACTTCTGAAGTTACGGTGTGGAGAGCTATGAGATAGCTCTTAGCGTTAGCATCTTTTATTTAGCTACATTTATCATAACTGAAATGAACTTAAACTAATTGAAACCGATGCTAATCCACTTTTCCAAATCCACACTAGCTCGTATTGATCACTGTCGAATCCACTTGTCCTTAATTTTATCTGATAATCCACATTTGTCCCAGTCTCGCTGTGTTTATTGATACATTGCACCACGTTTTTGCCACTCAGGGAGTTTGGCCCTCACGTTAGTCAGTCACCCACCAGGGGGAGCTCTACTTGCTTTGGTGTCTCTGTTGAGTCCTTGTCTGTCTTCACATCCAGTAGTCTTTAGAGGCCAGCCTACAAAGTGGTCACCAGCATGCACAAAGCATAAATTTATTTATATTTTTAATGACCCAGCTATGGACCATTTGTACGATGGCTGTTCACCAATCTGTTGGATTCTGTAGTAAAACCATTTTCAGCGTGTTTTAGATGCAGCCAATATAAAACACATTCCTGACGGCATTAAGTCAGAGTGATTGCGCAGAATGTGTGTGAGGTCGCTTGTAATCTTAAATGCTTTCTCTGGGACTTGTGCAGTATTAAGCCGTACTCCAGGTCTCTGTGTTTTGCTCGTAATCTTTGAACCTTAAAGATAGAAGAGCCCTCTCGGACGTCACCCATAGGATTCCAGAAGAACGGGTTTGAAGCTCAGTGTGGGTGGCACCGTCTGTCACCACCTTGGTGGCGCCTGAATCCTCCTAACTCCTCTTGACTCCTCTTGACTGACCTCTGTACGGTGATCAGTGTGGACTATTTCAACACTTGCGAACAATTATTGGAGCGTCGCTTCTGCGTTTTGATGAAATTGCCATTTCTTTCATTTTGAATACATGCAGTGTGTCCATGCAGCCAGGCAGTAACTTGTAAACATGCAGCACATGTTTCTGCTATGGGCTCAGATATGTTAAAGAATTAGAAGATGATACGTATTAGACGTTGCCATGTTTAAACTGAGTGGAAATAGCGCAACAGATTGTGATATCTTATGAGTTGCAACTGTTTATGTAATATGATGCATAAGGAACATCATTGTTTGAGTGCAACTTGACATAAAAATTCTCAACACATGTTGGATCTGATCTGTCAAAAACAACTAATAATTTAAACCTTTTCTTGTAAAATCAGTGTCGTACTGCACATTATAAATAAAACACTGGCGTTCAGTGCCAGCCAACATATTATATTGCTCTCATATTTTGCCTCAAATTTGGCCAATCTAGTGACACATTCCAAGTATATTACAAGATATTACTTTGCTCAGTATAATTTGTCTTGCTGCAGAGCATTTCTCCCTCACCTCTCCGGCTTTTCTCAAGCTAATGTAACGCCACACTCCATCGCATGATCCAGCGTGAGTGTCCTCTTGATCACAACTCAGCCACCGCATTTCCCAGAGGGGGTCCCGCAGACTTGTGGTGGTGGTGGGATTCATTTTGTTCTTACTTTTTCTTAATTTTGATTGGTGTGTTTGAGCTCTTACCTCGGCGCAGAGGCTTTTTGTTTTTCGGGACCTCGTCCTTGGTTAAGAGACACCAGGAGCGTGCCGACGCAATGTTTAGCAAAAAAAAAAGAGCGGACGTCGGTATTGATTGTCCTCGAAGCGGAGGCGCTGATTAGAAGTGTATTCGCTGGTGCGTCTCAAGAGGCAGCTGCACCGTGTGAAGCCATATGCATAATTATAGCAGAGCGGTAAACAACAGTGACATAACCGCGGTGAAGGGCTCACATTTAACCCACCGCGAAAGGGACAGAAACTGAGTTTTTAATGAGAGAAAACAGGGCAGTCCATTATCAGTCTGTATGTGAGTTTATAACTGCTGTTGTATTTTTGTGTTTTGCAGACCCTGAGGATTACCAGCCGCCCATATGGAAGTCCTACTGTGAGTAATTAACTCATTTTATACTCTGATTAGCTGTGTTTTTGTCTGACTTTGGCCCTTTTATTGTGCCTTTTAAATAACTGCATGTTTGTGGCCTATAAATTATGCTGGAGAAATTTATTTTTGTACTTTTGTACATTTTGGCTTACACAGTACAATAACGCCACTGTTTCCAGAAGCCCGCGCACACACTTTAAGGCACTCCTCCACACAGCACAATCACAAATGCACAAAGGCAAAGCAGCAGATTCCTGATCTCTCACTAAAATAGGTTACCAGCATTCAGCAAAATAAGATTTCCTACCTGCAGCAGAGGCTCAGCTAAAACGGGGTCCTCAGAACACCCACCTCATTATACAACGTTTTTGCCATGTGGGAGGAAATGGTTTGAATCCTCTGAGTATACGTGATGCACGCACTGAAGCCGAGCGCAGATTCGCTGAAGCTGGGAACTGTGTCTGTCCTATTTAGTTTAACCGACGTGTGGCGTTTTTAATGACTTTCCCTCGGATTAATTGACTCATTTGTGTAATTTCCTAATAATGCTGCTTTTCTGAAGCCTCCCCTCTGACTTCTCAGGTCCTCTGCTGAGGTATTTTTAGAGGTCTGTGTGTCATAGAAATGAGTGATGTCCAGATCTCGCTGGATGGCTTAAATCAGCCTGACAACACATGAAAATCCACAGTCAGGAGTCTTCCTTCCCCCTGCCAGGAGAATCTGCTGTTTTGAAGACTTGGCTCAGCCTAACGCAGCCATTTCTCTGCTCTAGTCTCAGGTTGTTAGTTCATTGTAGTAATCTCACAAGGTATGCAGAATAAAAGAGAAACTCCAGTGTTAGGCACATGGTGGATTAAAAAAAAAAAGGACATCCAGCTCTAGGGACAAGAAGAATCTCTCATATCAGTTTTTCTTTTTCTTCACATATCAATAACTACATCTAATAAATAGAAGCGTGCAGTGTGTGTGTGCGCCTTTGTTTAGTTTTGAGGTTGAACCGAACGTACAATTGCACATTAAGTTAATGGGCAGCAGGTCTTAATTCACACAAAATAAGATTTCAGTTTTCATTTAAAGGCTTCTGTCATGTTAATCACTCACTGCTTGTCAGCCCACATAAGCTAATGGCTAATTTTGTACCTCTGCACACAGAGCAGTGGCCAGAAGCTGGGCTAAAGTCAATTAAGTGGGAGTATGATTTTACATCCATTAGAGGTCAGCGCATACATGCTGCAAAACCTACTTTGTTTCCTTCCTCCGGACTGTTTATTTTCAGGGGGTCGGGAGTCTGCATGAATTTACAGCTTGCACTGAGCCGTGCTTTCTTTAACTCGCATGTTTCTGTAACAGTGTACCAGCTACAGCAGGAAGCCCCGAGACCAAAGAGGATCACATGTCCTCATGAGGTCAGTATGTGTGTAAATCTAGTTCTTGAAATGTGCAAATGTCAGAGTTCAAACAGAGTAATGTGTCCGTGTGGTAACGACTTCGGTTCCAGACACATTCAGGGACGATCTGAAAATGATTAAACTGAAGCATTCGATTAATCAACTTATCAAAAATCAAATATTCAGACCACAGACAGACACAGAGTCATCTCACGCTGACCACTTAAGAGAAAAACGAGCCTGTTATAATATACAAGTAAGACATGAGTCGTCTCCGTGATTGGAGTCGTTGTGCGTTTATGACTGCCAAATGTTCAGTATCGCTGTTGAACATGTGGTTAGGCACCAGAGCAAACTGTAACACCAACTGGCCCCGTTTCTTTCTCTTTTTAAAGAGTATTTTCCTTTCATAAAGCACTCCAGCAGCCGCACTACTCCTGGCAAACTCACTTTTTATCTGGGAAAACGCTCATTGGGAAATGATTGAGTCTGGCAGCGGGATGCCAGACTCAATCAGTAACCTGCGGGGAATGACTCACTGCTTCTTTAAACACCTCATGAGCAACTGTTTAAACTTGAAAGTATGCTTGAGTTGGAAAATTGATCCTAAGCGATCCTCGGTTTGCTCTTTCCCATTTATTGTGAGGCGCAGTTTGGTGGACAGTTCAGGAAGCCCCGAGGTAACCTTGAAGGCGTTCGGATGAGTCTTCGGGTGCCTAAAAGACTCGATAACGAGCACCGAGGACAGTAACCGACCGCGAAGGGCCGGAGCTCTTTGTAATAACAGGCGGCGTAGACATTATCCTCTCAGCTGCATTAGTAGAGCGGATGGAACAGCCTTATCACTGCCCTCACCGAGAGTACCGCCAGTCTTTTACTGGACACGGAGAGGACGCGCGTTTCATCCCATTTTCAGCCTTGCTGCGCTTAGACGAGCAAAGTGAAAACTGGTTATGTGAGATTAGCGGCCGTCTGGTAATTGAGCACAAAATCACGTTTGATGTATTAGCACATCTATTACTGCGATAGCTGTGAATTATAAGAGAGAGATTCGGCACAGCGTGTGGAAAGAGGGTCTGGATCTTTGACAAAAGCACTTACTTTATTATGGGGATGTCTGTTATTTGATATTAGATTAAAGATTCCAGCTGTATTTTTCTGGAGGATTTGTAAGCGGGACGCGCCGCACAGCCTCGTGTGACACGGTAACGCGCCGAATATTTATTTCTTGCAGCTGGTCATCTATTAGCAGCTGCTTCGCTGCACTGGTTCTAATTCATCTCCACACTCTCCGCTCCCCGGCTTTATGGTTTGGTAGCTGCGAATAGACGCAGGGGCACAGATGGAGATAATCTGTCCTGTGGTGTGGAGTCCTTTATCTTTCACACCGGCTGCAAGAACAATTTGCAAAGCTATTTAATTGAGCTTACGTGTCGTATTTCCCCGCAGCCAATGTTTCTTCTTCTGGTTTACAGATGGAGACCAGACCCAAATACTATGGCAGAGAGTGAGTGTGACTTTATGACTCATCGTTTTTTTTGTTTGTTTGTTTGCTTGTGTTTAACTTGTTTTTAAATGCTACTGTGCAGAGAATGGCTTCGTTCATTATCATTATCATCAAACAAATGTTTGATCGCACTGAATAGATACTTAGAAGAAGAGGTCAGCGTCCACTGTGTACATCTGTGCTTCAGGATCAAGTGTTACACGTGCTGGATTTGTCCGTTTATTTTACAGATTTCATGGCATCATCTCTCGAGATTATGCAGATGATCTGCTGGCGGGAGCAGAGGGTTCTTACCTCATCAGGGAGAGCCAACGACAGCCAGGGACCCACACCTTGGCCTTAAGGTACTAACCCCATCAGTATGCAGGTCCCTTCTCTGACAGATCGCCTCTTATCAGCGGCCCACCACTCACTCAGTCGGTCTCCACCTTGTTCTCCACGCCGCTCAACCTTCTGCTCATTTCTGTTTCCCTTACACCCCGTCCTCACCCGCGAATCTCCATCCAGGTTCGGGCACCAGACCCTCAACTACAGGCTGTTTTACGACGGGAAGCACTTCGTCGCGGAGAAGAGGTTCGAGTCCGTCCACGACCTCGTGACCGACGCCCTCATCACCCTGTACATCGAGACCAAGGCGGCGGAGTACATCGCCAAGATGACCACCAACCCCATCTACGAGCACCTCGGTTACACGTCGCTGCTCAAGGACAAAATGGTGCACAGGCTGAGCCGCGGACGCACGGAACCGCGCAGGGTCACCTTCCAGAGGGATGAAAGGGTGAGTTCTGTGAACGAGCTCAGCAGATGTTGCGCACTCCCCGGTACTGAGCAAAAAGACTTCGGCGCTTTATGGGTGATGCCGTGGCTCATTAGACGCGTTTATTCTGCAGCGTGACAGCCAAGTATACAGTGACAAGAAGAACGAGGAGTCATGTGTACAAAGCATAGCCCCCACAGAGTCCTGTCCTCACCATCATGGAGTCAGTCTGGGATTGTTTGAGGAGACGGTAGACACTTTGACAGGCTAAACCCACAAAAGAACCGTGGCAAGTCTCCAGTATTGAACAGCCTACCTGCCAAGAAGCTGTGCACAAGTTACCCTGTGAGAATTGGTGGCACCAAATAATGATTTATCCTTTTCTACTTGCATCACTTCGAGTTAAACTATTCATGGCATTCAGCTGTAGCATGCTACCCTGCATTCTTGTAGTTGGAATCTTATTAGTAAATCAGTACTCACCTTTCTGTACGGGGAAATAAAATACCAACACTGGCCAGAGGTGAATTCCACCCACAGGTGTCTCTGAAGCTCACCAGTTAAAGTGTTCCAGCTAATTCTTTTAATCTGTTCTAAATCCAAATTGTAAGGACGTGTCATGGCATGAAACAGACCAGGCCAGGAAGAATACTTTTCATTATGTTTCTTTGTCGCTTGGGAGGTTTGCAGGCAGCCATCAGAGACCCCGGTGCAAAGATCAGTGCCAATCTAATCACTTAACTCTGCACATTTCAGATTTAATATCTTTGGAGTTTTTTTTTCTGTTGACTGAAGAAAGCTAAGTTGATTAAATGTTACCCTAGACTCTTAATAATTACTTTTACAACCGAACTGACTTTCGCTGTTAATTGTTTCCGAGATGTAGTAATCGCCTCCGTTTGTTATTTAAAAGCCTTCCTCGTATTTAAGCTGTAATAATCACATCACATCATAATCCGTCACAATAATATAGAGTAGTTGCACGACCTGATGTTTTAATTGTCTCTAATCCGTACATTTCATTCACAGTAGCAGCCACTTTTCACCGAGTGCTTGTACGGACACTGCGTTGGAATCGTAGAATGCGCTGCTCAACATATGCAAAGCCTGTGAGAGGACACTTTGTCCTGCGAGATGTACATTATCCCTGTAGCCTCTGGGTGTGTGCACCGCGGCCATGCTTGATTGCCTCCGCTGAAAGGTAATGATGACCGAGGGGACTGGGACTTTGCTCTGCCCGCCGTGCGTATCAGACTCCGTGATCTTGGGCGAGATGCATTGTAATCACGGGCTGTTGTCAGGTTAGAGTCTGTGAATGATTTATCAGTGTTGCACAGTTCTGCTGTTGTTGGGGTTTTTTTGGTGGAAAAAAAGTGTCCCTCCACTAGGTGGCAATATTAACTTGTCTCCTCCTGTCTCCGTGGAGCGATGATGGCGCTTAAACTCATCCTCTTTTTTTTTCTTTTTTTTATTAACAGACAGTCATGTTTTCTTCAGTCTTTTTATTTTTCCAAGATTTCATCAGCCGTGTCCTTCTTGGCTGTCCCTCAGCGCTGATTTATTGCTTTGGGGATCCTTTGTCTTCAAAATGTCAGCCTATAGATTGTCAGTCAGTGACAGACAGATGACAGCCCTGTCAGCAGGACCCCTATTTGCAGTATTAATATTTGCCGGTCTTAAATTTACTCCCTGTAACTTGAAACGTAAGCCATTAATGCAATTATTTTAGACCTAATGGCTGCTGGTCAGTCAGTAGCCCATTGACCTGTATTCGGTTTTTAAATAAACAAAGCCCTCGGAGTCCTGCGGACTGTTGGATTTTATTTGTACTTAAAACTTTCTGGACTGTACTTTCCACTAGCGTCCCCTTGGAAAATAAATGTGGGTCATGTCTCTAGCTAAATGTCAGACTGTCAGTTATCTCGGAGCTTTTGTGAAAATAACTACGTATTCCTCCTGCCAACTTTTCTACATGAGCATCTTAGTCTGTGACAGCTGTGATAATGGCAGGCTTTGTCAGGCGGCGTTTAAAAAAACAACCTGCCAGTCACTCCCCGGAGAGAAGCTCGTCTCCCGTCCGCTCGCGTGGTACGTGTCCGAGGACCGGGGACCCGGCCGGATGGCCTCGAATCTGTGGGCGCAGTTTGAAGTCCGTGTTTACCAATTACACAGCAGCCACACCCAAAGGCCTTACAGTCACAGTGGCTTCACTGTATGGCCGAAATCCATGTGTATTTACTCGGTGTCGGGTTGATACCTATATAATGTCTTGACTGCGAACGCTTGCGTAATTAAAATGCTCTCGGGCGGTGAAAGGGGCTACTTGACTCCACCTAAATCAACCTCCTGAGTTTCTTTGCGTGTGCAGGAATTCGCTCGGCGGCTGAAACCTCCGGCACTTTGCTCCTAATACTCACCGCGCCGGTTTTAATCTCAGCTGGGCATTTGACGGACTGGTGCGCTCGCATGCCCCGGGACTATTTTCAAAGAAATGATCATGTTGTTTGTTGGGATAATTACCTGTTTTGCCCTGAGGTTGCGTGCTATAAAAAATGCAAAAACGGCTACTTGAGGATTTTACTTGTAAAACTGTAGCACTCAAGGCTTTTAAAACGTTATTTTTAGTCCCAGACGCGGAAAAAAAAGATATTTTCATGTTCCCAGTGACAACAAAAGCGTTAATTTCCTCAATATTCAATATCCTGTAGTGCTTCACTGTGAGCCCTTTTTTCTATTTGTTAGATATGTTGTTAGAGTAGTTTTGTTTGGGATGTATCCTGTTGTCTCAATGTGCCAGTGTCCACTACGCTGTTCTCCCATGATTCCGCTCACAACTCAGTCCACTCAGCTGCATTCTCACAAAGCCTTTGCGGGAATAAAGGAGCCAGGCCACTGAAAAGAAAGCGGGGCTTGTTGCGCGACCACCTTTTGTGTCCTTTCTTCCAAGCTCGTCTTTAAGAGACAAGAAGCCATCTGCCTGCAGACAAAGAGCACAGTCCTTGTCTCCCTCCCTCCCTCCCTCCCTCCCTCCCTCCCTCCTTCCTCACAGGGCTAAAATATCTCCTAGTGGTGTGTCCCTACAGACTTAGAGCCGTAGAGCTGAATTGCACGGTGTGGTATGTGCAGGTCTTTTCAAAGAATGTCAACCACAATGACAAATATCTTCACCTGTCCCGTCACTCTTGCAGCTATGAGCCATTTTGCTCATGCCCCGCAGGCATCCGACACAATGAGAAATAGCCGCGACACAAAAAGTCACAGCAGTGCTTTTTTTTCTTCTTCTTTTTTTTTTTAAACTTTGCCTCGGTGCCTATAGCCCATGGACTCAGCCAATCCCTTCGTTTTATCTCAGCTCTGCAGTTGCCCTTTGGGTCTTTTTCCTCTCTGCATCGCCACTCTACGTTTGCTCTGGCTTTTTATCATCACAAATCCAATGCCGACTGCCTCTCTGACCTTTCCACTCCGCTTAATAAATCACTCCAACTTTATTTCTGCGATGCATGTGTGGGCTCGGCCGTTGTGTTGTCACGGGGGACAGAAAACCTTGATGATGTTTGGCGTTTAATGCGCTGCCGTGCCTTGATTCGGAAGCTTGTTGATCGTTAGAGCCTCGTGCGTGCTGCTTACTTGCTGTCACCAGGCAGAGCTAATATGGACAAATTCACCGTGAACACGGCAACAACCCCCTACTGGGGGGGGAATCAACAGAACTGTATGGCCGCAGCCGTTCCCATGAGCTCCCTATGGGATTTGATTTGGATTTTGAACTGCGAGATTACTCCTTGTGTAAGGATTATGGCAGTAATCCCTCCCAATCCTGGTTAATGGTCTGTCGCTGTTGGTCCTTCGAGACAAACTGACTAGTGATAGGCAGGAGTAGTCTGCAGTCGGAGCGTCTGGAAGTTCCAGTCTGGACGGCAGTGTGGGGAATTCCACTTAGCTGGAGGTCAAGATCTGTTTGAACGACACACAGGGCGGGACGGTCTCGGGTCTGTCGGGTCTGTCTTTGAGCACGCGTTTATAGGACTCAGTGCCAGCTGAGAGTCGCTGGCAGTGGAGCATTATCTCCAGCAAAGTGAGGTGGAGTGTGTCCGGAAGGCAGCGCGCTAATGGGAGTATGCTCTGCGCTATATAGGGGGCGTCTGCACTATTGATCCTCCTTTAGAGAGCCGTTGAGCTGTGTGAAGTGGTCCTGACAGCAGCGACTGCCCTCCCTCTCAACCTCGTGGCCCCCTCCACATCTAGGACCCCGTTCGCTCTTTCTCTCCCTTCCCTTGCTGGGTGCGTGAAAGAGGACCATTGTCTGAGGCACACTCCTGCCCTCAGGCCGCCCACCACCAGCTCCCGTCGGCCTCGCTCTCCTCGCTCACTGCCGCCGCCGCGCTCAGACCAGATGCAGAGCCAACCCCGTGCTGGCTCCCATCACTCGCCCTCCTGGGTCAAAGGGGAGTGGAGCGTAGCCGCCACCTCCGCGCTGGGGTGTTGCCGGCAGCGTCTGCTGCACAGCGCCCACGTCTCCCCTCCGCACCTACCCGCAGAGGAGATGGAGAGGCTCTGGGAGCCCGACCAGTCGGGCACGGAGGCTGAAGAGAACCGGGGAGGTTTAGGAGCAGAGCTGATCGCCCACAAGACCAAACGGCAGGAGAGGAAGCGTCAGGAGCTGCTGGCTTTGGCTCTGGGAGTCAAGCTGGGTAGCAAGGGGACTCTTCTGTGGAAGCCTATTAAACTGTTGGCCTCTTGTCCGCAGATCTCCTCACCTCTGGTGCGACGGAGTGCCTTGAAAGACACGCCTGAAAAGCAGTGCTCCTATGAGAAGATCCACAACTTTAAGGTGAGCAGCTTTTCCTTTACGCAAGTGACAAAAGTACAGGCTGTCGGTTTAAGATTAGCCGTTCAACAGTTTCATTTTTTAATTGTGCTGATAGTTTTGTTAACGTCTTTCCTTAAGGATAAATCTCTTTATACGAGCCCCTTTGTTTTTACAGTGGCTTTAGAGAGATAGCTCTAGAGTTGTGGTTTTGCCTGCCTCACCATAGTGCGTGCTGCTTTTTGCCCGAGAGCACATGCAGCTGACACCCATATGCACTGAGGGAAACTAATGGGCACACTACTGCAACCCATTAACTGCAGGACTCCATTGATCAGCATTGATTTTAAAGCTCTCAGATCCATTTTATTTGGGCTTTGTAAAAAACCGTTAAAGAGCTGCATGTGAGTGCTTTGAAACAGCAATAGAGCAGAGTTGTGCTTCTTTAAATACACAAAGAAGAATTTGGGGATACTTTACCTCTGGGCTCCTTAACATTCTTGCAATTGTATCGTGGGTTTCAGTTGACGCGAAGGTAATATCAAACCGCGGCTTTTTGTTTTGTTCCCCTTTGAACAAAAAAAACGTTCACTCACCACCTGCCGTCTGCCCTCATTACGCCACTGTCACCTATTCAGAGTATCAATGAAGGCGTGTTTGTGCACGTGCACGTAATCGCTTGCTCCGCTCGTCATCTTATCTGTGTTTCTGGGGGCACGGCGGGTGTACATCTGTTATTTTGACTCTGAGGCGTGCCTCTTTGCTCGCCTGCATGTATCCGATTGCTCAGGAGCAGATGCCAGACACACTGGAGAAAATCCTTTAATCTGCCTTGTATATACAAATGCTCTCATTTGGTGAGGGGTTCCATCCAGCGTCGTTTGGGATCACAGTGTAACCACGGTCCAGCACATCAAAGGACACGGTCTTCGGTTTGAACTGTACATTGATGTGGGGCGTTTTTTTTATGTGTACGTCCCCAACCACAGGTGCATACCTTCCGAGGGCCGCACTGGTGCGAGTACTGTGCCAACTTCATGTGGGGCCTCATCGCCCAGGGAGTCCGCTGCTCAGGTAACTGTATCCAGCCTCCAAACCGCATGTCATGGATAACATGGACATTTCATGTTACATAAATCGGGGGATTACACAACTGATGTATGATCTGTGGCGAACTCTTGTCTTTCATGCATGCTTCAGTTGCATAATCCCATGCTTCACTTATGTTCAGTTTTATGGTCCCTTTCCTTTAGCATTTTGTGACAAACAACTTGAGATTCTCTTGCCAGTGACTCACCAAGGCACATTCAAGTCGACGAGGCACAGCTTTCTCTATCATATCAAAATGAAAACAAAATGTCATCAATGTCACGTGATGACGTGTGCAGACAGAATTTATATCTGGCTTAAAGCTACGTCAACAAACATCACGACAAACTAAATATAAAAACGTCCGAACTCGGATAAATGCGGGTCAAACACAAGTTCGATTGATTAGAGCCGTGGGGGATTTCAGGGCCCCACAAGATTCACTGACTGCACAAACACGGCCCTGAGAGCGGCGTGCGCTCTGGAGGACTCGGCTGCTCTCTGTCCCAAACAGAGCGTTTGTTGTTGAGATGTTTGCCACGCTGATAAGCCGGAGGCGAACACTCGTATCATCAGACACCTCATGTGCTATGGGAAGCAGGAGAGACTTCTTTGTCCTCTCTCTCAGAGTCTGCCTGGCCTCTATATGTTTTCCTTATCTCTTTCCACACTCTCTCCGCGAGCTCTGACTGAGCACGCGGAGCCCAATCAGCGCAACGGCGTTAACGTCGCTCACGCTGCAAAGACGCCTTTGTGATGAAGGATTTCAGACGAACGCCCCTCGTCTACAATCACGGCCCCCCTCGAAACCTTCAATTTTCCCGAGCCGCGCCGCCACACGAGCGAACTTCACACACGCTCCGCTCTCACCAGCTGTCCAACACGCTCCATGTGACTAAAACTACAAGAACCCCCGCCCGTGCTGCCTGCCATGTCCGCGCTTATCTACCTTTGGCGCGGCGCACCGAGACAGCTTAGCTGCAGCTGTGCTGTCTGACAGTGCAGTTTATCACTGACTCTGGGAAACCTTTTCAAACTGCTGTCTTAAGCCTGCCATGATGGCTGTGTTATCATCAGTCTGAGGCTAATCTCTCTCTCTCTCCCCCCTTCTCTGTTTATCTCGTTTTTTTTTTTTTTTTTTTGCTAGACTGTGGGCTGAATGTACACAAACAGTGCTCCAAACTGGTTCCCAGTGACTGCCAGCCGGACCTGCGCAGGATAAAGAAAGTGTTCAGCTGTGACCTCACAACGCTCGTCAAAGCTCACAACACAACGCGACCCATGGTGGTGGACATGTGCATCCGAGAGATAGAACTGAGAGGTGGAGTTGATCGTCATTTGATCTCACGAGTCGTTACAGCGGCACAGAAATCAAAAACCTTTAACTCAAAATGTGTTTTTTCTGGCGTCATTAACTTATATTAACTTTATGCTTCTGCGACAATAGAGACCTGAAGTGTCTTGATCTGCTGTTAAAAAAAAAACTGAGACAACCCTTTCAATTTTCTCTTGCAGGTATGAAATCAGAAGGTCTCTACAGAGTGTCTGGCTTCTCAGAGCACATTGAGGATGTGAGGCTCGCTTTTGACCGAGGTTTGTTGACAGCAGCAGTGATTGCCCCAGGATCTCAGGCTCTGAGGTTTTTACTTCACGGTTTCACAATTTTAGATGAGGTGCTTGTTTTCAGCTGCGGCACGGCACTGCGGATTTTGCAGCTGACGCAAGAACAGTCAAATTCGATTCGATTTTAGTCCTGTCCTCTCTGATTTGTTTTCTTGTTTTGTGTTTTCCTATCAACAGATGGTGAAAAGGCTGACATCAGTGCCGCCGCCTATGCAGACATCAACATAATTGCTGGCGCTTTGAAGCTCTACTTACGAGATCTCCCCATTCCAGTCATTACGTTTGACTTGTACTCCAAATTTATTCAAGCTGCAAGTAAGAGCTCATCTCTGGGCAGTTCCGTGCCATTATTCTGTTAGTACTTCTGCAGTGATAATAATCGTTTCTCTGATGTGATGCAGAAATTCCAAATGCCGAATCCAGGCTGGAGGCCATCCACGAAGGTTTACTGCAGCTTCCCCCAGCCCACTATGAGACCTTACGTTACCTGATGGCTCACCTCAAGAGGTCAGTTACATTCGTCTGCAAATCTCATGAAAATACTAATGAGTTAATCTAGTTACTTACTCTGCTGACCAAAAAACTATTAAAACACATAACTGAACCACAGAGTCACAATCATATGTTGTTTAATGTGTATAAATCCACAACTGAAAATAGTCCCCAGTTAACGCACTATTAACTCCTGCTTTAGGAAATGATTTACCCTGTTTCCTAAATCACATTTGTGTATTTCAGTGTTTTTTGTCTTTTAATGTTGAACAATGAACGAGTGAATGGGGAATTTTGTCTGAAACGAATCAACACATACCCTCAAAGGAAAACTTTCAGATTTTAAAAAGCATGTTAAATCTTTTGTGTGTTTTCCCACTGACACTCCGCTCATACATTCGTCGTCTTTTGCTCCCCAGAGTGACAATGTTCGAAAAAGACAACTTAATGAACGCTGAGAACCTGGGGATCGTCTTTGGTCCAACTCTAATGCAGCCGCCGGAGCAGAATGCCTTGACAACCCTGAATGACATGAGGCAGCAGAAGCTCGTGGTGCAGCTTATAATAGAGCATGAAGACGTCTTATTCTAAGGACCGAGGCATGCGGGCCTTGCAACAGACTGAAAGAACGACTATTTATTCTGTCAAGAGGAAATTCAAGCCACATTGATTCTGATTAAGGTTCAGAATAGTTCGTGATCCGACCGAGCTCTTATTTCCCGCATGACAGTCGTAGTTTAAGTTGGTTTGGTGATGACATTGTCTTGTTACTGTATGTTTTGGGTTCGCATACTAAGTCAAGACCATCATTTTTTTACATTTGGAAAGGATCCTATCATTTTTAACTACTTAACAGAGCTGTTCCCTCCCGTGTTTCATTTGAAGACTGTCACTACCTGGTGTAGACTCAGTCGTGATGACAGCGCTGTGTGGGATCAGTCAGTGGAGGCACGGTGCAGTGTAAATCAAGCCTCACACACCAGCCAAGTCACTGCTCTCACATGTGGGAACTCTAGTTAAAAATGGAATGAAACAACGTGGATCCTTTTATTGTACATAAAAAACAGATCACGCAATGATCCGAATTTTAACTGTGTGTACTGAAACATAAGAAATGAGACAACTCCTATAGCACTTTTTTTGCGACAAGTGTAAAAGATTTATTTTGTAAAGATGTTTATTTTTGTCTCCAACTCCGCATTGTTCCTTTGTCACTATAATATATGCCGTCGAGAATGATGTAATTGATGTCTAAATACAACATGGTTTCGCAAAAGAAAAAGCCAGAAGAGCAGTGGTTTGTGGATCTTACCACACTGGTTTTCAGTGTATTCAGTGTTGTGTGTGGAACACAGAGGTGGATAAAACACTGGTCATTATTTCATGTCCCATACTAGACTGTGACACATAAGCAAATCTCTTCTGTACACATGCCGTGTTGGCTGTGCTGCAGTGTTTCAGTGTACAGTACATTTTGTAATTTGGAAAACTGTCAAGAGGAAGGAAGATTATCGCCATTTTTTTTTATTTTCATGCCAGTAATATTGCTCAGTGCAGCAGTTGCCATTCACTTTATGAACGCCATTGATTATCATACAAAAGCAGTACCTTCCTTTCATACTTTAATGGTTTGAATCCTTTCTACAAGTCCATTTTATCAAATGGTATTTTTGTGACCGTTGCAATTCAAATGTAATTTATGAAATGATGATTTATTAAAGTATGTGAAACTTGAGTTTAAAATGCCGTGAGCTGTAGTTATTCACAAGTTGCGTTTAATATAAGCGATCCACAGTCCAGTAGAAGCCTAGAAGGTTCCTTATCGCATGAAGGGTATGACTCATAGGTTTTTCCTTTTGCTTTTCATGTAATATTCAGCTTCTGTCCACTGAATCAATTTTACCTGTAGGTGTGGTCAGCACAGTGGAAATTTGCCAGCTACCAGATGAACTAAATCAGTGCGGAAAAACAGTGGCGCACTTTGTGCACTACAGGTTTCACAGCCTGTCTTTTTAAGCAAGAAACATAACTGAACTGCACACTGCCACATCTCTATATTTCTACACCAGTTTACTGTCTGGTGTTATTTTTATGTAACTGTCACAAGAACTCCGCTCGCTGCTTCGTGCTTCGAATGCTTTGGTTCAGATATTGTTAGCGGGCATTACTCTGGTGGGGGGAGATTGCCTCCTCTTCCATTTCATTGCATCATCTGAAAACTTCTGGAGTTTAACTTGGGGAATTTAGATCTGCAGTCAGTGCTCCACTATTTATTTATTTATTTATTCTTTCTTGAAAGCTTTCATTCATATGGTTAAAAGGAAAATGTGAGACCGGAAAGACAGTGATCCCATGTTTCAGTGACTCCTTTGATCCTCCAAACACTGCGCTTCATGTTGCTGCTGCATAGCTGACTCAGATGATACATTATTAGCCCGATGATTGATCCGTAAGCCTTCCGACAGTATATGCTGTGTAGCATACATATGGCCTCTTAATGGAAATCAAACGGATTGGACTGACATGATATTTGACGTATGATCTGTGCAATCTGACAGCACTACGAGTGTGACAAGAGTCACTCACTGATGTCAAATGAAGGTTTCCCCAAGACACTGTTTGCAGATTTTTAAAACCACTCTAAAATACTGTGTTCTACTAAGGATTCAAGAAAACATGTCTCTTTTTGAATATGATAGTAGCAGGCTTAAAATATAAATTGAAAATCATTTCTAGTAGGGCTTTAAAACATTGCAAGTGACCAATAGACAGTGTCCTCATGATTTACTCTTGATAACAAGTACGTGTGACTCTCCTTTCAGTAAACCGGCCAACCAAATACAGTACCAGAAGCTGAGCAAGTCCTCTGATATTGGTGCCCTTTGAAGAGATTCAAGAGTTGGAAGTCTTTCAAACATCAAGATCAAGAGTGCCATCTAGTGGCTAATGTAGATATTACCTATCCTCCACCCAGTATCACTACAGCTACAGCTAACTGCACACATACATACATACATATGCATATATGATTGTAAAGCTAAGATTAATTAACACAAACTTGTTTCAAAAAGGCACATTTTATGAAACTGCATAAACAAATCAATGGTAGATAAATCTGTGAAGTCACTGTCAGTGCATGTGCAATGGAAATATAAATACAATACTGATGTCATGAAACTCCATCCAGAATTGTGGCAATACTGTTCAAAGTTAAGTATAAAAAAATGAACCTATTGAGAGAATTGTGCTTGAAACCGTCAAGTAACTAATTCATCTTCTCACTGTTTCGAAGGAATTTCCTCAAACTTTTTTTCTCCCAAACGTAACAGAATCAGTTCTTCAGAGCTCATCGTGTTGGTAGGTGAACTCCCTGGACGATATAAACCCATCTTTATCTTCATCCTCATTTTTAAAGATGTCGTCCACCATCACTTCGTGGTGTGTGTCATTAGCTGAATATCCATGTCTCTCAAATTCCTTCTTCAAGAACTCTTTTACCTGAAATGAGGACAGAAAGAAAAAAAATCACTCTCTATATCTCTACAGTGCACATACAGTATATATATCTATGCGTATTATAGAGAAGACAGGTGAAAGGAAATGCAGTACCTCCTCTCTGGAGAGCTTCCAGTCATCGTTGAGATCCATATTCCGGAAAGTTTCATGTGACCGGGGACCATTTCGGATCTCCATGAGCTCAATGTCAAAAATGAGGGTACTGCTGGGAGGAATCTTGCCTGCAGACGAAGCACAATGTCCACGTAAAACAGTCAGTCGTGGTGTATGAGACAGGGAGGCAGGCCTTCTTCGACATGTTTCTTTGTGTTACAGCCTGTTTTACCTTGTCCTTCCTTGCCATACGCCAGTGATGGAGGGATGGTGAGCTTCCTCCGCTCTCCTGAGCACATGTCCTGCAGACCTTTATCCCATCCCTTCAGAACCTCTCGGATCCCGAGAGTGAACCACACAGGATTGTTCTCCCCGTCTTTGCGGCTGCGAGGAGTCAAACAGATCCAAAGCAGTTTAAATCAGTCCACAGCAGTAAGGGTGAAGTTGTTGTGGACGATCATCAAAACTTGTCTGTATTAAGGCCATCACTTTTGATTTTTATTATTTTATCCAAATATTATTAATCTTATATTATTTTACTCTGTTTTATGTATTTAATTACGTTTTCACTGTTTTTACACCTCGTCTGTGTTAAGTATTTTATCTTGTACTACTTGCTTTTGCTTGTTTTGCAAGATACTTTGCAGCTATACAAATTATCTCCACATAAAACTTAGATATTACCGGTGTATCGAAAACACCGACACTATTGTATTTTTTTCTTTTTCTACACAGTGATTCTGCCCAAATCGTACAGAGCAGCATGCAAACTTAGTTGAGTTTATTACATGAGTTTATTACCTGGAATGAAACATGGTGCCATTACTCTCCAGGAATCCATCGTAATGCACGAGAAGCATGTCTCCGTATTTTGATTTTCGGGTACACATGAAGGGTTTGTGGATCACCTCAATTTTCACTTCGGGCTCGGGCAGTTTTCTCCCAGTGACAAACACCAACAAAGAGGGTAATACGGAGCAAAGATAAAAAAACAGCATTTTGACTGAGCTCATTTACAATTTACAACACTTCCCTAAAACAGAAGTCCTAAAATAAAGTACATGACAGAAAAGCCATACGTGGCAGCCAACTTCTTTTCTACGGATGCTACCGCTGATCAGCTGTCAGCCCTCCCTCCTCTACTCTGATTGGACGATTTATCTACAAAGTCCCGCCTTTTATTTACAATGTCTATGTTCATTGGTGCTTTTAGGCGTCAGTCACGTTAAGCCACACCCATCATTCTTAAACCCTTTAGTTGACGTAAACGGGAGCTTCCTCGTGGTTGGTTAGAGCAGGATTCACGAAAAGTTTACGCACTTTTACCTACGTGCTTGAAATGCAAAGCCCGTGACGTTACTCCGCAAATCACACTCTCTGGGCCCGATGGAGTAGCTGCAGTCATCAGCTGTGCATCACATCTTGTTGTGATAAACAAGTAATGAACGACGAAAACACATAATTAAGCAATGGAGGGAATGTTGTATAAGTGGACCAATTACATAAGTGGTAAGATGATGCCGGTGTTTTCCGTGGCAGTGGTGGTTTTAAGGCAGCTAGCTAGCATGACAACGCCACGGCTCACTTTGAGGATTGAGTTTCGAGACCCATACGTTTATTTACGTTTATCTGACTTTGAATTGTGGATTTCTTTCCTTCTTTATTCTGTCTTTGCTGGTGCAGGTGTTCGGGGAATTCAAAGCTAAACGTATTTGCAAAATCTCACCTGGTAGTTGTGCTAGCTAATTTAGCTTCTGTCATTTATAATCCGACTGATTCACCGCTGCTAACATAACGGGAGCGTTTCCTCTCATCAAGTTTATCTAAGCCATGTGACACTTTACAAATGCTAAGAATGAGGCACCGTCGGCTTCACCGTGATGTTTTGACACGTCCCTCAGGTTGGCAGCCTCGCTGGTTCGTGCTTGACGGAGGAACTTTGTCTTACTACGACTCCCAAGAAGATGCCTGGAAAGGGTGCAAGGGCAGCATTAAAATTTCAGTCTGTGAAATCCAAGGTTGGTGTAGCCCCCACTTTGTCCCGTGTGCTGTTTGGCTGAGCTGGAGCTAGTGCTTTGTGAAGATTACAGCCTTATCTGCTGCTGTTGTTGTTGTGCTTGTAGTTCATTCCTCTGACTCGACGCGAGTTGACCTGACCATACCAGGAGAGCAGTACTTTTACCTCAGAGCCATCAATGCAGCAGAGAGGCAGAAATGGCTGGTGGCGCTGGGCACAGCCAAAGCTTGCCTTACGGACAACCGAACCAAGAGAGAAAAAGGTATAAACATTCCCCTCTGCGCAGCCTGCGGTGGTGTAGTCTTTGCATGGCATGCACTCATTTGCCTCTCGTGTCCGCTGTGGTTTGCAGAGCTCCAGGAGAACACAGATGCACTAAAAACTAAGATGTCAGAACTCAGATTGTACTGTGACCTTCTTCTCCAGCAAGTAAACAAGATCAAGGAGAATGATGAGCTGGGAGAAACGGCGGAGGTAAGGTCAAAGTGTGGATGAGCCCGGTGAAATGAGAGAGCCTGTCGCTGCTCGTGTGAAACTGTGGTATAGAGTAGCCCGTTTTCAATTAACTCAACTCTCCACTTGCAGCGTGCTGAAGTTTGCTAATACACCCGACAAACAGGTTGTGTGCTGTTGCATCCGTTGGGACATTTAAATTGGCCTGTTGGCACGGTATTAGTTTTACCTGGGACATCCTGCCATGTCTGAGTTTTATGTGGTTCATTTGCACGTGATGAACAAACTTCTACTCTAATTTACGATCCATAGTTATGTCTCTGATACTTTCCGCCCCCTGCACTCCACTTACTCTGCAAATTATGATGGGTAATAAATATTTTTTGATACTGTTGGAAGACATTACAAACAACCTGGCGGTATTTAAATCAGCCCCACCTTTACAGATGAACACATTAATGCTTTTAGTGATTTCATCCGTCTAAACGGGTGAATGGGACAGAGACATCTCCACTTTGCGCTCTAACATCTGTCCAAACTTTGATTTAAAGAACATCATAATTTTTAAGCGACAAGAGGCAGAAAAAAGCCGAACAGAAAGTCTTGAAAAAGTAAAAACTCACCCCTAAATCACAGAATAATGGTAGGTAATTTGCTGTGTAATTATGACTTTACAAATTACAGACATAGATTCGCACGGGTTTAAGATCACAGACGACCTCCGACGTTACTACAAATTACCGACGTCCCCAGATGAAACTAGTCCCATGCAAATTGGGCTTAAGCTGCAGTTTTAGCTCATGTCTGTGTTTTTTTTTTGTTTTGTTTTGTTTTGTCCAGACGGGCCTAGACACTGGTAACATGGTGAAGTCCACCTGCACTACTTTCCTTAAGACTCTGGAGGAATGCATGCAGATAGCGAATCGTACTTTCATTACGGACATGGCAGCACAGAGTCCACCAGGAACTCCCCCGATTGCAGCCATTAAACCCCAGAAGGTTTGTGTCTCACACCATTTCTGTGACCAGTCAATGTAACATTAATCCAGCGCAAATTATCTCTCATTGTTTTCAAAAATGAAAAAAAATATATGTAATCGCCTAATGTGTTTCCCCACCCACCCAACAGGTTAAACATGTCAATCATTTAAATCAGAACCTTGGAGAAAAGTAGGTTGCCTTTTCCATTTTAAAAGTTTTCTCTTGATATTCCTCTATGTTGTTTTTGTTTAATTTCTGTCGGACGAGACGAAATCGCTCATCAGATTTGTCTCGAAGAATTTTATTCCCGAGTTTTAGAATTTGCACGTTGTCTTGAAATTTTTTTCCCAGGTGGAGAGATTTGACCGAAACCTCAGGAGACGCTATTACACATGACAGCCAGAGCCTTGACTTTGGACCAGAGGGACCAGAGGGACCAGAGGAACCAGACGGACCAGAACAGCATCCCTCCCTGTCGGGTAAGTCAGGTTTCCAAACCACTCAATCAATGTGCTGCACCAGTTTCCTGTAGCGAGAGCTGTTACCGCATTCCTCAAAGGAAAGACCACAGGCTGCCCACAGGAGACTTGGTGGTTGTTTGTGCATCATCTGAGCTGAAGTGGATAGATCATTCCTCTTAGTGAGCAGACAGTGATGGATGTCCAGTTGTATTATTGCATTGCCCTTTGCAGTAACAAAGCCCTTCCACAGAGGAAAGCACTGCTAAAATAAGTCTTTTCCAGTTTATTGTTTTATTCTAATGCTTATTCACTGTAAATACAAAGATATGTGGACGGTATGGATGTGTGTTTTTGATGTTATGTTAAACTGGGAGGTTGAGATATGAGATAATTATACAAAATAACTGTTAAGTGGAGCCCTGCGATAACGCTGGCGACCTGCCCAGGGTGTAACCCCCACGACCCTAGTGAGGATAAGTGATAGTAGAAGATGAGATGAGACTGTTAGGTGGATCAGGGTACCGACACAAGGATCAAAAGAATGGAAAAGTATGGAAAAATATTCATGTTTACAAGACTACATTTGTTTAATTTATGATTTATTAATTTACTTTTGGATTTGACTTAATTTAGTTACTTAACAAAAGCCAGTGAGGCCAAGTCAGTAAATAAAAAAGCATGCACTGAATTTATCTTTAGTTTATTTGTATGAGCTACATCACCTAGCTGTAATCTTCTAGAAATGATTTGGTGACATAACCGCAAATATATTCAGAGTAATGAAAGCACACAATGAATTCCATTATTTCTTTACACGATACACAACTATTTACTCAAATGCCATATTTATTTATTTATTTTTCTCCACGAAGTCTGGAAATTAGGGTCTGGAAAAAGTATGGATGTTTTAAATTTCATATGTGTATGAACCCTGGTGGATCGTAGTAAAGCTGTTAAACTTTTCCTTCTGGAGGAAAATATCAAAAAACAAAGACAATGTAACGAAAAAGTATTACACCAGGAAAAACATGTGTTCAAGCTCCATCTTCACGTTTCACGTTTTCTACACACTAGATAAAGGAAGAAATACGTAGAGTTTTTACAAAATTTGGAGCTGCTGTTGAAACACATTAATATTGTGTATTTCGTTTTAAGATAAGAAAATCCTTTAAAACATTAAATGAATGAGTGCTGTCGCCGTAGTGATTAGGTTGTTGGACTGGCTAAAGGCAGCGAATACTGAAGATATGCAACATTCACATGCTGTGATAAAGCTCTCGACTGCCTAAATTATAGCCTCTGTATTTATCTGTAATATTCTGCACATGTCCGCTGTTCGTCTGTCGCAGACATCGAATCGGCCCAGGAGGAGCGCTCTGAGCCGACCTCACACACTACCCGTGCTGACGCTGAGGCCGAACGCGGCGAGGGAACGGGAGAGGAGGACGAGGGAGAGGACGGAGCCGCTGATCAAGAGGAGACGACGCGAGAGCAGAAGCACAAAGCGGACCAAAGTCAAGAGGGCGGCGACGGCGACAGGGAAGCAAACGCTGTCCAGCCTCCACATCAGCAGGAGGACGGTTCAGACCAGGAGAGCGAGACGACCGGAGAAGCGGCAGAAGACACAGAGCAGGTGGACACTTTCTTCAGCACAATGAGCCACAGGTATGAAAATGCTACTCAGGAAGGTCACATCCTTTAGGACAGTTACTGTAGGGTTGTCTGTGATATCTCAGTATTGCACAGTATTAAGATGAACCAGTTTAAGCTACATGTAGTGTTTTTGTCATCGAGGCACTAATCTGCACAGTGACTTAGTAAATATATAAAATGCATTTACGTGTTGCACAGATTATATTATTATATTAATTCTAAGTTTTAAACATTTGAACTAAACCCGTTTCCAGATGTGAGTGTGTTTATATTAGTGTGTTTTCTCTTGATCACTTGACGCAGAGAGGCGTTCATCTAATATCCGGGTTTGTAAAGTTTTATTTCGTTAACATTTCTCTCTGTATCTCACTTTCCGCTGAGGAGTGCTGCTGAACAGCCGACCAGTGTGTGATTGATCATTTCTGTAATGTTCAGTGTGTGCAGTTCTTGTTTTTAGTTAGTCTTTTCAAATTGTCGGGACAGTGTTAGAGAAGAAAACAAAGCAACTCTGTGAAGTTACACGCGATGTATCAGACTGTAGTTTCAGGTGCTGCCAGGCCTAGAGCTGCATGACATTTTGTGTGAGTCACTTCCCTGGCTTGGTTTGGACATTTGTACCCCCTTTTCTTTTTTTTTCTTTTTCTTCTGTTCTGGTCAAATAAAAACTGAAATGTGATACTTGCGTCTAATGTATTCTCCTGTTTGAATCTGTTCTACTTTTTTTTTTTTTTAGATTTAGTGATATGAGACTGGATGACGACAATGGTATCCCCTCACAAGAGTTTTTGGACTCATGCTATGCAATAGTGCCTGTATTAGGTAGGCCGTTTACTTTCAGTCTCTCCTCATCTTAATCCGCCAGCCTGCTCCTGTTTCTCACGATGCCAGTTTGCATCTCTGGTACTTTCAGCCTTTGATAAGGGGAACTCCTCTCTTCTTTTTTTTTGTTTTTTTTCCTGTTATTATCCGTGCATGCCCCGTCGTCCGTGCTGTCTGTGATTGGTGTAACTCATGATTTGGGAACTTTCCGTCTTGGGTTCTTCATCGTCCTCTTCTTTCATGCCACTTTCCGTTCCTTCCGTCTGTCATTGGCTTTATTTGTTCTTTTTAGCTTGAGAACATATGACGGGGCTCAGCGTCAGTATTAGCTCAGACATGCTCTTGTGCCCGTGCATGTCTTTGTCTGTGTGTGTTACACAGACACGGAGGCAGCCGCTCCCAATCAGAGTGCCAATACAATACAAAAAACAAATTCCTGGACATTTAATAGATGCACACTTTGTTCTTCCATCATCGTTGATTAAATTTGGTGGTCGGATTAGAATATTTTGTGGTATTTTTCATTTAGCACACATGTAGGACATGCCATCTTATGGTTATACCATCTTTTATTTTAAATGAACCAAGACAGGACCTAAATATACTTAGAATGAGGTAAAATAAATAAAAAAAAAGATGCTTTTATCGTGGTACTCTTTAGATTTACACGACCTGTGTGTATTATCGACACTTCAAAAATGAGCTTTTCATTTCTACATGGGGAGTCCTTCACAAAGCCTGCTCTGTTTCTACACTACCCCCGAACTTTAATGTCTATTCTAATGACTATTCATTCGTGTATAAACACAATATTTTAATCTTCAAACCTCCCTGTCTTTCCTGTGCTCAGTCATAGGTCTTGTAGTTTACCTTCGCCTTCGTTCACACACTATATTTATATTTGCTGTTGATGTCCTCTTCCATCACCTTTGTTCATCCGTACACCATTTCAAAATAAGATGCAAAGCTGAGTGAGTGTATTGTCCGAGCAACAAAGAAATGATGATGGATTCTCTCTTCTCAGACAAGTTGGGCTCCACAGTGTTTGCACCAGTCAAAATGGATTTTGTTGGAAATATCAAGGTGAGTCTGACGATCGTCCGAGTGACTCATTGGGAAACAAGTCTTTCAGAATCGCTTTGAGCATTGTTCAAATATCCTGTGACAATCTGAGTCAGTCGGTAGGAGTTTAACCGTTCACTAGGCCTCTTCCCCATCCGGTTTATCTTGCACGTCGGATATTAATCCTGTTACGGTTTCTCTCTCAACGATTAAAAGTATTGTAACATTTCTTAAGTATGTATTTCATTTACTTAAGCGTCAGAGCTGCGTTGCTACATCTCTCTGGCTCTTGCTCCTGTAGAAAATCCACCAGAAGCTGCTGTCAGACCCCGACAGCTACCCCACACTACAGTCCATCGTGCTGCACGAGGTGCAGACGGACGTGGCCCAGGTGCGCAACTCGGCCACCGAGGCCCTGCTGTGGCTCAGGCGAGGCTTGAAGTTCCTCAAGGAGTTTCTGTCGGAGGTCAACGACGGAGCGCAAGACATCCAGGGAGCACTAAGTGAGCCACACTTTTAAGGGTCAGACTTTTACGGCCCGGCGCGCGTTCGCTCCGAACGTCAACATTGTTTCTGTTCTTCCGCACACAGATAACGCCTACGGGAAAACTCTCCGGCGGTACCACGGATGGGTCGTGCGAGGTGTATTCGCAGTAGGTGCCGCTCCCCTGACATCAGCGCCCGTGCCTGCGTTTCTTCGGACTTTTACACGATTTCCCTTTTTTTGATTCGCAGCTGGCGCTGAGGGCCGCTCCGTCCTATCAGAGCTTCTCCGCTGCCTTGGTGTCGAGGGAGGGCGACGAGCTGAAGAGCGGCTTCACCAGCGGCATGCACAGGGACCTGGGAGTGTACCTGCCCGCCATGGAGAAGCAGCTGGGCATCCTAGACGCTCTGTACGAAGAGTACAACCTGGAGTCCGATGAGGTGGTGTGAAGCTTAAACTGAAAAGCGACTCAAGGACGGACAAAGCCTGTCCAAAGCGGCAGGGCAGCGGTCAACTGCTGGAAGAAAGGTGCCCGGATGCATTTGTCGTGCGTCGTGTGTACAAAATAGTGTGAGCATGTCTCATGTCAAGTGTGAGGTATTTTAAGTGGTTTTAAGACCCTGCAAGAGTTTAGGGTCGAAGTTTGAAGGTGTTAACGTTTGTATTCAGAGGCCCTCGAAGTGCAGACTAATTAAGACGTGAACGTTTTGAAGAAGCGCAGATTCCAGGTCTTGTTCAAAAGGCCGTCGGTGGCGTCGGGGGCTCCACACCCCGTTATGCAGACTCCAACCATAATTACCCGTGGTGACATCTGTTACTGCTTCTCCTTCTGTCGTCGTGTTGTGGCTTTCTATGTAGTCGATACATCCTAAGGTGCAGACACAAAGTATTTTGTTCCGGTCGCTTCCGTTGGAGAACAGACGTGATTCCTCGGTGAAAGCCAAGAAATTTCTATTCACTATTAATTGTCGTATCCCGCTTCACTGGCTCCTTCGAACAGGGAGACGCTTGCACCTGGCACAGAGCACTCCTTTTTACAAAAACAGTGTCGTGCTGTTCCAGTGCCCAAAACGCGCAATAAGCAAGTGAAAGAAGTGAATGTATTATGAGACATTTGTTTTTCTTGCACTGGCTCAAAGTTTAACGGAGCTTATTGTCAATGTTAAATTATATTCTTTCCCCGATATCCTCCTCTAATCCTGCAGTTTGACAATGTGTAGTCGTGTTTGACGTCAGCTCATCACGAGCTGTTGCTCTCGAGTTTTTTTTTCGTGGGACCAAAAATGAATTGTGATGCGAGCGGCCTCAGCCTCCTCTGCCTATAGTAAGAAAACACAGGAATGAAATAACACAGCATTTCTTAAAAAAAAAAAAGAAAAAGTATTGACAACTGCTCTTCATGTGGACATGTTCTCCACAAACCTATGCATAGTTCGCCTCTTCACTATGTCTATTTATTATCTTTTATTAAGTTCACGTCAACGACAGGGTGATCATTTTCACGTTCGCGCCAATGTATGGACGTTTGCATCCATACAGTATGTTTACTGACTGCATGTTTTACGGATGAAGTAACATAGTTGTCAGTGGAAACTGAATAGAAGCAAAGGGCTTGAATTTAACCAAGTAAACTAATGATCCTAAAGGAGGAAGATTGTGCAACACGTTGCTCGTCTTTCCCCTCTGTACTGAGAATGAGCAAATTGACCTGTTTTTTTTGTTGTTGTTGTTTTTTTTATCATCTCATCCATTCCCTGCTCTACTTGTAGTCAAGTGTCGTTACTTCTTATACTAAATATTTTATGATGTCAACGAGAGTGGTAAGACTCTTCCAGACCAGGTTCAAGTACAGCCATAGATTCACTGAGCCATTAGAACAAAGCAGGAACATCCTCCGAGGGCTTCAATTCTTGTTGTTGTTCTTTTTAACCGAGACTTACCACGTAGTATTTTTTATCTTTTATTCTTTATTCATTTTCGAGGAACACATACAGGAAAAAACAAACATAAAAAACAAAACTCTTGCGTACAATAAATAAGTCGTTGGCAGTAGGTTTACATCACTGATGTGCAATAGGCTGAATTCAGACGAGTTTTAATGTTAGTTGAGAACGTGCTATTGTAATGATAATACAACAAATATTTGATTTGAGTTTTTTTTTTCTAAGGATGTATATAAGATGCTAATTGATTTTTTACATAATAAATATAATGAAATTGTCACGTGTGTAGCGTCCTGCTGTTTAATGCGATAGAGGCCTAATAGAGGTAGAATGACTTGAAAATTAGATTTTTTTTTCAACCAAGACAATTAAATAAACAAATAAAAGATAGTAAATGATGCCCAGGTGCTGTGGTTTAAGCTTAAGTAACACCTCTGCATTTAGTAGTGTGTCCTCTGCCGGTGCCATGGCGCCCTGCGTGCCAGTAATTCCTGCCTATAGGTCAGGGATTTCACCTGGCTCTGCCTGCTTCCTGTCTCCCGTGGTTTCCTTTAACGCTGTCCCTTGTGGCCCACAGCTGTAACGTTGCACTAGAATAACCCCTTTTGTTGGAAAAGAGTTTGATTTCAGTTCACAGACTCGAGTTAAAAATAGGCCGAGGTTCCTGCAAGCGGAGAGCGGGGAAGTCGGTTAGAAAATGTTTAGCTCGTTAGTTCATAAACGAATTAGTGAATTTCCCCCATAAGGGAAGCGTTTTGAGGTTTCCAAACAGTAAACTTCCCTTGAGGGGTGGGGTGGTGGGGTTGGGATTCTTGTGAGAGCACAGCGGATCTTTTCATTACACAGTAGAATCAGGCCGGCCCCCTTGCATTTCCAGCGACATTTAGCAAGATAAATCTGATTGGCCTGGTCGGGGGAATGCACATGATGGGACAGATACGCCAAGGTAAGCTTTTACTCGGGTATCTGAGCAGACAAATTGTCCTGATGCGATTTGGAGAAGGAATACGGCATGCTAATACGGTTACACGGCCACATCCAGCCGCAAACATCTCGGCCGAAAAACGCTTGGACGGCTGCCCGACCGCGACCTGAGTCCCCGCGCCTCGTCTCCAGGTACAGACTGGGCTCTGACTCTGGATACATTAAGACGGAATAAAAAGCTGAAAACCCATCGCCATGTCTGAGAAACGGAGTTCACTTTGTGGTCTGTTTACTATTCAGTCCATAACGAAGCACTCAGCAAGGCATCTCTTGACCCGATGTATCCATCAGGTCAAAACAGATGCCTTTTTTTTTCTTCTCTTTTTTAAGTTGCAGCTCTGAGAGAACATGAACAGCTTCTTTATCGCTGTCTATTAACTTTTTGCACACTGGCTACCAACCAACGAGGCAGCTGCTGACAAACCCCTGACATTTAGACTTGGATGACAGAGTGAACCATTCAAAGTCCCATTTTATTTTCAAATTGTCCGCAAATACAGTAAAAATCATATCAGAATAATGAAAAAAAAAAACTGTCACAGTGCATAACTACACTTTTGGGAAGCCTTACAGTACGTTACCACATGCACGTTTCAGCACTGTTGTGCCTACACACGGTACAGGACAGAGCACAGCAGCAGCAGCAGCAGCAGCAGCAGCACAGGCCACAGATACAACATTCAGCACAGTTTCCAAAAAGGTATTTTCAGCTTTGTGCATGGCACGGTTCACCACGAAAAAAAAAAAAAAAAAAAAGGTAATCACATGACAGTACCTGGGCAGAGCAAGACTGACATTTCTTAAGACGCCTGCTGATGGCTGATGAATACGTGACGAGCGGGTTACAGAAACAAAGGTTGACGAGTGGAAGTGATTTTTGCAAGCATGCAGACACAACGTGTTAACAGTCTTTATTCTTTTAATTGCTTCTTTTTCTTTTTTTTTTAAATAGAAGAATCCCTTTATAGTACATCTAAGTAATGCTGAGAAAAAATCTCTCCCTTGGCACTGGGACTCGTTACAGAAGCTTATGGAAAACGTCAGCTTATATATCAGCACAGTCATTTTCAACACTGGCGCCCAACGCGGCACGCTACACCTACACCGTTAAGTTTACTGTTGAGCTTCTCGGTTGCTATTCTACATAGTGTAAGACAGAAAAGACTGGATAAAGAGGTATCAGAGTAAATACAGTAATGACCATAAAACAGACTGGAATTTGAATTCCTCCCCGTCTAGCAGCTACAGACTACTCCAGCCTTTTTTTTTTTTTTCCTGTGCGGTGAGTCAAGTTAAGAACATCAACAGTTTCAAGCCTTCGCATACAGTGTGTTTCGTTTGTCCCCCGAAGCACATGGGAGAGATTCTACGGGGGCCGCACGTCGTTTAAAGCTTTGAGTTTGAGTCACCTGCGTGCCTCGGCGTACAGTCGCGGCCGTTTCATTTACAAAGAGGGGGAGTGAGGGGTATGCGTGAAAGGTGCCGTGTGGAGCTACATGACCTGTCAGTTCCTGAGAAGTTGCTTGGATTTACGAAACCTTGTCAAGTACAGTACTATCACGGGCTAATGAAGTCTCAGGGCCATTGTGCGGCCCTGGTTTAACAGTCTCACAAATATTTCAAGTGCATAACTCGCTATATATATATATATGTATATGTATATATGTGTATCCTTTCTCGTATGATCTCACTATGTGCCTAGTTTTATCTCCGCTGTGGAACAGAAAAAATCATGTTGCAATATTAAAAGTAAACAGTACAAAATGTCGTCGTGGCAATAATAAGTAACGTGATAGGTGACATGCTTGGATAGTGACAGCTGCTGTCGTGGTCTCGGTTATCCCAGCCTCATGCAAATGCTGTGTCATTCACGCTGCAGCGGAATACCTGTGGCCATGGGTCGGGATGTCCCACTGCCTCTCTTTCTCAGCAGTAACTGGGTCAAGATTAATACCCTCTCCGCCCCCAGCGTCCGCTCCTCCGCAACACCTCCCACCAGCGCTCGATTGAGTCCCTGCACGGCCGCCGCGCAGCTTTTTACTCGCGCCCGGAGGCCGCGTCCCCCCCGGGGGCCGCGTGGCGAGGAGGCCTGCCGAAATCCCGCTTGTTTAAGACAGAGCGCGGTCGTCCTGTGCATTTTCGTGTTTGTGTGTGGATCTTTCGCCTTTCGCTGACCGACTCTGGAACTCCGAGGGGAGCTACGTGGCATCTCAGCAGCAATACGGATGAGTTACATGTGTGTATAAATAAGTTGTGTTCTTTCTATCACCAGAGAATCACTGGCTGCCTCCTCCTTCAGAGTCTCTTGCTTGAAGCATTATTGTTCGTTTTTTTTTTTTTGTTTTTTTTTTTTTTTTTTGCATGAAAACATTCTCGTTATGTGTCAAGCAAACAGCACACAGAGGATCCTGTCGCCAGAGTCCAGACTCCTCCTCAAGTGAAGTACTTGCAGTTCGTGGAGTCGATGACGCAGTACGGCGTGCACTTGAGGTGGCCGTACGACCTAAAGGGAGAAACCACACGGACGGTTTTACATTTTCACGTTTTCACGCGAAACATTTAATCCACACTCAGTCTAGGAATATAATGTGCTTACCCTGGAAGATATGAATTACATGTCTGGTATCCAAAGTCTTTTCCATCACACTCCTCGGCCCCCTCGTAGCGGTATCCGTCTCCACAGTAGGCGTGTTTACACTCTGCGGTGACGGGAGACAGCAGGGAGCGTGGGGATCATGTTATAAGTGCACAGCAAAGTAGCACTAACAAACCATCAGAGACGATCTATCAGGGGCAGGCTACTTACTGACGCAGCCGTCGGTAACGACTCTGTTTCTGTCATCACACTCCTCCCCAATGGAGATCTGCACTATCCCGTCTCCACAGTAACCATCATCATCAGGTGCATTTTCCATGGACTGGAAGGGCGTCATCTGGAATGGAAAGGTCTTTTGCAGAGTTTAAAAAACTTGAACAAGAAAAGAAAATCTGATGGAAAAAATAAAAGGTTTAAGTGAAGCAGAGTTTTGGTTGCGCGCGGTCCTACCTGGATGGGCAGCCAGCCGTCAATGTCTTTGAAATAGAGAGACCTCTGGTCTTTCCGGAATGCGAGAGCGTTGTCTGTCTGAAGGCGCTCCAGTTCCTCCTCGTTGCTCACCACGAAGATCTAAACGAACGGCAAAATGAGACCAAAAATGTGCTCTTTTGAACAGTTTAGCAATGATGGGGGTGCAATTCAGCGGCCATCTAACAACCCAGCAACTTATTAATGCTTCCGATTTTATCTCCAAATAATTTATTTGTTTTTGGAGAAATTGGCCGCATAATCTCATTGGAATAATTAACTGATAATATCATGACTGCAACAAAACACGATCCTCACCGCTGGTACTCTGGGATGGCTTCCTGAGGATGGATAATCATAAACGGAAGGACCACTGATAGAGCTGCAGCTACACTTTCCAGGAGGCCCCGGGGGACCACGAGCCCCCTTTGTGTTGACCATGTAGAGTCCTGCGCATACACAGTGGGGGAAATAAACACCAGAGAACGAGCGGCGGCTGTGGGTTACATGAGCAGGAGCATGCTGCTGAGAGCTGCTGAACGCAGCGTGTAGCATAAATCAGCTAAATCTAGTATCGCTGATGAGTCTATCAAGAGGCAAACACGATCAGCTTAATTCACACAGAAACCCGACCCAGATAACAAATGTCACTTTAATCTTGTGGTGACATAATATTTGTAAAACCGTAGCGAGGGTGGACATCTGTGGATCCATTTCGGCCACATGATGTCACGACGAGGGCATCCTGTTTCAGCTCAGGAGATTAGATTTCTCCGGGCGCTAAATAAGACTCCCGGTGTTGCCTCTTACACGGATCTTAAATGTGCTTCCTTCTGCTGACGCGAGTGTTTTTTGGAGGCGTACACAAACCGAATCCCTCCGAAGCGGATGGATATTCATTTAACTTCTGTGTGTGTTCTCAAAAAAAGTGTTACATCTGCTTGGACCTGTGGCGGGTGAACCAGGAGGACCTGGGTGGCCTGGAGTTCCCTGTGGGCCTGCCGGTCCCATGGGGCCGACACTTCCTGAGTCTCCTTTCACCCCCTGAAAGGCAATACATGGACACACACAGTGATGAAGGTGCAATGGCTCCGAAAAAAATGATTCTCGGATAAACACGAGAGAAATTAGTGACATAAATCAGGCGTCTTCAATGTTTTTCAGGCTAAGGACACCCAAACTGTTGGGAAATCAACCCATGAAGCCCTTACCTGCCATATGTGTTCTATATTAAAGTCTAGTGCTATTTATAAATATACATCATTATTATTAACATGTTGTTTTAAATGTTAAGCTGTAAAAATAATACACGGGTTCAGATATTCATTTATATATATATAGCTGCACTGTTAGCTTCTTTTCTGCTGTATTAGCATGTGACTGGGATTTCCCCTGGAGACAGGACAGGCTCTCAGCCAATTAAGGGGAACCTGACAGAATCAGCGTGTAATATGCAGCCTCATGATTGGCTCAGCAGTGATAGGGGCGGGGCCTACTGAGTACATGAGGCTTAGATTGACAGGTCTCTGAAATGGTGCGCTGCTGAGACAGCTCCTGTATCGCAGAATGAGTGAAGTGTTGACTAAAAGATAACGTCTTCTGCCTCCATTTACCCCTTTACTAAAATATGCTGGATTCATGTTAATGGATATTTTAAAAAAAATGAAATTTGTGGGGGAAAATTAAAAAAATATAAATGTCTAATAACCAAAAGGTTTTCGCAAACTCCTCTGTTGAAGACCTATGATATAAATGAATGATTATGTTTTAGATATATTTGTAAGCTGTGCGTTGGCAGGTTTCTCCACAAATCATTCTCGTACTCATACTTCAGTTCTGAGAGTAGATATACGTCACACAACTGCATCTCCTCACCTGCTTGCCTCTCTTCCCTGGTCGACCAGTGGGTCCTCTGTTTCCTGAGATCCCAGGTTCTCCCTTTGGACCCATTTCCCCCTTCATGACAATAACTCACTTTCAGATGCAGGTACATTCATTTAATTGGTAGGAAGTGTTGTATTTCTTAAGGCGCGTTGTGTTTGCTTGCCTGACTCACCTTTTGTCCTAGCATTCCTGGGAAACCCATTGCTCCCTGTGCGTAGCGTACATAGTATCACTTCAAATGTTATACTGTATGTGTTCAAATCTGATGATGCACTCTACTCACTTTATCTCCTTTCACTCCGTTCTCACCGCGGTCACCTCGAGAACCCTGATGGAGGGAGCAGATTGAGGTGTGTTACATTTGTGAGCTGTTACAGACAAATGAGTTAATAAATAAACCTTTAGCTATTTCCTACTGACAGACACGTACCTTTTCTCCTTTATACCCAGGCAGACCCTTGAAGAAAAGGATAACAAAATTAAATAATGAATGACGAAACGAAATCGTCATTCCCGATAAGTGTGGAGTATATGTTGATCATACCCTTGGGCCAATTGGTCCTCTGGATCCAGGCAAACCCATTAACCCCGGGTCACCCTTTTCACCCTGGAACGGACAAACACATTAGGATTAGGGCTGGGGTTAGAATTTTTAAACAGCAATATTACCCCAACCCAAAGGAGAGATCATGATCGCAGACCCACACAGAACAGGTTTCTTGGACGTTACATAACAGAACAGAACTACACTCCTCCACACTACTTCCCTCAGACACTTACTGGTCTTGTGTAATGTTGTATTATACATATATACATATATACATATACATATATATATATATATATATGTATATATATGCTCTACATTGTAAGGTCTGACTTACTCACTTTGGGCCCACTTGGTCCTGGCCATCCAGGTGGTCCCCGCGCCCCAGGAAATCCAGGAGGCCCCGTCCGTCCCTAACAGGAGAAACTAATTTTAAAACAACCCGGCATCACAAATCTACCTCGTAAAAGGCCAATAAAACAACTGCTGCCGCCGTTGAAGAGGCGATTAGCTGTTTATGAAATCAAGACCTCGCATACCTGTTTGCTCCCCGGATTATGAACAGAAAGAGAAATCGAAGGGCAGTATTTGCTGCATTAGCTGACAGCCAGCCCACCACAGTATTTATCAGACACATGTAGGGGGGAGAAGGGCTTTAACGAGCCCTGTCACTTTGCTCTCTTTAATTAAATGATGGGCTGTATATAGAACAGGAGTCTGTGCTTGTGGGAAATAAAATGATTAATGACCTGGCTGAAGCACTAAGCTAAATTGCACTGCAGTGCTGCAAAGCTGCTCAGTCAGGCTACCGGCTAGTGGATCTCTCCCACAGGACCACTTTCACTGCTCCGCCACAGCGACTAATCATTTAGGAGGTCACTTCTCTTCTGCCCAAACTGCCTGCATCCTCCTCCAGTTCTGATCTGACAGGGGGGGAGGCTCGACGCTGGATGCCAACCGCGAGGCTTTTTTTCTGCGACGTAGAGCTGACCGGCAGCATGTCAAGTCCCCGTGCCACAGAAAACAGCCTGTCTCAGCAGCCCCGCGCCCCTCGCATCCTGCCAGTGTGACTGGTCTGTCTCCTGTCAAGGTTGTTCTTGCTCTCAATTTCTTGATGTATACGACCAGGCACTGGCAGCGCTCTGACTTGCAGCGAGCGAGCAGGCGGAGGCATTGTATCTCATTTTTGAGTAAATCCACTTAGCGAAGAATATGGAGTGATTAATGGAGACTCTCACCTTTTGCCCAGGTCTTCCGATTTCTCCCTGACAACGGGACGCGGAGGAAGGACAAGGACAGCGGTCATTTAATACACTTACGGGAAGCATTTTCCAGTAGCGTGCAACAAGTCAACTGAAGTTGAGCTTGCAAAGCAATGAGTAGATTGTAAAACAAAATGAGAATAGACAGTGAACTGAATACCTTTTCTCCTTTAGGCCCTCCTATTCCAGGTAAACCAGGTGGCCCCTAATGAAGATACATTAACAAAACAAAACAGATACATATTCATAAATCACAGAGATACCCATCTACCATAAAGTAGTGTCTTCCTCTGGGAGAACACAGCTACAGTTTCAATTAACTAAAGGCTGAGTGGCCCCTATTGATTTAAAAAGTGCCTTGAGGGTCTCTTTTCTACTGAAACGCTGGCGCAGTGCAGCCGGTGCTGTAACAGCCTAAAAGACGAGCAACCACAGCTGAAGCCCGGGCCGCCTTTTGCCGAATCCGTGCTTCACTAATGTAACGCCGGGCTTCCGCTGGCGAAGGGCTACAAGCGCCTATCGAACCAAAACTGTCCCGACGTCTTTCATCACCAGAGAGCACAAACACATGGACACAAGTTGTGTTGGTAATCCCTGGAATTTACGCGGCACAGTACGCCTTTCCAAGCAGACAGCTCTTCGGACAGTTTCTGGGAATGATGTGTGGCACACTGGCAGGCAGTGGAAAAAGGCTATTTGTGTCACAGCTAAATGTGGAGCGTTAATGGGCCACTGTGTTGCATGGGCCAGAGAAATCCCCATCTCCTGCTCTGCAGGAACTGTCACGTTGGAGAAGAGATGGGTTTAATGCGCCGTCGTTGGGAGTACTAATTCTTAACGCCTCAAAACTATTTAGAGCCCAACATGAAACAGAGACGATCAGTGACGTGTTGGAATCATGCAGTGTCAAACTCCCTGATTCATTGTGCATGTTTAATTCAAGGATAATGGGGATGAAGAGCCTGGTTTCCTACCTGAGGTCCGGGGGGACCAGCAGGCCCGGTGGGGCCTTGGACGCAGGGAGAACCTTTGTCCCCATTGTCCAACCCAGACTCAGCACCGTTATCTCGGCGGCCTTCATCCTGTAAACAAGAAAACAAAAAAGCTACGACAAATCCTTCTAGGAAGGCAGCCTGAGCAGAATGACATTTTTCCAATGACAAGTCAACATAACGCCGACTTTCAGCCCCTTGACAAAGTTTGCCACAGAGGTGAAAAAGAGGCCGACCATTGAATAATTTGACCCGACAACCTCATTCGGGGGTCAAAAAGACAGTAGGCATGTGCCTATTTGGATATAACCCGAGGACATATCAACAGTTTGATATTCCACAATAGAAAGTCACATGACGTTAAACTCACTTGAGTGTGGCGGCGCCAAAGTGAAGGGGGTGGAGGAAACAGCGGGGGTGGAGGAGGACTCAGCAAACAGCACGGGCTGAATCTCTTCTGCTGCTCCAGGGATCTGAGAGCTGTGCAAGGCATGCATGCAAGTCACAAATTACAGCAGGAGCACAAAAGTTCAAAGCAGACAGTCAGAAGAGGTCGTCATGTCTGCTGTTTTAACTTCTGCACCGCCTGGATCCTGAGCTCATCACCAGCGCGGCAACAGAAACGCTTCATTTATGACGGACACATGGCCATGCAGCCGAGGAACATGTGACAAATTGCCAGCGCGTTTCATTTACAGTAAACCTTGCACACGTCCCAATAGGTTCCAGCAACATGCATGAACATCAGAAGCAACGGGGGAAACAGGTGCAAACTATCAAATCGTGACATCCATCCAGCAGAATTCCTAGAGCTGGACGCACACATGAAGTGGCTCTCACTTGAAGGACTGGAGCTCGCTATTTATAGAGGCATTTCCAGTCTACCTCATGGGCTACAAGAAAATAAAAACAAGTCTACTGAGATGAGAATTTTTTTTTTCCAGCCTAATCCTAACGCTGCGTGTGCACGTACACACACATGCACGCTCAGGATTAAAACATTCTTACCGGCTGGGAATGAAATAAAGCTGTCCAGAAATGAGGATTGAGCCAGGCCATAACAAAACCACAGCGGCAGACACAGTCCAAGTGTTAGAAGAGTCATGCTGCTCCAGATAGTTGCCGGACTTTATTTCTGAGCCACAGCAGCCCTCACACGCTGCCTCGTTCTCTCCCTCTCTCCTCACCGTCCTCTCTCTCTGCTCCCCTCCCTCTGAGCGCGCTCCGCTCCGCTCTCCTTTACGCCCTCAGAAGAGGGTACGCCGACCAATGTCCATTAAATCTTTCCTCCGCATCAGTGTGCGCTAAAATTACAGGAGACGGCCTGCCAGCTGCTTCCAGTGCCAATATTAGATCCCTACTACTGCAGGGGGTGCCTTTTGTTATTTCCACTCCTCCGCAGAGCGCACAGACATTTGACATGTGCGCAAAGGCCTTTTTTTAAGTGCATGTGTGCATCTTGTGACAACTTTGGTTGTAAGCGTCCAGCATCCGCATCGGCTGGTTTTTATTTTAATGCAGCAGTCCATCCAGCAGTGCACCGTGGTGTCCATTTAGTCCAGGCTAAATTGATTCTATTGCCCAGTCCCTCCACCATAATTAAGTCGCAGCAATTCCGAGGAAGCTCTTTGGGGGAGGTGGGAGCTCTAAAAGAAAGATCTTCTCAACACGTACTGGAAATGACCGCAACACGAGGATAAAAATGCAAAGTGCTGCAAAAGTAAGCTGTGGACCCTGCATTAAACCTTTGCAGATACCTCAGACGTAGATGTGTGTGCATCCTTATGACGCCCCTCAACCTGGATGACTGAGAAACCTCAGGCTTATGGTGAAATCTATTTCTTAGTTCGCACCCAGCTGATTGTCTGCATACAGGCCTCTACCTGATCATCTATTCAGCCACGTACTACACGACAGTAAAGCTTGATTTATCACCTTGGATGTAGAGCTCAGGTGAATACTCAGATTCAATTCAAAGTCAGTTCAGCAATTTGAATAAATTATTTAACTCTCTAAGCATTTGAATATAGTTTAAAAATGTATTTGAGCCTTTAATATTTTACTTTCTTTGCTTTCTTTCCTTTTTATGGTGTGTTCAAACAAAATAGGAAATTGTAAAACTTAACCTTGAACTTCAGGATTTTTTTTGGTTTGTTTTAACAGTTAATCGACACAATAAACTAATAATTATAAACTTACAGTTGCAGCCTATTTTAGAATTGAAAATTACTGATTTAACATAAAAAAAAGACTTGCATTTTTTAAAAATCTTTTATTTTATGTGTTATTTATATCATTTTAAAATTACAGAGTAAATGCAGTACGCGTAGTAAGAATCAGTACAAATATTCATTTATTTTGTGGGGGAAAAAGAAAAAAAAAGGTAGCAGCCTCATAATTTCCCAGTCCTCTGGACAGAGGAGGATTCATTCGTATCTACAGATTGGAGCGCGTGAGCCAAGGAAACTCCTGCAACAGACAACACAGCTTTATATTAGACCACCTTAGACGACAGGAAAGTTTCCAGTGCTAAAACAGTTACAGCAGCACACCTCAAAGGAGGGGACGAATATTTATACGGGTACACAGCCCTGGAGTCCAGCACCATAGATACTTTCCTCAATGCAACCTTCAACCGCGTCTGCAAAGGGTTGCGGGTTGCGTGGCTACATTCAACATAAACACAGAGGGTCGTGCTTTCTAATTATGGGAACCTGGAAATAGAAAGGTCGGGGAGGTGTGAGGCGCAGGGATTGTGACAGGACTACAACGGTGCTGTGGTGCACCTGGAGTATATGGATTACTGCTCGGCAAGGCATGTCACTCACATAGCTTTAGGAGGATGAGGAAGGAGTCAAGTAAACACTGAGCTGTTTGTTTCTCAATGCAAATCACGAAGCGAAATGCTGATGATTTTGATCGTGCCTGGCTTCACTGCCGCAGGACACGAGGCCACAAAGGGACAAACTGTGATACGAGACGAGACTTAACATATCATTTATTATCACCAGTGTTCATCACCCTTTAATCCTAACTTTCTAAAAGTCTGCACAGAGTGTCTGCATGTTGTGGATGTGGGCAGCATTAGCACGTCCAGACTCCATTAAAGTGCTCGTAAAACAAAATCTGTAACACCAAAGTCTGTGATTGAACCATGGATCTGGCTACGATAAGAGTTGTAGTTCCCAACCTTGGCCACAGGGTGGAGTTTACTCCCACAGTTTAATATGAGCTGAATGCTGAGAGATGTAGTTTAATGTAATTTTTCTTCTTAATTTGTTAGTTCATTATTTATGATTAAATGTGTCTGTAGTAGTTTATACACAGTTCATTTTTATTCATATCAAAACCAAATTCTGTTGTAATGACAGACAGCGAACAGTTCATATTTGCTCAATGATGGGCCTGGCCTCTGTGTGAATGAGGAACTAATTTACCTCAGCATGGGAAGTAACAGCCTCCTGGTTTCCAGCTTCAACTACAAAATGGAACTATTTGTACACCGATCAGGCATAACATTATAACCACCTTATAATATTGTGCAGGTCTGCCTTTTGCCTCCAAAACTGTTTTTGACTCATCAGAGAACGGACATTGGTTTTCTGAGGCTGTGGTGTTTGGCAACAGGATGTTGTTAGTGGAGGTCTTTGGCTGCTATGGGTTGAGGGGAGGGGCCTCTGTGGATCAGGCTTATTCCAGTGCGTCCCACAGATAAATAATCAGTTTCGGATCTAGTGAATTTTGAGGCCAGGTCAACAGCTCGTGCTGTTTTTCATGTTTTTTTTTTTCAGTTGTTTCTAAACGATAAAGATGAATGCAACAGATTTCCCATCTACCATTATGTCTGTATTAAGTCATTCAGATGAACAATATATTTCCATCATTAAAAATGCTCTGACTCTAACTCTATATTCACGTGTTCCTAATGGGGAACGTTACCTGCTGTTTTCTGTCTGAGGAGGGGTCGATAAGCACATTGAGCAGACTCGGCCTCTCCCAGTCTCTCAGGCTGAGCTGTAAGGCACTGCGCAGCTCGTCCACCGTCCTCACCAGGAACCCTCGGCCTCCGAACGCTGTCATGACCTCATCATAGCGCGCCTCGGGCAGGAGGGTAACAGGCGGGGCTCTAAAAGGCAACATGACGAACATAACATGATGGCAACATCAGAGGGAATCTATCGTATTGTGATCATTTCGGCTACGACGTGTGACTCACATGGAGGTCAGATCTCCCATTTTTCTCATTTCTTTCCACGTGTCTGGGTCCACTCCACTGTATATACCATTATTGTTGACCACAATAATGACAACGGGCAGATTATACCTGACGTACAAAGAAATAAAAAACAAGTATAACATGAAATCAAAGTCAGCAGCTTTTTATAGTGAATACTCACACTGGAACTCAATCTACCTGCACATGGTCTCGACCTCCATGCCAGAGAACCCGAAGGCGCTGTCTCCTTCCACACAGACCACCCGCCGCCCTCTGTTCTCACTCCTCTCAACGGCAGCTGCTGCAATTGCAAACCCGAGGCCCACTCCCATTGTTCCAAAGGTGCCCGCATCCATCCTGCACACGGATTAAATACCAAACATCAGCTGTGCTTTTATTTTTTATTTTTTTTACGGATTTACTTTAAAAAGAAAAATGTGTTTTTTTTTTTAAAAAAGCTTCTAGTAAAGGTTTAGAACTACAGTTACTCAGAGGTTTGCTATTTGTTGGACAACTATTCAGAAGTTTTGCTTTAAGCCTTCGCCACATTGCTTCTCTCTCTGGGCCAAAACTGAAGATATATGGACAAAGAAGGAGGAGCGGGGGTGGGAGAGTGAGATAAAGCTGACTGACAACACTGAGAGCGGTCTGTAAAATCAAAATATATCTTTCATTGAGATGTAACATCTATGTAATTAGTGAATTATTTCAGCTATTTGATCAATTCCCATGCACAACATGCAGATTAATGTGCTGAGCCGTTTCCCAGCCAAGCACAACTGAGCAGTGTGTCTCTAATCTCTGTTTGAAGAAGGCTGCCGTGCCTGTGTCGAGGTAGGTAGTTATTCAACATAGTGCGTCCAATGTCCATGGTGTTTGCACCCTCGCTGACTATGATGCAGTCCTTTGGCAGGAGCTGGGAAACGTTGTGAAACACTGTGTAGTAGTTCATGGGTAATTTTGCTTCGAGAGCAAGAGCCTAGTGACAAAAAAAATGAATAAAATCAATAAAAACGCTTTATTGCTAAAATAAAGTGGTTAAATATATTAAAATAATGTCACCAGCGAGTACATGCAGCTTTGCATTAAAGGATTTTCACAAGGGAGTCAAACCCACCTTTGATATTTGTGCATTAGCAGCAATCTTCTTCTTCAATGTGCTCCACCACTCTGTGTTAGAGGGGTATTTCCAGCCGTCTTTATGGACACACGCGACGAGCTGAAGGAAAACAGAAAAGAAAGAGTAAACAAAAAACAGTTCCACGTTTAAAGGAGATCAGGATCTGGCCTCAAAGATCGCAGGCAAAGCCCGTGTACCTGCGTGACAATAGCGTTGATGTCTCCCAGGAGGGCAACAGCTGGCCTCACATTGTTACCCATCTCCTCAGGACAGAGGTCCACCTGCAAACGGAACGCAAATATCAGTTTTACACCAGCTATCGTAACGGTATGTTGGAAGGTCTGAAAGACACTTGGCTCGGTCGTACCTGAATGATCTTTACGTTAGGGTTAAATCTTGGGGGCAACCCAAAATGCAAAATCCAGTTGAGCCTGGCTCCAAGCAGAAGCACGACATCGGCCTGGAGAAGAGCTCTTGGTGACACAGAAAGAAGATTTATTACTATTATACAACTATAATAATAAAGATAATATTTAATACTGTGGCTTGTTCAAAGTGAGGTCTTACCTTGAGCGGGCGGCGGCCACACAGTTGGGGTGATCATCCGGTAGCACTCCTTTCCCCATGGGAGTGGGCAGGAACGGCAGGCCGCTTCTTTCCACAAACTCCTTCAGAGCGAGCTCTGCTCTGCCGTAGGCCGCACCTGTCGGGCACAGTGTCGCTCTTATGATCGTGATCTGTCTATCGCTTATCCATTGGTGATGATGACCGTTTTGCGTTACCTTTGCCAATGACGACCAAAGGTGTCTTGGCTGTTTTTAAGACAGAGACGGCTTCTGTAATCGCACCATGGTCAGCCAAACTCACTGGTGGAGGTGGACAGCAGGACACCTCTCTGGAGGAGAGACACGCTTCTCTGAATGTCTTTACATGGGAAATAACAAATAAATAACTAAATAAAAATGGAAAAATTACAACAAACCTAACTTTGCTCCGGTCCACTTTGCCGTTGACCATGTCCCCTGCAATATCCACATAGCAAGCGCCTGGACGTCCGTACATGCTGGTGCGGACAGCCTATGAGCAACAAAACACCACAGTGTCACACTGGTGTCAACAGCATCCATCTACACAAAAGCTCTCATACAAGAAAAGACAGACACAGGTTGTTATGTGACCTTCTCTATCACTGAAGGGATGGCTTCTAGACTGCTGGGTCTAGCGGAAAACTTGCTGTACAGGCGACAGGCTTCGACCTGGTGAGAAACGCAAACGGTGTCGGTGTAATAAAGTGCTGTCAGGTAAAAAAAATCCACATAAAGACCTGGTGTATTACCTGAGGGAACTCCTGGAAAGCTCCTGCTGTTTCCTGGTTTCGATCTGAAGACCCTCCGATGACGACCACCGGCCTGCGCACAGAGGACATTCACTTTAAGAGTAATACGAGCGGACTGCAGAAGACGACTTACAGACCGGATCAAAGTTTGTTTATGGGGTCACACACACCAGCAGTTCACATTTGCGTTGGCCATTCCACCGAGAGCATGGATGAGCCCGGGTCCAGACACCACCAGGCAGGCACCTGGTCTGGATTCACATAACAACGGGAGACAGTGACATGTGAGTTAGAAAGTGGCTGCAGTTCATATCATCCTGTCCACAAACTCGGTGTCTTACCTTCCAGTGAGGTATCCCACTGCAGATGCTGCATAACACGCCTGAGACAGAAGTTGTTTGATATCAAAAAAAAGATTTTTAATGATTTTGTGAATGGTGGGCAGCAATATAACAGAATAACAATGTGCTTTTTTTTCTTTTCTTTTTTTTACCGCTTGTTCGTTGCGCATTCCCACATATTTGATCCCTGCAGCCTGAGCAGCCATGGCCACTTCAATGACAGGGACACCAACTATCCCAAACATGTACTCCACTTTCTGCAGGGGAGAGACATTTATCTCAAACACTGGAATTCAATTTGATTTAGAGGTGCGACTGTAAACTAACTAAATGTTGTGCTTGTGTTGTGCATTAATAGTTTACTAATCCTGACGGCGCAGCAATTGAACTTTGACACACTCCGAAGAATAGCAGCTCAGTAGCTCACAGGCTGGACTACTTCGTGACAACTTTGCAGCTTTATACGCTCTCAAACCGTCTTACCTGAGTCTTTAGAGACTCAGCAATCAGCTGAGCTCCTGTCACTTCGTCCATGGCCCGACACAGACGGCCAACTCCAAAATGTTAACACTAAAATCTGCTAGTCTGCTAGCCGCATGAACAAATAACTGTCCTAGAGACCATCTACTCTTGGACCCGCCCACTTTCTTCCACTTCCGGGTTTAAAGCCAATCACAGGAGTGGCTGAGTGTGACCTCACGCATGAAGCGCCACGCATCTTTTTGCATCCCCCACTCGGGATAAATCACTCATTTATAACCCAATTCATAATCTGGGAATTTCTGATCCATGCATTTTAATCTGTATTAACTGATTAAACTGAGGCTGCAATAACTAATTAATTTGTATTTTAATACCAATTGGTCTTTTCACTTTAATCATTTACTTTGGTGATCTGGAATGTGTCTATCACATGTTTGCAAAGATGAAATAATGCATATAAACATATCACTAATAATAGTAACCACCTAAAATACTGACATTAAGTTTTAGATATTGTTTTGTTATTCTATTCTTCTATTCTAAATCATTGCTGCTATGGTAGATGCATCTTCTTTTCACAGATTATGAAGAATATTAATAATAATATAGTGCATCTCTGTGATGGACAGGCCTTTTCCCACTTAGAATGGAAAGCAGCAACCAAAGCAAAAGGCTTAGCTTAAGTGCATCTACTATGATTTCTCTTGGGAAAAGGTCTGTAAAACTTCCATTACTTTCATGTATTTGACAAAAGTGCGAGCAATACTCCAGAAAAGACTCACGTTCATTATTAAATAACTCATTTCTTTATTACTCATAAAATATACAGCAATCTCAGTACTGAAAGAATTCATTGGAATTTTGAATTCACAGTCGTAATCTCTATATACATGCTAGTTTCATTCCTCTTCAAGAAAAAGCAAGGAAAAGGAAAAAACTCTTCTCCGTCCTAATGAAGCTAGCAAATGTACATATTTCCAGTTAAAAGGATTTTTCAGACAAAACCGAGAAATTTTTTGAATCATGGTATGATCGAGTGGTTTCTTTGTTTGTTTGTATTCTTTTGTAATTAAAGCAAGCAAAAACTCGTCAACATACATTGACTAATATAAGAGCAAAAATATCATTCAGACAGAAGAAAATTCAAATGCCGTCCTTTCATTGGTTTACAGTGTTTCTCCTCACAGGGCTGAGCCTACACACCTCAGTATCGGATCAGTGCTTGTTACAAATGTTTAAATACTTACCTACTGTGCATCACTGTACTCTCGCAGCTGCCTCTACAAACCCATCATTTCTCAGTAACTAATGAAGGCACAAAATGAACACATAACGGAAACAAAAGTACACAAATAATTTATTCCTCAAAGACTAAACCGCAACGGACAGATCAATGTACAAAGGTAAGGTTGATCATCTTAAGAATAACCCGGTGCATACCACATGTTTGGAAATTACTCAGATCAGGAAATCAGATTATTTTCTAGAGGAGCTTAAGACAGGAAAAGTGGGTATATTAAAATTTTGATCTCAAAAAATAAACGATTTTTTCCCCCTGTAATGATTTACAGACTTGAAAGACGAGTGCGTTCTGACGGATGCCGTGTGCGGATATCTACCAATGAAAAATTGCACCCACCAACCTCTAACCGATAAACCAGAAAATTCTCTCGTCTCATTTACACAATTAAAACTGGGTTAAAATGCATCCATGTCTTTTTGGTCCCTGTTGGTTTAGCTCTCAGTGAGGCGCACCCACTCGTCTTCAGCATGTTATTGCCGTAAAGAGTTTCCCGTCTGCCCTGCTTTTGCCCTCAGTAAGTCAATGTTGGTAAAGCAGTGGTTACTAAGGTCCAGTATCAGCGGAAGGACACCTAGTGCTGGATGAGGTCGGGATGAGAGTGGGCCAGCCTGCTGCACCTCCTCCCTCGCTTGCTCTCTGGTTGGGGGGTAGGGGTGAGGGTGGGGTGGGGTGGGGACTCTTAAGGCTCCTGTGGGGCTTGCGTCCTATTCTGCCCTCCCAAGCTTGCAGTGGGTGATTTTTAAGACACAATGTGTGTGTGTTTATGCATTTATTACTTCCTCCCGTTCCCCCTCAGTACGTCTCTGAATCCGAGTCATTGAGCTCCTCGTCCTTGTAGAAGCCATCGTGATGGCTGATGTTGTTGAAGCTGCAGTAGGAGCTGTGCTCGCCGCCGCGCAGCACGGGCAGGCTGTCGAACGTGACGCTCTTGGAGGGGCTGGTGGTGTAGTGGTTAATGGCACTGAAAGAGAGGGTGGGCGCCGGGGTGCAAGGGGACACAGGCATCATGGTGGCCAGGATGAGAGCGAGGCAGTCGGCCACATCTTTGTTGGGGGCACAGGCCAAGGCGGGGGTATAACCTGAAATAATAACGCACCTGTGTTACATTTCTATCAAATCAGAGCATCGATCAGGTTCTAGGACTGATGCTGAAATTATACATTTTATGTGACTTAATAATTATTTTTATAACAGATTAATCTGATATTCGTATTTATTTTTATCATTTAATCCATGGATACAGTCATATTACTTGTTTTATTCTTACTTTCTTGAGTTTACTGTCAGATCATATAACATAACATAAAGCTGCAAAACTAACCTCTAAAGAATCAAAACAAGGAAATGTTGGAAGTTTTTGCATTTTTTTTTTCTGCTGTTGGTGTCAAAGAAAAGAAGGCAACAGCTGGTGATGTGATGTGCGACACAGCAGAGTAACAATAAGAAAGACTGTTTCCATAGTTTTGTCATCTTTAACTGTGGTTCCCACCCTGTTCTCCTTGGAGGCCCCCCTACTATCTAAGAACAGCGGGAACCCCCAACCTGTACAGCCTGAACTTTTTTGTAGATAGGACACATTCTCCTTGCCTCATAAATTTACTGTCCATCTTTCTGACAACAGTGACTTCAATGAAAAAAAAAACTCAGATACTTCAGATTTCCGATATCAAAATGTTCATGTTGCAGGTGAACTCGGATGAGAGACAATAAGTTTGGTAAATCTGCACTGTTTGCGGAGCATTAAAATATGTGCAGGAGCTATTTTTTTATTTTGGAAGCAGTCATTTCTGAGTGCGATTACTCAAGAGCTCATTTTTTCCCATGTTGTATTGGTTGAGCTGGATCTCAACCAAAACCCACCCCCACCCTACCGACTCCTGATTGGCTAGCGATGTTAGTTTAAAGAGGGAAAGCTGCTTACTCTCATTCCATTGGCAGGTGAACTCAACTGACTGCTCGAACCTGACAATGTCTCACATAAACATTTTTATCCCTATGATTGTCTTGTCTTTTTTTTTTTTTTTTTTTAATCACGATTGAACGTCACATGCCAGAGATCGGCACGGTGCAGCAATACTTGAAGTCCTGCATCATACTGGTGGAACAGGTGAAAACTGATAGTGAGCTCAGATCAGACAGGTTTTGGCGCACCACCTGTTATCTCTCTTTAAATCTATTTCACATTACATCAAATCTCTCATCAAGCTGATTCAGCAGGATCAGTATAAGACCATAACATTTATCATTCAAGGCATTAGTTATTGCTATTTTTATCAGTATTTATGGACAAAGTATCTTAGAAACGCACAAGCAGCTGAAATTGTGTGTTATTATTATTGCAGATCAAAGTCGCCCAACGGCAACTTGCACAAAAATTTTAAATTAAATAAATAAAGTAAAAAAGAAGAAGAAAGCAACAGTGACTTTACCATTTTCATCAACTGCAAGGACGCTGGCTCCCTTTGCGAGCAGCTCTTGCACCACCACGGTCAAGCCATTTCTTGCAGCCACGTGTAGAGGCCTAAAAACACAGATAAACCTCGGATGTCTTGGACAGGCTTGTAACAGATCTAAAAACGTTTCACTCCGCTCCATCGCTCAAATGCACCACGAAGCCAATGTGATTACAAGGGATACGTACGTCTGTAAGGCGGCGTTCGTAGCATTTATGAGGTTTCTGTCTGTAATTTTCTCCAATATCAACAAGGCACTGGTTTCATGTCCCTGTGGAGAGTGAGAGCACGTTGCAACAAGAGTTGCGCACGGTGAGTTACGAGCAAACACGTGTCGTTTATCATACTGCCTTATTTTCTGTAAAGCGATCAGTCATACAGTCATACACACCTTACTGCAGGCCAGGTGAAGAGCGGTGTTCTTCACAGCGTCCTGCAGAGTGAGATCTGCTTTCGCACTGCTCACCAGCAGCTCTGACGGTGAGGTGACCAGCGCAGGAGAAACAAACCACAGTTAATTCAATGCTGCGCCGATTATTTCCGGCGAGATATTTCCCGGGTCGCCAGTTAAAGCGGAGGCGTTCGTACCGACAGCGTTGGTCTGGCCGTTCTCTGCAGCCATCATCAGCGGAGTTTTCCCTGCGGCGTCCACGCTGTTGACCTGAGCGTTGTGGCTCAGCAGCAGCTGGAGACACTCCACGTGGTCGGTGAAGGCGGCTGCGTGCAGTGGGGTCCTGCACAAACAATGCCATCAAAAGATGATGATGTTCACAACTTTTAATACACCCATCGAATAACTGCTGCACCTGTCCGGTGTGTACCTGTTTTTGCTGTCTTTGGTGTTGACGATGGCAGGTCCCAGAGTGTCAATCAGCATCTCAGCAGCGCCCTCGTTGTCGTGGATTCTAAAGAGAGCACATTTGACCAATCTGTTAAAGGTTCCGTCCTCCCGCACATCAATCGAAGAAGACGACAGCGCAAGACCTTACACAGCACAGTGGAGGGGGCTGAAGGAGTTGCCTTCGGCCTTGTGAAAAACCTCCTGCTCCAGCAAAACCTCCACGCACGTATCGTGACCTGCAGGGAAAGAAAGCACTGGCTGTTATCGGCCTTCATCACGAGGCGCTTCACAATCGAGGCTCTCTCACAACATTTGCCTTCGGCAGCACGTGTCGACATTTAACCTTAGGGTGCACAAAAATCCACAGGAAATCCATTAAAAAAAAAAACAAGGATGAAAAATGGAAATGAAAAATAATTGCATGCCTGTTTTGAATCGATGTTGCTTAAGTGCTCCGTTTGCCAACTCTACTTGGCAGCATGCTTGCATTTTAACGCGTACATTACTAAACATCATATCAGAACCGTATTGACTGTTTTCTCTTAAGCCCTCTTGTCTGTACCATTGTAGCAGGCCCAGTGCAGTGGGGTGTAGCCTTGGTTGTCTGTTAAGACAGGGAGTGTTTCCACTGATTGGGCAGCATGCAGAAGGCCTCCCAGTACCCCTATGTGTCCGCACGCTGCTGCCAGGTGGATCGGCGTGCGCCCTTTGCAGTCTCGCACCAAGAAGTTGGCGCTGTGCTGAAGCAAGGCCTCCACACTTTCTTCATGACCGGTCACTGCCTGAGGAAAAAAAAAAAACAGGAAACAGTTTTATACTGAAGATTCTTTATTTCTCGATTGATGACGCACACTCTTCTCTTTCTCTCTTTCTCTCTCTCTCTTTCTCTCTCTCTCTCTCTCTCTATATATATATATATATATCTGTGCTACTGGCCACCATACAACCCAAAACAGAATATTTTCACACTGACACTTAACAGTTGGCTAAGTGTTTTTTCATCATATGCTGCCAAACATAGCTTTGCAGATTGTTTTCAAAGAGCACTATTTAAACTTCTGCCTAAAGCATGCATTTCTGAAACAACTCTCACACTTCAGATGCTGACTTTTGTGAAGTGGCCACAGTTTCCTTAAAACGACTTCTCTATGTAGAACCTGTTTGTGCGCCACCGCTCTTGTGCCAGTTAAACCGTCCTGTGGCATCTTTTCGGTCACTGCTTTGTTTTGTTTTTTTGCGGGCCTAAATTTATGTTTTTTTTTGCCGGTATCGGCATCAGTAAGTGCGGTATCGGCCCTAAAAAAAAAAAAATCAGTCGATCTCTAGCAGGAATACTCTTTAGGTTGCTCCTAGAAGGCCCATCTTTAAGTGCCATCACTTAAATCACTCATGAATTGTCAGTTTCATTAAAAAAATCTAAATTTTGCATGCAACTCTCTCTTGCAACACTATTTGATATATATACATGATGTGTGCTATGATGTTTGATAGTGAGCTGTCTATAAAGCCAGAGACATGCAGCGCCAAGTACGTTTCTACAGAGAATAGTGACATCTGCTTACTCCTCTGTGCAGGGCCGTCCTGCCCCACTTGTCTTTGGCTTCTACATTGGCTCCCTTATTGAGCAGAGAAAACACACAGTCTGTGTGTCCACTCAGGACCGACAGCATCAGAGGCGTCCTAGAAGATAACAAATAATAACGTCAACTTTTATTTTAGAACACGAGAGGAGGGAGTTAAAAAAAAAAAAAAAACACAGCCGTTCTTTTACTTACTGTCCATTCCCGTCTTGAATGTCTACTGCACTTTGAAGATCAGCATTTCCAATCAGCAAACGCAAACACTCTGAGTGACCATTAGTAGCTGTGAGAAAGCATAGGCCATTTGTAGAATTCATTACATTGCATTAGGGTTGGACTTTTCACATATTGTAGGCAAGTGGGTACTCACCGGCGGCGTGGATAGGGGTTCGCTTCAAGGTGAAATCTTTGACTAAGATGGAGGCTCCCTGGTTGATTAGGACGTCCACGCACTCCACATGACCCTTGAAGGCAGCCAGGTCTAGGGGTGTGCGCCCCTGGCTGTTTCTCACGTCCAGGTCGAGCAGCGACTGTACCAGAACCTCCATGGCGTGGTGGTGGCCGTGGTACGCCTGAAGGGTGAATTCAACACGTGTAAGTAGAAGTTCTGTTACTCACTCGGAGGCTGGTAACAGGTGTTACTCACAGCGAGGTGCAGGGGGCTGACAGGGGCTCGGACATCGGAGTCATTCAGGATGTCCGTTCCTGAGGTTTCCATTAGCTGAACAAATCAGGTGAACAAATTAAAACCCATTTAAAGCTCTGTGCTGAAGGCACGCATGGCACCGTGGCCTATTTTGCATATTTGAAAAGTACAACTCACCACATCTAGGGGGGTTTCACTTGCAATCTGTTAACATTGTGCAGGAGAAGAAGAAGACAATGCATTAAACATGATATAAAATAAAAAATGTAGGGGCTGATTTCTAAGCTGACAAGTATTCTCCAGAGAGGTTCTCACCAGCTCCAGACAAAGACGATGCCCGTATGCCGAGGCGTAGTGCACAGCATTGTAGCCCTGATTGTCCCGGATCCCTGGATTTGCATCGTTTCTCAGTAAATATTCCAGGCACCTGCAAACACAACAAAGAAGCTGTAGTCAAGGCAACGACACGCTGGCTTCCAGCATTGAACCGTTTCCCCCGGCACAACTGATAATGATCTTTTATTCATGGAAATGCAAAAAAAACATCAGCCGCCTCCCGCGCAAGCGGCCGCCTCTTTTAAGAAACGAAAAAAAATTTCAAGGTGCTACTGACTTTCCGTCCGTGTCGGAGGCGGCGGCGTAGTGGAGGGGGGTGCAGCCGCGCTCGTCCAGGTCGTTGACGCTGGCCCCGGAGCCCACCAGAGCAAACAGGCACTGGTAGTTACAATTGGCAGCGGCGTAGTGTAGAGGGGTCCTGGAAAAAGCAAACACGGCTCAGTTCTCTGTTCAAATTTGACTCTTGATCCGAACCCAGCGTTTAATAAAACAGACCTTCCGAAGCTGTCCTTTCTGTTAAAGTCTGCCCCGGTGTTGAGGAGGAGATTGAGACATTCCAGGTTTCTGAGGGGGTTTGAATTAACATTTAAGCGGTTAAATATCTTAAAATACACCGGAACCGTTTGAGTTCGTATGAAGCATGATGTGCAGCTGTCCTGAACTCACCCTCCAGCAGCTGCAGCATGTAAACAGGTCCTTCCAAAGTCATCAGGGGTATCAATGTCAAAGCCTGAATAGATTTATAAAGGATTATAAACAAGAGCTTGTGAATCTGCTGGCTGTTCACGGGGCTTCGCAGAACAGACATTAAAGAAGTTGAGGATACCAAAACAAAAAAATATCGTTGAGAATGTTAAATTATAACATTAAAGAGGATGGGAAACACTAAACGTAGACGTGATCGTTTAAAGAAGGTTCAAAGTTCGGACAGATGTTAGAGCATGAAGTCGAGATATCGCTGAACCCGTTTAGACGGATGAAATCATTAAATCAATCATTAATGTGTTCATCAGCATTACGGACCTGATTTAAATACCGCCAGAGCGTTGGTAATTTCTTCCCCGGGATAAATAGTATCAAAAATGTATTTTTATTATCCATTATAATTTGTAAAGTAGTTAAAACTGTCTCTGACACGCAGTGGAGTAGGAAAGTAGCAGAGCCTTAACAACGGAACATGTATTTAAGTAAAACACAGAGCTTGTTTGTCCCGTGTGAATGCGACCAATGAAACGTAGGTGGGTAATGTTTGAATCACAGTGTCGTCAGGTAAAAGTAATCCCATGCAAATAGGCCTTTAAATGCAATATAAAAGGTGATTTTTTTTTTTTTTTAAATGGCACATTTTTTTACAATGTTTTATGTTAGTCATTACGTTTAAAATATGTAGACATATTCTATGTTGGTGTCCGTTCTGTTAGTTTCATGTCACCTTTAATATCATATATTAATTATATATATTAATAATATATTATATAATATATTATATTATATCATATCAATATCAACAGTTCAAATGCAAGTGTCATTTTGTTGCTCACCTGAAGACAAAAGCTTGCGGCAGCAGTCAGAGAAGCCGCTGAGAGCAGCCAAATGCAGTGGAAACATACCATGAACCCCTCGTCTGGGGAAAAAAAAAAAATAAAAAAATCGCATTGATTCATCATGTAATAGCTTTGGTACCAAACTGAGGGTAGTGAATTACTATTAATAGTCCCTGTTCATTTGTATCAGTTACATAACACATTATTTTCGCCCTGGAAAGCTTAAACCGCGCAGCTCTGGCACCGTGCATAAAGTTGGAACGCTGACTATGAAAAAGAAAAAGGGGGGGAAGAAAGGCTCCCTTACTTAGCCGTGTCAGCTCTGTTAGTGATGAGGGTGTTGATGAGGAGCTCGTGTCCATATCGAGCCGCAATGTGTAGTGGCGTATTTCCGTTTTTATCTTCACAGTCAATCTCAGCACCTTTGGGGGGAAAAAAAAAAAGCAAGCAGTTTTAAGTCTTACACTCCAGTCTGAAGAGAAAAAAAAAAAAAAGGTGTACGAAGCTGATTGCTTTAAGAAGAGCTCACCATTCTCAATAATTGCTTGGGATCTAGAAAACCTCCCGTGGATAGCTGTCATGTGGAGGGGAGTCTTTCCATCTTTGCTCTGAAGCGAAAAAAACAAACAAAAAAAACCACAGAGGTAAAGTGACACAGTATTTATACACAATACATTATAAAGCTATGGCCACATGAAGCCATAATTCTAATTTATAAACTGCAAAACAGGGACACAATAAAGTTTTAGTCCAATTATTGTTTTTACTACACTTCAAACACAACCAAGCAAATGCAACGATCGGCCACAACATTAAAACCTCCATCCTGTGAAGTGAGTAACACGGATGATCTCATTACAATTGAATGTTCTTCTGGGAAAACCAAGGTCCTGGAATTTATGTGGGCGTAACTTTGATACCTATCGCCTCCTGAATATTGTTGCATACCGAGCGCACACTCACGGCAACAGCAAGGTTGTTCATTGTTTCCTGGTGGCACATGTTTCACAGACGAGCACCCGTGAGACGAAAAAGAAAACGCGATGCGTCAGACCGGGCCACTTTCGCCTGTTGCTCCGTGGTGTGATGCTAAACGTGTACATTGTAGGTGTTTTTGGCAGTGGACTGCTTCCAGGACAAAACGTTCACTTTTTTTCGTGTAATATACTCACTATGTGATTATGAGCAGGTAGTTATAATGTTACGGCTGCTCTGTGAAGCACGCTTGTTTCACTCTTTACTCACTCTTTACTCACAGAGTTCCCGGAATCGCCGTGCGCAATCTCTTTCCCAGTTAAAACAACAAGATGAAACGCTGTGGACGACGCTCACCTTGATGTTGACGTCGGCCCCGTTGCACACCAGCAGCTCCAGGCAGAGCGCCCCGTGGCGAGAGGCGGCGGTGAAATGCAGAGGCGCGAAGCCCTTCTCGTTCACCTGGTTGACGTTGGCTCCGCACTCTATGAGCTCGTTCACGACCACGTCCTGCCCGTTGTAGCAGGCCACGTGGAGCGGCGTGTTGCCGTACGCGTTGGGCTCATTGATCTGGAGGCGGACGGGTTAAACGGAAAGCAGGCGTGAGTCAGCTGTTCCCATCAAAAAACGAATTAAAGTCAAAACAGGAATGTCACAGTTGTAATGTCTAAAAAGGGCCGAAGGAGGAACTTACATCTACCCCCAAGTCCAGGAGGTATTTGACAACGCTGATCATTCCACTAGAGGCCGCTGCGTGCAGCGGGGTGTAGGATTTCTTATCTTTACAAGCCACTTCCGCTCCATGAGATGCCAGCAGCTTCACCACTTCTATGTGCCCTGAGAGCAAAAAAGAGAACAATTCCATGAAACAAATATCATATCGAGGTATCATTAAATATTTTATGTGGTCAGAAGAGAACACGGGTACTGATTTCATTTCATTTACTTCGCCAAAGCCTGGAGACCTTTGTTGATCCCAAGAGAGAAAAAAATAATTCTTACTGGTTACTTGAAAATGAAAAATGAAAAGGTTTGTTTTTGTTTTTACCCATGTAGGCCGCCCAGTGGATTGCACGTCGATCCTTCTTGTCAAAAGCGTTGATGTTGGCTCCTCTGGAGAGCAAGAGCCTCACCATCTAACAGCAGCAACAGAGGAAAGAAGAGCGATCAGGAATTATGCCGGGAGATGCTCGTTCAATGATTTAATACACAGGCCAACAGCTTCAATTCATCCCATCTACAACACAGACAGCGACCTGCCATTCATCTCCTAACACGGAACCTCTACAAGACTATAAATCATGTTCTGTTGACCATACAGTCGACGCAGGTACGACAAAAGAACAAAAAATATTCAAGCATTACGCAGCTGTAAAGCTTTGGCTACGTTGTAGCAGGTTAAGTTGAACACTGTCTTCATTAGTTTTGTGTTTTACTGGAATACAGCTTCATGACTAAAAGGTTCTCCGAACGGCGACGAGTTCCTACACTTTGCCGTTTCCAAGACATTTCCACTTTTAAGATAACTCATTTGCATGCAAATAAACGACTGCAGAGTCATTTGCATGCAAGCTCATGAGCGGCCAAGCGCTGTCTGAGCGCACAGCATCCTCGAGTGTGTGACACAAATTATGGCCGACGGCCCACAGTGTCGAGTTTGCGGCTATATCTGAAAATATGTCGTGCGTTTCCATAGAGGTTCTGATGTTTGGACTTCGGTGACTGGATTCAGTTTGTGTATCTGGCTCGTAAATCAAAAGGCGGATGTTTTTTCACCCTATTAGAACACAAACCCAGGTCAGCTGTTAGCTGTCTGAAAATAATTAAAACCATCTAAAAGTTTGTCCGAGGTATTCATTGTTACGAAGAGTGAGTTGTGGCTGGCACGGCTGCGGTGTTGACTGTTCTCACCTCACGGTTCTAAAAGGGGCGACAATAGTCCCGTGTTGCAATGCTAGAGTGCCCATTGTGTTTGCACATTTATGAGGCAAGTACAAACACTTCCTCTTAGCAGATCAAGAACTTCTACTTGCATCTACGTAAACACACCCAATACCGAGAACTGCACGACAATATCCGTGCCAAAAATTAATTGTGCATATAGCATGAGCTCTGGTGAGACCAAAATAGCACCTGACCCACTTGGCAGTTTATTAGGTACACCAGTGAAAATGAATGCATCCTAACATAACACCTCATAAAAGTTGTAACATTCAGCATTTGATTAAAATAACTGAGCGCGATGACGATTTAACTGTTGTCATTTTAGAGGCTGTGCTTTGTAGAGCTGTTGAACTTTACTGTACACATGTATGTATTATTTTGGCGGCCAAATGAGAGAAACGCTTTTTATGTTTAACTCAATTTAGTGTGACGGCAAAACAAATCACATCCTCAAAAATGATCATACAGTTGACATATCACTTTTATGCTGTTCCAGAATAAACGGAACATCATAACAGTCATTAACATGAACATCAAGCACAAATAGCTTAAGCTCAGTTGTGATATTTACTAAAGACCAGACAGACTTCACAGCCACAATATCCTCCAAGTTGTTTTGCTTCTTAAAGTAAATACTATTCTAGAGTTCTACCGTTTCTATTCACCGAGCTTCAACTAAATCAATACTAAAGACGCTGTGGCTCACAGCTGAATCAAACGGTACTTCAGTAATCTTACCTCCAGATGACCACTGAAGGCTGCGTGGTGCAGCGCAGTCCGGCCAGCTCTGTCTGACACATTCACATTGCTTAGCAGAGGGACGAGGGCTTCGGCACAACGCACGGCCTTATTGGCCGCGGCGATGTGCAGCGGAGTCTGCCAGTTCTTGTCACGGGCATTTACATCTGCAGAGTGTTTCAACAACACCTGCACAGCCTCCTGCAAGAAAAAATAAATCAATGAAAACATGCGGGTTCAAATTTTCCATTCCTTGGATACGTGTGTGTATATATATATAAAAGGTTGCGTAGATTATGAATGACTGCGATGTGACGGGGGATCTGCTTACCTCGCTGCAGGAGGCCACAGCTCGGTGCAGAGGAGTGAGCCACTTGTTATCTTTGGCATTTACTCTTGCACCTACAAGCAAAAGGACATTGAATGTCAGACCCTGGCAGGCGATTCATTTTTGCGACTTCAGGTTTAATGTTTAGAAAAGAACAAACTGCACCTTTTTAGGACAAAGCTGCAGTTAGTTTTTTAAAATTACCTCTGGAACCATTTCATCATATTGAATACAGATGCACCATCTGGCTAGATAAGCCCATTCCAGTCAGTGTTACATTTCAAATGTGTTGATGTGTGTTAGAAAAGTGAAAATGTTTGAAAATGTTTCAAATATCTACATGATTGTTAATGTAATGTGGAACTGAGCTACAAGAATGATACATATGAGACACCAGACCAACATCAAAACACTACCGTAGACAATGGGTCTAGACGAGAGTCTCGTTGTTTGTATCTGTGCCAAAAAGTTGCATTTGAACAAACCACAGAGACTAAAGCCAAAGGCTGACTCGCACGTACTGTACATTCTGTGCTTATCTGAAAGACCTGAAGAGGTACTACTACTACTACTACTACTACTACTACCTGGGAGGCTAGAAACTAGGAAGAGAAACCACCACACAGAGTGAGCCTCGACTATACCAGGCTGATCATTTTGTCCACACTTTATTCATTCTTGATGATCGTGTTGCTATGAAAATGTTTGTGCATTTGAATGTTCATTTTAGACAGATGATGTACGAGCATGTAAATGTGTGCTCTTTGAATTTTGTTGTTTTGTTTCGTGCGCCGGTTCTCAAAGCTCAACAGCCAATCAGAGCGTCCTCAGTCACGGATTCAGTCCACTTCCGATTCAAAGTGTCGGTCTGGCTGGTGCCAACGGTGCAGGACACACCGGAAAAACCAGGACTACAGAAGGTCACAGGTGGTGCGACGCTAGGAAACGCCTGACCGCTGGCTTAGTGTGTCACGCCCCTTATTCTTTATATCAAAACAAATGCATATTATTATCCCATAACGTATGATGTTCCACGTGATTGGAGGCTTTATCCGCCAGCACCGGCCATTTCCGAGATATCCCGCCTGTTTGTTATAATGTAATAGTCGATCAATACGTGTTACTTATAGCACTTTACTTCCAGGCCAACGGCTGCATCTCTGGCATTAATGTTTAGAACGAACAATACCTGAAAGAATCAGCAGCTCTATAATTTCTGCATCTCCCAGATAGGCGGCAGCGTGCAAGGGTGTTCGCTTCTCATTGTCCTGGAACAAGGAAGAAAAAGATTCTTTACTTTCTTTACCACAAAAGCAAAATTGACAATAAAGCAAAACTTTTTCTTAACTGATTGCAATGGTACATTCAAGCTTGTTAATATTAACAGTCGCCGTTCACAGCACTAAGTGGGTTTAAGCCAAATTCAGAAAAGCCTCGCAGTGAAACACGAGCAAGTACAAACCAGCCTTATTTTGAAACAAACACCCCCACCGAAGCAGTAAGTGGAGGAATGCAATAAAATAACCGGAGCCAGATCATGCAGTGGAAACTGTAAAAAAGCAACCATGTGCTGTTTTGAACTCAGCCACTGTTAAGTGAAAGTGCTGCACGAGGCCTTTCAAGGACAATTATAAATTGGAGGTTTTAAATTCAGTGTTGCTTGGGTGTTTTTTTTTTGATTTTTTTTTTTTGGAAAACAACAATTATGTGAGGAAACAGATGCAGTTGGTGGCTGTCGGGATTACCTGTGCATTCACATCCTCTTTTTTGAATATGAGCGAGCGTACTTCATCCGGGTCCACATTGAAAATGGCTTTCAGCAAAGCAGGCTGGAACGGGAAAAAAAAAAAACAGGATTTCAATACATGTCTGACCCTATGTGCAGTGCAACACTACCTCAGACATCCAATGCTACTTGTAATATAAAACCAGTGCACAAGTGACGACCTTCAGGAGTGAAATGCAAACAGAACAGGTCAGGTTTGAAACAACAATGGCCATTAAGACCTTTGAGACCTTGGAACTCGGAGAGACTTCAGGATCCTCGTCGTCGAGCACCACGATGCACACGCGACTCATTTGCTCCGCGATCAAACTTTGTCATTTAAAAACTTTTCAAAAGAACAGAAGCCGGGCAAAGCAGCGATGTGGTTTGCATGATAATAAATCAAAAAAAAAAAAAAAAAAAAGAGACAAAAACATAGAAATATGAGAGCCGGTTGTGAATGCGTAATTTAACAAAATTACGTGTCGCCCGATGTCTGTGGTGGACTATCTGGACCCATACTGACAAATGCTGAGCAGCCACTTTCTAATGCTCCTCTGTGTTTGTTTGCTGTCTGCTGGCCCGCGAAACCATCCACATCCCACAGCACAGACATCAAAAACACATTCCTTGAAAGAGTACGGGTCCAGCCATGTGCTCCGAATTAAGGTCGCGATTCACGGCCTCACTTTGCATCAGCGTGATGGGCCGTCCTGGGATTGCGTCATCAACAAAAACAGAAATTGAAAAATGGTCCACAAATGAATGTGTTTCCCCATATAACAAGTGGCAAACCTGCCAAAAAACTAAAAAAAGGGCTCCAAATAAAATGGAGGTAAAAGAGAAAGTTGCTTTGGTTCTAGCGATCTGTGTTGTACCGTGACTTCTTAGCGAAGTCTGACTCTTATGGATCCTGTCAATCCTGCCTTTCCTTTTTAAAAAGCAGTCAAGGTGGCTCCACCTTTCGTAGGGGCGCACACAGAGGGAATGGGCTTCTGCGTATTTTACGCAACCTATTGTTATGCCAACGCTTTCACAAGTATACGGAAAAGGCCAACCTAAAATATCAAAACCTGGCTGGAGTTTCTGTGGTTATAAAACACGACACTGAAGCTATATTAAGAGTTTCTTCCTCGTAACTCCTTTGGAGAATTTTGCCAGTGCTTCCTGTAAGACGAGGCTTCGTCACCATACTTTCATGTCTCTCTTAACAGTGAAATACAGGAACCAAGAAAGTGAAATGCTTCAACACAGTACATCTAAACCTTACCAGTCATATACTCCACATAGTTGGTCACATCTTCACAACAACCAGCCAGGACTGTAAAATCATCTCGGTCGGTCCCAGGTTGGTAAAGAATCACTTTACCAAGAAGGCTTCAAGCTGGCAGCTGGTTGTCATTACACATGTGCCTGTTTTATTCTTCACTCCTTTTCGAATGTTTGTGTTGGGCTTTTTTTTTGTTGATGCAAGACTTATCAAATTTATTTGGATACACCGTTGGCCATCAACTGTGTGATTACACGTGATAAACTCCCCTATCGGAGCCACCGCGAGACCAGCAGAGAACGTTTGATCAAGCTGTTTTCAGTTGCCTGCGGGAATAGGCTGGTTTGGATGTGGACGACAGTGAGTGGAGGGGATCCCTTCCAGATGGAACATTCCTGGCTCCCATGAAAACTTAACTCTTCCCTGACATTACTTGTGTTTTTGTTTGTACACTTAAAATCCCAAATGTTGGGTGTCAGGTGATGCATTACGCAAAATGAACGCATGTTGTATCAAGAATGCAACGTGTGATGAAACAGCCAGAGTTAGAAAAAGGGCAAAAAGTGTGCAGCTTTTAATATCACGTGCCATAATGTTGGTGGAGTGGGAAATGTCTTGCATTATCATTCAACCTTTAATACATCAGCTAAAAGAAATACAAACTAGGAACGATAACAGCTTTTAAATTTACAGGTGCAGCACAGGAGAGTTAATTTATTTATCAAGACTTCATCCTTCATTTAACTCACCAGGCTGCCCAGCTAGCCGAGCAGCTAACGTGCATACGTGCAGTTTGTGAGGCTTCGTCTACAAGTGACATCTCGTTTGAATGGTGCAGCTCGGGTCACCTACTTTACAAATTAGACAATTCATCCACGGTACTGCACGGCTTAATGTCACATCCAGAGCATTGCATAAAACTATGGGATGAAACAAACTCGAGTGCACAACTGGGGCCGTTCTGTGGAGCTCTCTGGAGTTTGCATGTTCTTCCTGTGCCTGCGTGGGTTCTCTCTGGGTACCTTGGCTTCCTCCCACTGTCCAAAGACGTGCTTGTTTGGTTCATTAGCGATTTTAATTTGGCCGTAGGTGCGAGTGTGAATGGTTGTCTGTCTCGCTGTGTTAGCCTTGTGACAGACTGGCGACCTGTCCCGAGCGTACCCCGCTTCTCGCCCGGTGACAACTGGGATAGGCTCCAGCCCCCTTGCGACCCTCCAGATGACAAGCAGTTACAGAAAATGAACGAATGAATGAATGAATAAAAAATGTGTCATGCAAAATATGGTACGCATTCTAAATATAAACGCTATTCCTCCTAAACTATGTAACACTGTGAGTTAGACTGAAAGAAGATAGATTCGCAAGTCTACGATCAATTCATCTTTCAAATAAGCAAAACAATAACTACCATTGCTATCTAGGGAGCTAGTAGCGTCCTTTATAAACATGCCACAATCCATTCATTTAGCTATTATGATGCCCGTGAATGTCTGCAGGGAAGACTCTGAGCAAACCCAGAGTAACAAGCTCATACTTATGCTTCTTACAGTAAAGTCTTCTGTATCCTCCCTCCGCGATAAAAAAAAGAGACAGATCTACATTTTGTTGTTTTCAGTTCTACAGTCCTGCATGAGTGATGCAGAAGCCTTTCAGCGCTCCTCTCTAGCTGCTCGACTGTGCACCTCCTCTCCTCACACGAGCCAGGCTAGTTAATACCATCACCATGGAGACAGCTCTTTGGCAACCGAACCGGCTCACAGGAGCCCGGGCTGCACACAATCGTTCAGGCACAAGGACAATAAAAGGCACATGTATGCACATACATATATGTGACAAGAATAGTGTGGCCGGTGCAAAACGAAGCCCTCGAAACGATAACGCGGCGCTATTCTCGTTTTCACAAGTAGGTGTTAAGTGTTTAATGTGGTGAAAAGGACACGTGTATAGTACTGACACATTGCCAGTTACTTCATACATTCATTATAAGCATTACACAGCGATTTAGACATGTGTACTATGCACATGATAGAATGTACTATGGTTGATGTTTCTCAACAGGTCACGGCTAATTTATTTCAAGTATTTACACTGAGAGCCAGACTAAAGGCCTCGGATGACGGACAGAACTAATATCACTGTTATGAAGCCACTTAAATATTAATATGAAAAACAAATCCCTAAACTGACACAAAGCTTCTGACAGATCCCCACTTTCAATGCCCCACGTCCCTAATATCACAATCACAGAGGGGGTTGAACACTTCATGTAGTCAATTGATTATTCAGTTGTTTATATGGTATTTGATATCATAGCTATCAGAAACCTAGCTAGCCAGTTGTCACAATCAAGTGACCGCTTTTGTTGTGATGTTATGCCAATCGCTTCACGTTAACGTTACAACACAGATTTAAATCATGGATTCACTTTCATGGCACTACCCAAGCTCAGTTATGTCAAAAGGTGCTAACAGCTGACTTCCCAAATGAGCACCTAGTAGCATTTCGCGATGGGTCTGGCTAATTGCTGGACATAAACACAGTATCAATAGCTAGTTACGTCCCTAACAACCGCTTGACTATGCGTCTGAACGTGACTGTGATGCAGAAAACATGACAAACAAATGAAATTCGCCCAGCACTGCTTCACCCAAGTCCCCCATCATGAATGACAACTAAATTTCCAGCTTTGGGAAATGCCTTTGGCCAATGCTTCCGTTTCAGAGAGTAGCCAGAAAGGCTCCAATTACATTGCGCTGGCAAACGCTGAAATCGGGCTAGCCGGCTAACATTAGCCAGTCACCATCAGCTTAAAGTTATGGCCGCTTCTGATGCAACGGTCACTTACCTGGTCTCGAATTTTGAGAACCACCATATTTGTGGGATGTTAACGCTTCTCATGCAGATTCATACAGGGATATTTGTCTCCTTCCGAATAGTAGAGTCTGATCTTTCAGCTCTCCGGCTGGTCTGCTGAGGCCTAGCGTGACTCTAGCTTAGCGCTCCTGCTAGCCTCCTAACCTGATGGCATGAAAGCAAAGCAGGGGAGTAGCGGAAACTCCATAACATTGCCGCCATCATATTTCACTTCCCTAAAAGATGCAATTCAATTGGCTGAACCGGAGGTACGTGGTAGTAAGGCGGCCTACGATTGGTTGTTGCTAACAGCGCTCCGTGACAGACGCACTTTGTTGAATATTGCATTGCTGTCTACACTCATGTTTTAACAAGTGTTGCTATTTCATATCGAATATTTTTAAGATGTTCATCCAAGGTGAAATAAAGTCACACAGCTGAAATCATACTGCGTCCTTTTTTATTTTAAATAAATGTGTGCGCAACAGCTGCTTATTATTCTATTAATACGCAGTGACTCATCTTGAACAAGTGAGAAAACAATGCCAGCACTGGACGCAGAGCAACTCCGTGGGAGCCTCACTGAGGGTCTGCACATGTGTTGTCAAGAGTTTGCTGTTCTCACAGGACGAGTTGCTCTGAATAGAGTGTTATCTGGCTGATCACTCTTCTTAAACAAAGTAGCCATGCAGCATATTTATTAGACCCCGACGAACCAGTTCTGAATGTCTGTGTGCAGATTAAAACAAACAAACAAGGAATTTCAAGCAACTCACAGATTAGTGGGGTTTAAATACACAACGTGTAACCTAGCACCAAAATGTGGTGAAATCTCGCCCTCTAGTGGTGCAACCTGCCTGCATGCAGTTGAGGGGTTGCACTGAACCTGATGTGGAAGCTGTTGTGGATGAAGTCAAAACATTCAACTGCATGGAATTTACAACTTTTGGTTGCCCTTTCCTTGATAAATATGTATTAAGTTAAGCAACTTAGAACAGTATGTATTTGTGATTTCAGAACTAGACAAAATTAGAAACTAATTTCCTTATACTCGAAAATCCAATGAAAGGAAGCATTAATAACTTGAGAATAAAGGGTTCTGTATTTGTGTGCTTGAATCTTTCATGGAATGTTGCTGTCACAACAGCTGATGATATGGGACAGTAGTTTCTTTTGGGCAGCGTAAATGCTGCAGCTAACCGGACTGGCAGGATTGACGTTGTGGAACAGTGCCAAAAGGCTTGGGAAAAAATAAAAATGAAAAATGACTCAATGTCACAGCCACAGGCTTAGTACATTTAGATTCATGAGGAAAAGAACTGCAGTACAGTCACATTCATGTTTGAAGTTTTATTAAATCAGAACAGATTTAAAATATAACTGATACAAAATTAAAAGATTAATAAGAATATCATATTCTACTGTCCCATTTGGTATTGATTATAAATCTTTATGCTTCCTAACCATCTAAAAATGTTAGTCTCAGTGCCATACATGGTTGCAGAGGTGAATATTCCATGATTTATCATCAATTTCAACAAGGAAACCAAAAAACAGAACAACAACAAGTAGTACAGCTTAGTGAGCGATGAGGTATTGGGGCTCTCGTGAAAGAATGCAGGTTATGTTCACCAACGTTCAAGGGTAGTCTCAGATTTCACTGCACTGGATAAAACAGAGGGGAGAGGGAAAAGGCTGTGGCAGCTATGTGGATGATTTGGGTATACCCTGGTCACCTTTACTGGGGGTAATCCCCCTAGATCTGTCTCTAAATCCCCCCTAAAGGACTCAGTAACCCAAGCAGAAATACTTTCTCACCAGGGAGGCTGTGACGGAGAGGGGTTCTCACAAATGAAATTAAGAGGGGGAGAAACAGCGGAGTAAATGCATCAATGCAGAAAACAGATGGTTGCACACATAATGTCCACCCCGCTTTAAGACTGCACCCTGACCCTGTGGTTATACCCTTCTTGTTTACAAGATTCTTTGTGTGTGTGTGGTATTTTCAGCCAAACCGGTCAGAAATATCACAACTAGTTTTGAACTTTTTGATTTCTCAGGTAAATATTCCTTGGTCCGGTTTCTCATAAATGCAAATATAATTGCGTGTCTTAACGCTTACCAAACTACTCAACAGATTGTTTTTATTCTTTACAGAGAAGCTTTTACAGAAGCGTGCCCAAATGCAGAAATAATGAACTGGTGAATGTTCTGACAATTAGATATCTGCATTATTTGTGAGGACTACAAGTTTCATAACATTTTTAGCTGAACATCAAGAACAAGAAATGACACAGACTTTTAGCACCCAGATACCAGCTGTGAGCTGCTGCACCGGGACACAACATCCATAGTGACATGCGTGCACGATTGTACTTCAGATGCGCTGATATCTAGCCGGGTCCCTGTCTGTCCAGATGTCAGGATGAGAGATAGCACACAGCTGGGCCGTCAGGGTCCTGGGATGAAAGTGGTGTCACCCACTGGGTCAGTCTCAGCTGCTGTAGGACAGTGGCAGGACAGGAGGAGAAAGAATTTCAGCTGTCACTTTCCCACCAACGTTCCCATAGTGCCAATGTAGAGCTAGACTTTGCATTACTGACGACCTCCTAAAATAAAATCTCCAATAATGGTGTATTAAGGCATAAGATGTGACGGTGCACAAGGCCAAAGTGGATGTCACAAACTTATTTGCTGGCAGTAACGTGGGAAACGGGTGAAAACAGATGCTTTGTTCGTCTCCTAAAGAGAGGACATTTGTCCACTGAGCCTAACAGTAAAATAAGGAGAGGCAGTGAAGAATGCTTTGAAGTGACAAATAAAAATGCGAGTCGGTGGACAGCTGTAGATTTATGACGATGACAAATCTGCATATAATCTCTGATAATCAGTCAGGCATTGCTCCTGGTAGAGATAAAAGCAACTCATGTTTTTTTTTTTTTTTAACCAACATTCTCACCAGGGGGGTACTTGTTTAACAAAAAGAGTGGGAATGTGCACAGTCAGCAGGTTCAGTTTCAGTGTCCCTCTCTAGACTTTAGAGGCTGAGTGCAGCGACAACTGGTTGATGTTTTTCTTTATAGATTAACTGTTATTGTTGACTGCCTTCATTTAACACTACATTTAGCCATCTAATGGTCACAGGTATTTCTATGCAGTATTTGCCCCTGCCTTGTCCACGTTGTTTGTTATTCGACCAGTAGATGTCACTGTTTCCATTTTAATGATCTTTGCGTGGACGTGTGGTCTGTCCAGGTTATTTTTAGGCGGTGTATCACTGCGAACTGTATGCAGCTGTCAAAACATGAACATCTGAAACTTTAGGTTATGCAATAACAGGGAAATAATAGCCTCATTACAACAGGAACATGTCCCACATTTACTGGTGCATTTGAGGTACTAGAAGACTGGAACAAAAAAAAAAAAAAAAAGGCGGAAGATAGAGTTATGCCAGTCAGGTCCAGGTAGAGAGACACATGTTGCAGTGATTCTCACAGGGGAGTACTTGTTTCATAACAAGAAGAGTTGGATTGTGCTGAAACTGCCCCCGTGTTCCACATCTCCACACAGGTAGCGCCATTAGCATCAGATCTGATTCAGTTCTCCTTCCACCGACGAAGTTAGTGGTGCACCTGCTGAGGACGGTCAGCTGCAGGAGATATGTCCTCCTCCCTCCGCCACAGAGATCACCAGAGGACAGGGGAGCAAAGAGAGTGCGCCGGCCGCCACCGCCACCTTTGCTAGGACCTACAAAGTAAGACTATTTATAGCTGCGTCCTCATGAGCCATAAACACACGTACACGCCGCATCCTACACAGCCGTCAAACCTGCACCCTGTCCTCCTCTGAGCCTTTTTTATGATTAACAACAAATTCAACATGAAGGCAAACTGTAAATGTTTTACAAAAAAAAACGTCGGGGTATAATAATAACTTTCTTTTATAAAATAGCGTATCAAGTGAAAACAGGTTGTGCAGCAATACTGAACTTTTACACATAAAACTAATTAGCTTTGTGTTGTTGAGCATGAAGTTAGCTTGGAAGCTAACAGTCAGTGGGCAGCGCATTAATATTTAACAGTTGGTTCTGCGGTCACTCACTCACAGGTGGCCGTTATCTAATCGATTGTGAGTCCGCCGGTAAAAGTGGACCGGAACTAACAAGTCGTGACATGTTTCACTCAACCAGTAGACAACTGGATTTTTCCCCCGGTTTTACTTGTTTTCTTCGTCTTCTTTTTTTGTGTTTAAGCATCGACGGAGCTCGCCATTATTATTGGTTTCGCGAAATGTGTTATTACTCTCACGTGGGTTATTGTAGTGCAGGCTGGCGTCTATAAATAGAGCTGCATGCGAATGCATGATCTCATCATCAGACGCTGTGGAAGTGTGAAAGTCCTTATGAGAAAATAACTCGTCAATTAACAAGGCTGCATCATGGACTACGGACGACTTAAATGGACTCCTATAAATATAACCTCTGAATAAGAAATTGAATAGGATGTCACAGTCTTGTGGGATTGTGAACAGCAACTCTTCTTATCGCAGCCATAAATAGTCTACTAACGTCTAGTTAGTCTACTAGTCTAATTATCTATATCTATATCTTATTTAACACATTTCACAGAATATGACCTATCTGCCTATTATAATTAAGAATTCAACTTTATTGTTTATTTTTAAACAATATCTTTATTGATTTTTTTGTATAGACATAAGCAAAAAAAAAAAAAAAGTCCATTCCACAAGTGGGACTTAGGGAGAGGGGTTTCACATCTTCATCCCGCATCATTTGTGTTTCTCCTTATACAGTACATCCTCAGGAGAGGAAAGAAATAAAACATAAATAAATAAAAAGAACAAGGACTAGTAAAAACTACACAAATGAACAACCAAAAACAGCTAATCAGCACAAAGCAGTGTAGCCCGTGTCCCACAGAAAACGTAACCGTGTTCGTGTGCCGTACAGTGGTACCTAGATCTACAATGGTCACCAGTCTGCCTCCCACATCTATCAAAAAGGTGGACAGGATCCTGTCTTAGATCTGAACCTATAAGTCAAATAGTACTGGTGTTATGTCCAGCCAGCTACTGTTGGAGATTTGCAATCTATCCGCCTCGGGAATATATTTTTCTTGCACGGAACGTGAGGAATCCAAATAACTCGTTTGCAATGTTTATGTCTAAGTCGAGTATGTTCTAGCTCAAACAAAAGACACTTCGAGTCCTTATTTAGTTTAATGCCAAAAATAAGATCTAGTCTATTCACAGCATTCAAATGTTTAATCAAGTAAATAAATCTTAATCAGCTCATCATGTACGTGCAAGTTTATGCAGTCAGTTTTGCGTAATGTCTCGTATGAGTGTTACTATTATATCATGATTACTGACGGATTTCCTGTTGCTTTAATTTAACCTGTAACAAAGAATTTGAAACACGTCACATAGACTAGATCCAGACAATCTTAACATTGCGTTTAGAACATTGTGTAAAGAAATGTCTGTTCATATTGTGCTTTACTTCTCTATTTCAATCATTTACAAGCTGCGTATCACATTTCTGTATTATGACCTATATTTTTGAATATGTCATATCTGATCTTCAGTGTCTTTATTTTAGGGTTTACTGATGTAAGCGCATGCTTTTGGCATTTTGCTCCTTTGCTTTTCTTAATCTATTTTCCAAACATAATGCATAGCAATCAAAGAAACAGTTTGTATTCTTTTTGGGGCTTTTCTATGCATGCAGTATGCAAAGTATGTCTAGATAAGCATCTTGCTGCGGTGTGTACATTTGAATCTACAGCTTTGTTCCTGCATGATTTGCAGGTGCAGAATCAAAAGTAAGTGTTTCTTCATTTTACATGGCAATAACAAAGTGAGAATTAACTGGCAGCGCATCTGTTGTAATGAAGGTTATATCATTATGAATGCGTTTGGTTTTCAGTTGTTTTGCTGGACGTGCAATCGCACGCACACTCGGAACAACAACAACAAAAAAAAACCTCATCGCAGACGTGCTACATTTGAAATGGCTCTTTTACGACGGCTTCGCTGAGCAACGCTCTTTCCACAGGTGTCATGTGGTGACAGCGTTTCAATCTCCTCCGAACAAGGTAATAGGAAAACAGGAGAACCACAGACCCTCCAGTGTACACATGACATTTTCACTTAGACGGTGGCAGAAGAAAAACAGTGCGCGCGCTTTGACATGACAGCCTTTCACAGCCTGTCCAAATGACCCTTCAGCCGTCTTTCCATTTCAGAATATTTATGATATTTTTACATTAGACTTGTTCTTGGCAGGTTACCGCTCACAGATGCCTACACTGCTCAGATGGCTTGAGGGGGCAGGTACCATCTGAGCTGTGTCAGGGAGAGAAAGTCATTTTAACGGCACCTTACACTTAGCCTAACACATAATTTCATAGTACCAGTGAATGTGTTAATGAGACAAAATGTTTTTCGATAGAACAAATTTTGGCAGGCATCTGTGAATTATTCACCAGACCTGATAAGTTAGCATGTTCAGCTACTCAACTGGCAAGAAGTGTTCGCAGAAGCAGCATGTTGCGCGCCGTCCCTGCTGTGCGATGCATGTTAACTGTAGTGGATTTTTATAGCGCCATTGCCGGCTCTGGGCAGATTTGTATCAGTAAATATATTCCGCGGACGCCGGAGATTGATCTGTCAGCTGCGAGCAGAGATGACATAAGAAGTGGGAGTGAGCTTGTTTGTCAAAGTGGAGGGAATACAATGCCTTTCCTTTTTTCCCCCCTTTTCCTTTTCTCGCAAGCGGAGTGATGAAAGTGATGAATTACGCTTTGTCACCGCAAATTTATTTCCTGTGTCTGTGTGCCATCCTTGAGTGACCGTGACAGTGTGAAGACAGCCTTCATGTCACGCAGCAGAAATTGCAGATCCGATAGAGAAAAAAAGGAGCCGTGGCGTTTTTGTGCCGGGTGACAGAAAAGTATGACATGACAAAATGATTGAGCCCATCTTCTGCCTCAAATGGGCACGAAGGGATGGTGGGAACAAACGCACAAATTGCGCGCACGTGTGTGGGATCGCGCTACCTGTGCACAGTTCTGCCACTGTATCATTCACATTAAAACATCCGGTACATGGACCCATGTCTCGGAAATAATCGTATTTTCTTTTATTTTTGCTGGAGTCACCATTTAGAGTCCTGCTTGGCTTGCTAGTGTAAAGCCAGAGTCTCCAGAGGAATTAGTGTTAATGAACTAAGGTGATATGTATTAATTAAGACATTAGGAACTAAAGGAAAATAATTTATTTCCATTTTATTTCACATAAATGTTGTTATATATTAATTATTCACTAACACGGGGCTATTTAGTACAAAACTTCATCGTTTATAGTATTAACATTTTAAAAGCACTTAAATGCTTTATGGTATTCACTTCATAGTATTCCATAAGTGTCTGTGTGACTTCATTATGGCCGTTATAAATATTAAACACAAAGCATTTTTTTTTTTTTTTTTTACCTATTACCTAATGTATCATTGACATAAACCACAACGCAAAATATGAATGTTGTCAGTGTGCTATTAACAAAAAGGGCTCAGACAGATGTTGGGAGAGACTGGTAATTTAAAACCAAATTAGACTAAACAGTTGCTTTCCAAGCGAGATGACCTTTTTGCCTCCAAGAGAAGACAGGAAGTGTGGGTTTGTGTGGCTCGTCCAGACGTAAGGCAGAAAACTGTCTTTTCCGTGTTCTTCTGAGTAACATCAACCTGTAACTTCCACTGCACAGTCATCGCTCATCATGAATTTGCGACAGTGCGGTGGAAAAAATGCGTATGAACACGATGCTGCCGTCTCCAACCGCTCGCTGCCTATAGATGATAGATGATGCCTCTCTTATAACACATGTTTTATGGTTATCATTAGTTTGGGCTCATGGAGTCATGAGAGCGATTATGAGACCATAGCAAGAGTCTCACATATCCTACATATTATCAATTTCTACTTAAATAATTACCAGTGAAAATATGAATCCCAAAAAACCAACAACACAATAGATAATATGTCATTGTGTTATAGTTGTTGTCATTAATCCATTCCTTATTAGCACTAATGGATTAGCCGCGACAGCAGTCCAGACTCTGAGAAGACCCCCAGAAATGTCCACTACCAGTCAAAAGTTTGGACACGCCTTCCCACTGAAATGGATAAGAAGGGGCGTCCAAACTTTTGTCTGGTAGTGTAACTACGCGTTGGTATTTGTGGCTCCTCCTCCGTCTCTTTTCAAATCGATTGTCTTGGATTAATAAAAAACGAAACACATCCAGGAAGGGTTAACCCGAGGAGGAAAGCTTCAGACGCTATTTTCGAAAGGGAAGCAGGAAGTAAAAAACTGACCTGACAGCCTTTATATACACAGGGCCGACCAGTGTTTGGATGGCATTGTTACGGAGCGAGCCAGAATGACGAGCGCACAAGTATAAATGGCTCCCGCCAGCGTAGGCTACGTACTTGGGTTGCACAGTCGATGTCCCGCAGAGGCACACGCCGCACTCTGAGCTTATGCTTTAAATTTGTATGTTTGTATGATGCAATCGTAGGTTAAAATCCATACATTACATCCGACAGTGTTGTCATGATTCACATACGACTGTGGAAGGGTGATTCATTGTAATACTGTATCAATCAAAACACTTGAAACTGGCTTTGGTATTTAGTGCCTAGCAGCGCACACACTTACTAAGCTAAGCTCTCGTTCCATCCATCACCTCACTTGTGTGGTGACTGATGAATAACAATTATTTAATTTCACCGGCGACTGCAATCCCAAAAACACTCACACAATGCCTAAAACCCGTGCCAAGAAGCGAGATTTGTTTCCTCAAGCATACATCTCTCATGATATGTTTCTCAGCTCCACGTAGGCCATGCTTGTTGACACCCTTAAACTATTTTCTGTGCGGCCAAGGATCTATTATTGGCTCCGACTGTAAGTGTTTTCTGTTCCATAACAAGATGAATCCCCAACATGGCATTAGGTTACCAGGCAACAGTGTACACTCCGCCGCTTGGTTAAGATTTTCTTTGTATAGTTATGATGTTTAATAGTAAGTGACTGCGTCGGCAGTCGGCCAGAATTAACCACTGTTAGCAGAACCCGGAGAGCTTGATGTGTGTCAGGAGGCATAGAGGCTACCGGGCTATATTTGGCCGCTGTGTTCCCTTCAAAGAGACGAGTTCTAGGTCTGGACTTGACATTTCTCTTAGACTGGGAAAAAAAAAAGAACAAAAAAAAAAAAAAAGGGTCAGTGAGTTTTTATGGCAGGAGGGGGGGGTTGTTGATGCCCTGAGGAGGGTGCTAGTTTCTGATCTGCAGTAAAATGCAGCAGTCGTAATTGTAACATAGGTGGCAACACATTGACGTTAAAATAATCTACACGAGAACGAGAAGTTTTACAAGGTATTTTTATCCATTTATGTGTTCATGTGTTTGACTGCTTGCATTTTTAAATGCAGAAGGAGGCTCAGTTACTGAAGAGGCGATGTGCTGGAGATCCTTCTTAGGAGGAGCGATGACATGACAGGGTGACACAATAGCAGCTTGATGTCATTCTACTGGGAATATTCCAGTGATTATCAGGATGTGTGAACCTTTTGATGTGGCAGGAGAATAATGTTTTCACTTGCAATGTAGGAAAACGGTCAAATAAGATCAGCTATCTGTGTAGGAATCGTGCTGAGCGCACACGACCTACTTCACATTGTTGTCTTAGTCAGCTTGAAGCCTCCTAAACTTATCTGCATTATTAGTAAGATTCACGATGGATGCCTTTTTTCTTGGCGATGTAAATAATATGACGATAGTCTCTTCTGTTTGAGGTTAATCAGAACCAAGCAGCAGTCCTGGGTTTTATCTCAGCTCAAAATGAAGATGAAATGAAGGGTTTCGTTCACACCTTCGTTTATTTTGCTGCTCTCGGCTGCAGTGAAAGCAGGAGTCCTGCTGCACAGGAGGCACGGGGCCGACGATCCGAACCAGAGCCCAGGTGCCACAAATCCATTCTAACTTCTCACCCGCCGTCACAATTTGTTTGTTGTTCCTGTTTTACTTTTATGCGTTTCTTGCAGTCACCCGTTATTAAAAGCGACTCCGGCGATGCCTTGCGCAATCAAACCCCCGACATTATCCCCAGAAATCTGATCGTAACTCAGCGTTCAGGCATATACGAAACCTCCGGCTCTCAGTTGCGGAGCAGAGGCCGGGGCAGCAGGTGAATAATGTGATCGCCGGTGATGTATGTGTGAGCAATATTTTCCCTCTTTATAGATAGTAAAAAAGAGAGCTGCGCCCCAGAGGAGGAACCTGGCTCCTGTTCAGCCGCTCAGACACACAGCTCGCTGGGTTTAGGCTGGTTGTTCTCAGTGTTGTTCCTCCTGCCCCTCTGTAGACCTCTGGGCTCTCTGGGGGATCCCACTTCCATTTGTTTTCACTTCCTGTCCAAATGGAGTTGGAGAGATGAATCATTCATGTCTTTGAGAGGCCTCCTGTGTGGGTGAAGAATGGGGAGATTTTAGGCTCTTGCCTCGAGTATTTAAGATAGATTAATATGCTTTTCTTTTTCTTTTTTTTTCGGTCAGAGAGCACACGCTGCTATTTTCCATAGCCCTATTTTTACCTGCTGCGTGCGTGTTTGTTGCCTTTGCCTTTTTACTTACACCCTGCTTTGTCCGTCTGCCACGATGCCCGCTGACAGGAGACCTTGGAGAGCGTCCCTTACCCTAACTCGATCCAGGTCTGTCAAATCTTTAAGGCGCAATCGGTTAAGGTGATAAATGAGAGGCGCTTCGGAGTTCTCGGTACGCCCCAGCCCCGACAGACAGATTGTCACTTAACTGTCAGAGGGTGGGGCCGTTTACCTTGATGGCAGAAACAGACGAACCTCAGACTTCACAAGCCCATTAGTTGTCACTCCTCCTTTGCCGTCCCGTCATCCTCCGGGGCCCGGGCTGCGCTGCCGTGCGTCACGCTGAACATCTCTTTGTTGTTGCCTTTCATCTGCGGGCACTTGCCTCTTCCCTCAACCCGCCCGTGAGTTATGGTGGACTGCAGGAGGTCATGGCCGCAACCCCTCCCCACTTGGCGTGAAATGTGCAGAACAAACGGATCCAGGAATTACACAGAGATTGGACACGCTGGCTGTATATCCAGGAGCAGGGGCCGCTTAAAAGTCTCGGTGGCCAGATAGGTGTGAAGGGGGGGGGGGGGGGGTTCCAGTCCATCTGTTTCCAGAATAAAGAACATTTTATCCCCTTTGAGGTGACAGCCTTAAAGTTAGCGCATTCTCCAAATTCTCTGAGCAGTCGCTGACAACATTTAAGCTTTCTAAAAAAAGGAGACTTGAAAGCAATTCCCTTTCCCTTCGCGAAAGAAGAATAACATCTAGAAAGTATCCTTTAGATGCGAGGGAAGCACACAGTTACTTCAAAGAATGGCCTGTCGTGTTGAGAAGAAGCAGAGCAGAATTTGTCTTTTTTTTCTCTCACTTATTTGTTCTGTTTTGCTCTATTTATGGAGGGGAATCTCCATACTTTGTAGTTCAGAAGGAAACATCCGTGTTCTCAGCTTTACAACATCTTTCGAGTCTTCGCACACAGCTTCCAGGAGGTCACACAGTTGTAACAGTTTTTTGTCTTTGTGCTGGCGCTTTCTTTTTTATGAAAGGGAGACAGCCAAAGCTTGTTAGGCCCTGTGTTATTGAAGCCGCTGGGTTGAAAAGTCAGTTTTGTCACTGGATCCGAGATGAAAGGCAGAGGTCAGGATCGCTGACGTCACTCCCTGCGTGATAGCGTTGCAATATTTCGTGCACGGGCGTGTGTGTGTGAGTTGGTTCGTCCGCGCTCAGTGTTTGATCGCGGGGGGAGCCTCTTGATTTGTGTTTCTGCAACGTCTCCGCGCTGCTCCGTCACCGCATCTGCAACACTTTCTCTTTTCGGGGGCCTTGTTGATTTAGGGCAGAGTTCGTTATGTGTCACCGTGTTCGTCTTTCTGCTCCTTGGAGTTTGCTGTGGAAAGTTCGCAGTAACATATCTGTCATTTCTACATTTGGTTCCTGCGTGGTTTGTTGTTCCTGTTCCAAATCAGCCTGCAGGGTGCACTGTTGCTGAAGGATCCATCGAGGGGGTTTTACCCCGTTTGGACGCTGTCCCACAATAACAAGTCCTGTTGCTGTAATTGCTGCTCACAATCAAGCCGATAAAAACACACAAATAGCAGAGCTGATTGTGGAGGAAAGAGTGAGGAATATGTAATATCGTCATTATAACAATTCCTGTAATGGCACAATTCAAAATTTAATTGTGTCAGTGTGCTATAAAAGGCTTTGACAAATGTAAGCCACAGAGAGAGAGAGAAAGGAGGTACATTTAAAACAGAGTCTCATCTGACAAGTGAGATGGCCTGAAAATTGTCCAGGTATACAAATTGTCTTTACATAGTCCTCGTGGGTTTGTGTAACATAAGCCTGTAACTTCAGCCGCTTGTCATGAATTTATAACCATATGGAGGAAAAAACTGTATGAATATGATGCTGTAATAAGATACAGAAACTCAAGGTCACCCAGGCAAAGTGTGTTAAAAATACATCTGTAGCCCCTGAAGCTTTATGCATATCAAGCAGCCCAGACATTAACATTATAACGGTGGTGGTGGTGGTGGTGGTGGTGGGTGCTCCGTGGGGCATTTCCCGGTACGCACAGCGCTACCTTAATAATCAGAGGAAGAGCTATTTTTCAGAGGCATTGTTGTGTCTGAGACCTTTGAGACAACACAGGAGGAGAGCACTGGAACCGTTCTGTGGTCAAGTAAAGGAGTGATGGCGTAGGTGGAAGTGGCTCGGACAATAAGCGTCAGCCCACCCTTCCCATAGTAAACACCATTTCCTGTCACACTTTGACCTTTGAAATCCATGAATGAAGTTTTGTCTGAGTCTTTAAATGCCATTGACGAACCCAAGCAGCAGAGGTATTACTGCAGTTTCCCTTATGTTACGCTTTGAAATCCCTGCAAATAGTTTAGTCGGTCGGGGATTCATTCTTAGTCCGAGCTACCGGAAATGCTACCTCGGGATAAAAACAAGATGGAACGCTTGAAAACAGGGAGTGGACGGCCCAGTTTCTAGACTTTAACCCCATGGAGCTGGTTCGTGATGAACTGGACAGAACTGGGAGCAAAGCACCCAAGAAGTGCCACACATTTCTGGCAATTTCTGCGACGAAGATTAGTAATGATTTGAGAAAGAAAGACACATGTCAAATCAGCCAAAGATGGTTGCTTTGACGAGTCGAATGTTTAGAATATACTAACTTCACTTGTTTATTTGGTCTATGCTTTCATTTCAGAGTGAAGTGAGACATTAAACTGAATACATTTCAATAAAAATAAGAAAGAAATATTGGAGCGTTCTAAAACTTTTGACCGGCAGTGTATGTTAGCGATATATATATATATATATATATAAGATAATAGCTCCAAGGCACTTGGGTGGTGTGACGCACTGATGATCCACTCCTAAATGGGCTTGACTTGCAGGGTGTGGATTGGGAAGGATGCCTCTGAATAGACAACCTTTGTTTTTATTAATCCCTGAGGGATTTTCTAGGGTCAGCTAAGCCTGGCTGGATTCCATCAAAATCACGTGTCCACTTGGGCCTTGTGTTTGTATAATACAGATGCCACATTTGACTTTGGCGATGTAGGTCTGAGAGCATCTGATGCAATCGCCGTGCACTCTGCAGAAAAGTACCGCTGCCGAGTTCGTTGGTTGATAGCTCGCAAAAATGTGACATCTGATAACGGTCCTTCAAAAGGCTCTGGTCACCGCTGAGCGTTTTGGTGTCAGCACGTTGTTTGAAGATGAATAGTTTGTTTTGCTGTGAGAGACGGAGCTGGACAACAAGGACAAAGTAGAGCAAAAAATGGGCTTGTCACAAATGTAGGGTGGAAGTTGTACAACAACAACAACATGGTCAATTTGATCCAAACAGTGGATCAATGGTTTCCAGCAGAGATGAGCACATTGATCAGTAAAACTACTGAGAGCTGCCCTCTGTTTCCAGTGTGCCTTTGTGCTGCGCATCTATTTTTGGAAAGCCTGTAGCAGATGATGAAGATGACGGCATGACATCGAGGATCTATTCAAAGTTAGAAAGTAAACTGACCTCAAGGTCATTTCACAATAAGTGGATGCTTTGAAATTGTGCTTGTGTCTGTTTGAAACCCCGTGTGACTGTTCCCTCAGTCCTGATGGAAGGTTTTCTACTTTAAAAGCCGTGCATTGATTCATCTCGCGGCTCGAACAGTATGAAAAAAAAAACAGTTATAAGCACAACAAAACTTTGTCGGCAAGGTTTCGAGATTGAGTGCTAAACATGACTGGATTTTAATGCCTTCCATGTTATTTGATCCGACCTGTTAAGTGCAGCCCATATCACCGTGAAAGTCCAACAGGAAATTCCACAGGATGCCAGACAGAATAACCCAATAAAAGCGAGAGAACCCAAATCATTAGTGGAGAAACACGCTCGCATAACTCACCCAGATGTACGGGCTAATTGGATTTTACCATCAAATCAACATTTGTAGCCCCTTTGTGCTTTTATGAGACTGACCACAAGGTAGAGGGATAATGGCCGGTTTGAAGTGACAAACCGTCGGCTGTGGCTTTTAGCAGGAACGACGCCGGAGCTTCGTTGCCAACCTATTGTGTTGCACTCTGCACGCAGAGACCGTCTCCAGCCCATAAACCGATCTACGATCTCCTCCACTCTTTGCAACGGTGACTCATCAGGGGCTGATGTAAGTAAGATGGTGGGCGCTAAGGTAATTGGCGCGGAGAGGTAATTTCTCAGGCGGCGCCGTACGCGGGGCTGCCCTCGGAGCCGTAGGTGGCCACTTGAGAGGCGAAGCCCAGGGGACGAGTCGTTGCAGTTGGGGCGCATGGCAACGCGCGAGAAGTTCGCCGCCGGTTGCGCGCCTCCTGTCTCGGAATAAACGTCCCCTCTGAATTTTAGAAACGCGGCGCCCGACGGTGATCACATCCGCCACGGCCCTCCCAGAGTGGCATGATGAAATCTGCATCATTACAGGCAGGAAGAAAAGCAACATGTAGGAAGCAGGGCTGCTGGATAAAATGAAGTGCATGCTAATAAATACATTTCTCGATTGGGATCCTGGAAAAGAGCTTGGAGATTCACTGTGTGGTCAGTGCTGAGAGGAGATAGGGGCTTTAAGGTCACGGAGCGACAAAGCACGCCTGACTCACTTCCTCCCACACATGGGTGCTCCACGGTTAAGGGGAACAAAATGTTTTCTGTCCAGATCAAATTAGTTATAAAGAGCGGGGCTTGTCCGAGGCTTGTGTCTGTTGCAACACTTAAGTTCTGCTGCTTTTCTCCTCCAGTCTGCCTCCCTGCTGGGTTTCATCATGCACAATGTGTCACAAGGCAGCAGTGCTATGGTGATTAAGCCGCAGAACTTTGGGAGTTGATTTGGAACCGATGCAGTAATTGTGGTAATGTGAGTAGGCTCATTTGCTCGGGAGAGAAAAAAAAAACAAAACGAAAAAAAAAACAAAAAAAAAACACAACAAATCCCCAGGTACTGACCACGGTCACCAAAAATAGAACGGAAGGAGACAAGGCACCGTGACCCGAGAGATTATTTCAGCTGGCTAAGTACACAACAGCACAAAGATGTTTTGTGTACGGATGGATGTGCTGTGCACCGATGTGTTTTTGCTCCTCAAAACAATCCGTGGCCTTTCGTTTCAGTTTGGAAAGCGCTCGCTACGTCTCTCCGGCGTAGCCCACTCGTTTCCCTCATCTCTAACGGGCAGCCGCACTGGTGACAAAACACGCACAGAATCTGTGTTTGATACGAGAGAGAGAGGCCGCAGACAGTCAAGCCTCGGACAGTGGAGCGGAGTGGCTCTCCAGCAGGGGCACTGACGTTCACACTTAAATGCTTTAATAGGACTAAAGTAGACAAAGGCCGCCAGTGACGCAGTAGGAGCTATAATGGGCTTGCCACATTGCAGGTTTACTGGACCCTGCCTATTGGACAGAATTATTTCCAATCCCACAATCCCTCGTCAGCCTCAGGAAGCTAGTTATAAATAAAAAGTGTAGGTTAATCGCTGCTAACATGTCTCTGTCTGTGTGCTTTTTTTTAGTTAGTTTTTTTTGAGGAGCAGTGGGGCACGGTGACCGAGCTTTCTAAGGAAGACACTGGAATCTAATTATGAAATTCCATCCCTACACTTTCCCAGTGTAGAGAAATGACCTTAATTTATCATACGTTTGTAAAAACAAACAAAGAAATGCAGATTTATTTGTACCAAGAGGGGGTGAGTTGAGCAGACAAACCAATTAATAAGACAGATATGAATCATCATAATTAAATGGCAAAAATAGCTTTCTCAGTATTTCATTGTGCAATAGTGGAAAACCACAGGAACATTGAAAATGAGTTGTGACCTTCTAATTTTAGGTTTTGGGCAAGATTCAAATCACATTGCCATAAGAAATAGACATGATTTTTTTTTTTTTTTTTTGTCATGGTAATTTTCATTCATGTGACAAACACACTTCCCCTTTTGACGAATTATGCCTTTGCTTGTGCTGAGGCCAGGCTACAGGGTCAGAGCCTGCCTGGTCTGACAGATACTGTGACAGATGGAGCCCTGGGTCTTTAGCCATCGTTACCTTGAACTTGACGGCGTGTTATCGCTCGCATCTTATCCGACACGAAGGCCAAAACCAATTCGCGAAGATCAGGAATTTTTCTAAATCTGCGACTCGCCACCGACGCTGCTCACTCTCTCCTTCTCATTCATATATTCTTATTTATTATTATCCACAGTGTTGCAATTTCCCCCTACTGTTCAATAGAGTGAGATGGGAAATTAAAATGAAGAAAGTATATATCAGGGATTTTTGTTGACTGCGTGGAGTGAAAATAAACACGTAGCCGGTCCCTGTTGCTTCTGTACATTAATAATCAAGTCACATAACATGTATCATGCGTTAGCCTCGGAGCGGGTTTGTGTCTGGGGGGGTGAGCCTGCAAGCTGTGCATTTCCTCCTTGGCTTCTTGGTTGCACTGCGATAAAAGGATTGAGGGGTTAAATGTTTGTCCAGCTGAAACAACACAGTAAAACTCCTTCTCTGTGTCTCTGTAGCCCAGTCGTCAGAGCTCAGCGACTAAAAATAGCCGCGCTGGCTCCACGCCCCTTGGCTGGGGGACAGGTCAAATTATGAAGGAAGATGAAAAATTTAAAGGCACAGGCTGCTTGGCCACAAACCCAGCCCTGCATCAGTGGTCAGACTGAACATTTGACTTGGCTTTTATGTGTCAGGTTGTATTAGCTGTGGATCTTGGTGTTGGTAATATTAATTGAAAAAGTCCTGACATATATATGTATGTATGTATATATATATAAATGTAGCTTCAGTGGTTCTTCTCCTGCTTATGTGGTCCGGAGTGTTTTGTTTGTCATTACTCAAATCCATCATTCTAAAGTGTCAAGGGTATTTCAAGGGAATAGGATTTGTAATCCCAGAGAGGTGATCTTGACACAGTTCGAGAGGGTTTATGTAATTACGATCATGCTGTTATGGCATCTTACAGTTGACTTCCTTGGGTTAGCTGAAAGCATGCTTCCTGTGTAGCAGCACTGCCCTGGATACACACTAAACCCCACTCGTATACTGAGCTAATGCAGCGAGGCTACACTCTGCATCTCAAACAAACGCCGTGTTCGTTTGGAGTCTGGCTTCTCTTGACACATCCTGTTGGGTTTTGTAACACATCCAGTCCATGCCCCCCTCCCCTCTGCCCCCCCCTGCCTCCCCTTCCGATGGCTGTGTGGCACTAGTTGTGCTGAAGTGCATTATACTTATTCATAAAAACTGTTCATTTTTTTTTTTTGTGTGTGTGTGAAACATACGGACAAGCTTCAGAAAGCTTTTGCCGTAGCACGCGAAGTGAACGCGTCTCTTCTCCGCACGTCAAGGCGGCAATGGATCATCCCATCCACCTGAGAGAACAAAATGAAGACGCGAACAGAGCGAGTGAGGAAGACTGGTTTCCACAAATCGGAAAAGGGGAAAGAGAAAGAGAGGAATCAAGCCTCCATCTGCAGAGAGGGAGTCAGGAGACATGCCTTCTGGCAGGAGCTGAAGAAGACAGCTGTGTTTGGTGTGGTATTTTTAAACGCATCAATGCTGCTCCAATCCCTGCGCCTCGCCTGACCTATTTTTAGCCAGGGCTGGCCATTGTTCTATTTCTGTCACCTGTGGGCCACGCAGTTGTTGATTCACATGCAAATGAAGCCTGCTCCCTCCCTGGCTTGCATTACTGCCTCTGCGAGGTGCTCAGTAGACAGCACGTTGCTTTCCTCGCCGCTCAGCTTTGCATTTTTCTCAGTCTCTGCTCGGGCACACTGCTGAGGAAAGGAGGGGGAGTAAAAAAAAGGAAAAAAAAAGAAAGAAAAAAAAAAGGAGAGACATAGGGACAGAGGCAGATAAGAAAAGAAGCAGGACTTGCGGTCTTCTCCAAACACCGTGTTAGTGTTTGTGAACAGGCTGGAGCGAGGCGCCCGGGAGAGCGGCAGCCCTGCAGAGAGAGTGTGCGCGCAGTTTGTGTTATTGCTCCACAGCGAGAGTAGTTTCTCGGGCGGAGGAGGCAGAGGAAGGGAGAGAGTTGCCTGTTGTCGTGGTCTCTCCCCTGAGTGGCTGAGGGGTGGCTCTTGGTGACAGGAAACGCAAGACTTGCGATGAGACCTGAGCGCTGAGTGGAGTATGCTGCAGACGATTTACGAGGGCGAGTCAAGTTTCTCCACAACAGACGGGCGCGTTGGACACCAGCAGCTCCCCGACCAGAGCAAGATGCACAACGTCAACAACTCAGGTGATGAAACAGACCGGCGTTTCTGCTCCTCTTGAGGGATCCTTTATTCTTTTTCCTTTTTTTTTTTTTTACCTCCCCGGTCTCTGAGCTGTCTCTCATCTATCTCTGAATCTGTTCATACTTCTCCGCTACATCCTCTGCTCCTGTCGAGCACACATTCACTCTGTCCCTCTCCCTCACTCGCACGTACTCTCAACTCTTTGCGCTCAGCCGCTTCTCTCATTCTGTGCGAAAAGAGAACTCAGAGCTTCTCAGCGCAGCAACGTGGTACGGCCAAGCTCCTCTTCCTGAATCAAGGTATTTACTCTCGCAGCAATGTACTCGTCTTAACCGTGTTGCTCGGCGGGGACGCTGAGAGATCTGCGTCTCGTGCGCGGAGGGTGTGTGTTTTGAGTTAAAAAGTGCTCCGTGTCCTTCTTGTCTAAACTGAGAAAACGCGTTAGCACCGTTCACATGCTGCAGTCGCCCCGAAACGAGTCCCCGTGAACATGACAGGGATGTTGTGTTTTGCAAGCCTTCCATGTCAGCGTGCACTTTTCAGGGAACAGGAAGACCTGTGACAGAAATACTGAGGGGACATGTGAAAGGTTTTCTCTCTGGATATTCGGCCGTTCTATTTTTGACTTGAGAACTGAATCGAAGAGTACACGGCTGACATCAGTATGAGTAACATCTATTCACTCCATTGACTCAAGATGAGTCACACCTCGTTTGCTTTGATTTTTTTTTTATTTTTTTTTTCCGCATGTCTGCTGATACAATGCAAAACCTGTCTGTGTGAAGGAGTTCACAGTTGAAACTGCGCGCTGTTAACATGCGAGTTTCTTGGAAGCGTGCGTAATGGGGAAGTCATAAGAGCAATTCATTTACAAGAACAAAAAAAACAAAAAATAGATATTTCATGACCTTTGAGTTATCACTGCATCTGCAGTTAGCCGACAACACGAGCAACAACACAAGGCTGTGGAGTCATTTCGGCTAACTTTCTTTTACGTCGGCTTGTTGTTTTTGATTGTGTTTTAAACTGAAGGAAAAGCGAAAGGTCCCCTCATTTCACAGCAACTAAAATAAACAGGAAAAGCAGATAACTGAAATCCTCCAGAGGCAGCGGGATAAGTGTGAAGACATTTAAAAATAAGACAGGATGATGACAGAGGGATGACACATTCCATGTCTGTCAGTAGAGCAGGTTATTTGACTAACAGGCTACAGGAGCAGGGCTTTCTTCTTTTGTCTTTGCGGCTTATGAGCCAAACAACAGATAGAGTGAGCGCCTGAATTCGGTCTCCTTGCTTATTCTGTGGGTCAGCTATTCTTAGGTGAGTTATTTTCAGCTTATGGCATTAGCCTGCTAAGATTAGGCGTCTGTGCTTTATCGTTCCATCTCGGCATGCTCCTGATATAACAGTGGTTTCGAACAGATATTTATAGAGAATTCTGTCATTTGCCTGTTTAATTCGTGCTTCCCATTTGATAGTAAATCACCTGACAGTGACTGACATTATCTGTCTGACAGGGCTCCGTTTCTGCGAGAAGTGTTGTGGGTCCGTCGGACGCGTGTTGATGCGTTAACTGTCTGGTTTTTCTATTTTTTTCAATTATTTTTAAGGATTATAACCTTTCATGAATACCATGAATACTGCCCGAAGTGAAGTGATCCTTGTGTCGGCTAAGTGGGTTATTTGTGAGTCGTTTTCTAAAGCAAACTTCTTGACCTTTTGTGTGACACTCTGCTTATCAGCTGATATATTTCAAGTGGATCTGCAAAATAAAGGCATGATTAATTATTATTATTTTTTTTTATTTGTTTGCTGATAGCACCATTAAAGGTACAAACAATCCTTAGATGGGCTCTCGAACCAGGAAAAACTAATTAGTTACCACCGAGTGCAGAATATCATTCAAAAATATCAAGAGGGACCTTTCAGACGACAACAGTGCCGGACCTTTCAAGTCCACTTGTCAGGAACAGTGTATCAAGCTGCCTCGCCATGTAATGTGAAGTGCTTATAAGAGACGGTATATACCACAAAGGATATTTGTTTCCATGCTGCTGAAAGAAATTACTCATTAGGAAAGTGAAGTGCGTTATTGTTTTAAAACAAAAGAAGAGTGTGACGAATAGAGAGCCCAACTCAGAGGACATTTAGCACACTCGTGTCTGCTTTTCAACGTATGCTGTGTTTTTTGGACGAGCATTGGTTCGTCTGTGATAGGAAGAGATGCCTTTCTTCTGATTTGAGGGTTTGCCGTGGCTCAAGGGATTAAAGCAGTTGACTTTTGCGGATTGATTCATCAGGAGTTTCGTCGACTCCGGGGTTTGGAGCCTGTGTTCCACGTAGAAAACGGGAGATTACTGAAAGGCACTGAGGGAAGCACTTCCAAATTATCACCTACAATTTGTCGGCCTTTCTGCATTTTTCTCGGGTAAAGGTTTAGTATAGGTTACCCTGCGTGCTGTTGTTGTTGTTGTTAGCTTGTCTTGACGGCGGGACGCGAGACAGCTGGACTCCTGGCTCCCCTCACCGAAAGGCCCCGTGGTGGCTCGGCTCAGCTCTCTTTGTTAGTAGATAGGCTGCAAACCGCAGCTCTGGCTCAGCTGCAAGGACGAGCCTGAGTCTTAAAAATAAAGACCTGTTTCCTGCTTTAGACATGCCAGCTGCTCAAAATAACAAGGCACTTAATGAGAGATCCAGCACCACATTGCAGTCCCAAGCATCAGCTTATTTTTGCCCTCAAACATCTTCTGTATCTCTGCTTCTATTTATACTGTGAGACAGGGAATTTAGATCAGCAGCCATCTCCGTTTCACACCGAACGCATCCAACATACATGTTAGGAGCATAAGCGCCAGCGATGATGACGTCGGGCGGAGACGGCTCATCTGTTATAAATACACGTCAATGGAAAACAAACTTTTAAATGCTGGTTATATGCTGGGAGTTGTGCTGCTTTTAAATTTGCAGCCATTAAAGAAAAGTCAGTTTACTCAGTGGCAACAACCTGTTAACGTCCTATTTATATCCACTTAATTCTTTTTATAGATGAAAATTACCCTTTATATTACTTAAATTCAAATTACTTATTATGTAAGTGTTGGTTTTTTTGCAAATATAACCAAGACGAAATGCAATAAAAATAGAGTTTATGTCATGAGTATTTCTGCTGACGTACTTTTCGTAGTTTATGACTTGTGCTATTGTTAAAACAGAAAAAGCATATGAGAGGCTAAACTGAGCCCAAACGTCTAACTGAGCATTTATATGAACAACTGTTAATAACAAGTGGAATTGTTTTAATTTCTTTTCCAGCATGTACCTTTGAGCGCTTCACGTCTGTTTTGTGTGTGTGTTACTGCAGCCTTGAAGTAGCTTTATTTTATTTTAATGGAACCTTAATATCCCGTCTCATTCAGTGACACAGAGAGCTCCCTCCAGGTGCGAACTAACTTGTTAAGATGTAAGAATAGCTGGGCTATTTTTATTCCGAGGGTAATGTTTACAATATTAATGACTCCCTCCTCTCTGCTTCAGTGTTGGGCTTATATGCCGTCCGGATAAAAGAAGATTACAGAGACGTGATGGCCGTTAAAACGGGCAGTCCAGCATAATCCTGGCGAATTAGTTACTACTATATGTGCCGCTGTATTTCTGACTCGTCACGTGCGGCAGTGATAGCGATGCTTCCCTGTCTGGGGTTGGGAAGCTTGCTAATGTGGCCTGTGGCAAAAAAAAAAAAAAAAAAAAAAAGAAGAAAAAAAAAAAGACGTCCATCAAACATTTCAAATTAAGGCTGTGATTGTCACTCTAACCACCAGCGAGGCTAATGAGAGGCAGATCAGTTATAGAAATAAACACTTTGGGCACAGTGGCGGGGCGACGCTGCTGCAGCCAGAGTGTGGTCGCAGGTCATGAGTCCCCCCCCGCCCCCCCCGGCAGACCCTCCGCCGGGAGGAATTTGGGCATGAGGCAGGGTGCTTGTCACTCCCTTGCGCTAAAAACAAATTCAGGACCTGTCATTCATAAATCTTTTGTTTACCAGCGCCCTACAGACTATTCTGCGCACTTTCCACCAATCGGGAGCCGCCCTCGCCCCGAACGTGCTCGTACGAGACGTAATGATCACCGATGGCACCGCAGGGGCGCCGAACCGGCAGCGCTGCTCTCTTCTCTTTGGGAGCGATCGCTTCAAAAATGATCTGAAAGTTACATAAATGTGACATTGCGCTCTTATTTTTGCCTGCGCGTTAAATTGAGCAGGCGGCCTCACAACTGTGACAGTCTTTCGCACATTGTCTATATTAAGAGCCTGCTCAGAAAAGCATTTATATTTAGCCCTAGCTACTGGTGGTTCCGTATTCTCCACCGCCTATGGAGTATTTTTGTGATACAGAAGCAGCAGATTTCAGTTCGGGCAGTTTTTCGCGGTGCCTTTTTATTGTGACTGCACGGAGGATTATTTTGACCTTTTTCTCCGCGTTTCCGCGAGGGCATTGACAATCAGCAGAATGCAAGCCGTAAATGATACATTTTACAGGTTGAAGCTGCAGCGTTGCTGGAACAATGCCTGCCCACCTTCAGGAACCTTATTATGTTCCCTCAGCATTGTAATTCCATTCAGCCTTATTCTCGCCGACACAGTGGACGGAGAGCGGACGAGAATAGAACGGGCACACAAGGCTGTTGTGGTTTCCTCAAGGGCCATTTCATACAGCCTTGCTCATCAAAGGTGGCTCAAGCTTTCACACTCCTCCTCCTCCTCCTCCTCCTCCTCCGTCCTGTGAAACCGCTGTCTGAGATTCTCAGATGGAGGCTCAGCTTGACGGACCGATCAAAGTGGAGATCCCTAATGCCAGTCACAGTGAGGGTACAGAATGAAATATGAGATTAATTAGATATCACAGTGGTGAATACACCCAGGCAGCAGGTGTTTTTTTTTCTTCTTCTTCTTCTTCTTCTTCTTTTTTTGTTGTTATATTTAGGTCCATTAGGCAAAAGTAGCACTAAGGCTGTCTGACTCTCTGAGCCCTTCACTGGTTCACAGGTTCACGTCTGTGCTCGCGGAACGGTGCCTCGCTACAAAAGAGTCCTTTGTCAAGTACTTACAAGCCAAGATTAATATTCCCTGTCAGGAGAGAAGGCTCTGTTCTACAGGTGCCTGTTCTCCGCGCCTGCCGAGCTGTTGCCCTTCTCTGTCATTTGTTTGAAGCTGTTTTTAGAACACAGAAGCGAAAATTACAGCGCAGGAGTCCCCTCTAGCTCTCTTCACTATTTGAACGTGTTTTTTGAGACAACTTATCACTTAGCCACCGTTTTCTCCAGAAAGTGTGCGTGTGCGTGTGTGTGTTAGAGGGTTTTGTAACGCTTTCCCTCCGTCTCTCTCTCTCTCTCTCTCTCTCTACCGGGGACTCCTTTCTTATATAAGAGCCAAAAAGCTGATATAATAGTCAACATGTCACATTGCCACTGTAGGCAGGAGATGACATGCAGTGAGACTCGATATCTGCAGAATGGGGAGACATAATTACGTCGCCGGCGTTGCCATGGCAGCGGCAAGTTAGGGTGGTGGATACTAGGGTGTGGGGGTTGTCACAGACCAGGATTGCGCCACTTGCTTTTATGTTTCTATTTATAATCATCGCCGCCGCATACACATGGAATGGTGGCAATGAAAAACAGGCTACATGACAAAACAAATGGGCGCCGGCGAGCTCGGAGAGAAGGCATCAGCGAACAGGAGGGCACTGCTTCCACATTATTGGCTGCCGTGGATTGATGTGGTTATGTGGTCTTTTTTTTTTTTTTCTTCTTTTTTGCTGTAAATTATAAGTAGTGTTGCATAACAGGACCAAGGGAAGATTATTTATAAAGTGCCAGTTTTCTCCCGTGCTTCCAGAGAACAGGTGGTGTAGTAACATTGCCCATATTTGCACTCTGGGATGTGACCCCCGAGGAGATTAAGGCAATGAATGCGCTCAATAAATCTCCCTCCGGCCACTGGAATTTTAAGTAGGTTTGAATATTTCTTCGGTCTCGAAATGGACGAGTCGTTACACAGTCTGGACAATGCATACGCTCCCTCGAATGTGACACCGTGAGCATCACTACATAACATAACTATATCTCTCTTTTTTTTTTTTTTTTTTTTTTTTTTTTTAATCTCTGATCGAACACCTAAATCCCCTTTAGTGTCTAACATTAGTTCACACATGTACACATTGGTGTGATTTAAATCTAAAGCACAGAAAGAATAAACACAACTCTGTGTAATCACTAATCATCCTCTATGAAGCAGAAAGATGAAGTAGCCCTGTCTCCTATGTTCTCAGCTGGCGATCGATTTTCTCTGTGGAACACGCTATATATAGAGCTCGGAGACCAAAGGGATGCCCTCTCACTTTGTATCTGGCAATTACTTATAATAGAGGCACTTCTTACCGGTGCGCACAATGCAGCATCTGCACTCAAGAACAGAGGTGGAGAGATCATAGCGACGCATGCAGGTTCACGGTCTGCTTCGCCGTGATTTATTTATGTCGAGGAAGGGATGTCCGTTTGATGTTCTGGCACCGGCGGGGAGAAGGACTCCCTTTATTTATTTATCGAAGAGTGAGAAGACGGGATTTATGTAAATACTTTAAATGACCACTTCAGCGTTTTCGTGCCAAATGTTCATTGAGTCTCTTAGCTGCTCCCAGTGGACTCCACGCTGATGGATGTGATCCCATGTTTGTTTATAGAAACTATTATAATTGCAGGATCATGGGAGAGGAAGAACTGCTCCTCGCTTTTGAGCCGTTTTCTGTCGACCTCATTGTTTATTTGTCTATTTTCTTTTTTTTTTTAACAATCCGCGCATCATATTCTGCACTTTTTTAACATTTCGCTTGAAGATCACGCAGATAAAACTCCCAATTAGGCACTGACAAATGTCTTTTTTATGTTTTCTCCCCTCTCTGGGCCGCAGTGGACATTAAACCGGACGTGCCGTTGACCGTGGAGCCCCTGTCTCCGTTGGACCTGCGCACGGATCTGAGGATGCTGGGGCCAGGCTCGGACCCGGGACTGTGGGAGCGGCAGCTTCAGCAGGAGCTGCTCCTCATTCAGAAACAGCAGCAGATCCAGAAGCAGCTACTAATCAGCGAGTTCCAGAAGCAGCACGAGAAGTTGACCCGTCAGCACCAGGCTCAGCTCCAGGAGCATCTCAAGGTTAGCGGCGCGCTGAACAGTTGTCTGGAGGACAGTGCAGCAGCGCACACAGCACAAAACAACAGAGCACAACACAGCATGGCATAGTGCAGATCAGTAGAAAACTGTATAGCTCAGGACGACATTACAAAACGGGGAAAACAACACAGCGCAGCACATCAAGGCAGAGAGTTGTGCAACACATTACAGCTCAGCACGAGTTCGGTCTTTTACAGGCGAGCGCAGAATTGTCCATCACGGCGAAATAGAAACCGCCCGAATTTAACGGAAGCCATTGTCGTTTCAAAAGCACGTTTGTCAGTGTGCAGCCTTCGCGCTGATGTGAGGGCCCCGTGTGTTTCTCAGCTCCAGCAGGAGCTCCAGGCCATGAAGCAGCAGCAGGAACTTGCGGAGCAGGAGCGTCGTTTGGAGCAGCAGCAGCAGAACCAGCAGGAGAAGGAGCAGGAGAGGCATCGGCGAGAGCAGCACGTCTCCAGCCTGAGCCTCAGGGGCAAGGAGCGCTCCAGAGAGAGTAAGAGCTCGACACCGTCATCATCGCCGTCTACTTACTATCAGTAGCTGATTCGTTTTTTTTTTTTCAAAGGCCGCAGGCAAAAGCTAGCATGGGGCCCCCACGAATCCTAACCGTCAACTTTTTCAATTATTTTTTCACGCATTATCCTAGCAGCGGGGCCCAAGCAAATTATGCACGATAACAGCTGAACAGAAAAGCTTTACTGTACTTGAATGTTCCACTGACTGAGAAAAATACTCTATTCCCGTTGGGCCATGCTCAGTTATTATCATCATCACTGGGATAACGTCCTTCCAAGCTGCATTGTCTCTGTAGCCGTGCATAATTTAGCCTTACACTTCAGTTTTATTGTGATAAAAGGCCAGCTTTTAATTGCTGTATGTATATTCTGCTGGACTGCAAGTATTAATATAACTTGATCCCAACCGTGTATGACAAGGAAGGTTGCATATGCACAGTCTAACATTAATACAGTTACGTTGGACAAAATTAAAATGCCAAGATTAGAGCGACATGAATGAATTCACACAAATAGATTTTCCTCACATGTTACAACTCTGAAGTTGGAGATATGCAGCAGTGAGCACGTGAGATTAAATATTCTTTCATTCTAAAAGGACAGCAGGTATTTCCAAAAGCCACGTCTCTGTGCTTCCCCCAACCTGATGGTACTCCCATTCACATCACAGTTGGATCACGTACAGTACGTTGTTCTTCTCTCACAATAAGATAATGCAATTGCTATTCAAGAGGAGGACAAACTGTTCCGATTACGTGTCTGGCTACTGGAGGCAGATTTCTCGTGATTGGATCTAACTGTCCTGAGAACAGAGCGTATGGGCCAGTATAACCATGATGGTGACATGCCACTTAACCAGCACGTGCAGCCGATGACATAAAGTTGGCCGGTGACATTTAAGCTCAGAATTTAGGAGAAAATGTCTTTCAATAGCGTGCTGGAAATAGCGGCGCATATAGTGTTTCATTTCTGTTTTTACCTTACAGCTAATAATAGACTAGATTTATGACTTTGTCAGGTCAGGTAATTTGAAACTGTGCTCTGCAACTATAACCATCCAATGGAGAGGAGCCCCTCTGCTCTATCACTGGAGCAGAAAGTCATATAGTGCTCTTGGACCACTAGAGGGAGATCTTCCTACATAAGTTTGTCTCCTTAGGAAAATAAACTATGTAAAAAAAAAAAAAAGATTACAGAGAGGAAAAAGGAGTTTTAGTGCTTCAGGGGAGTTTTGAGCAGTGGGTTAAATGTGAAGTAGGGAAAGAGTCGAGGAAATCTGCAACTACAATAGAGTTAAAGTCGGTTTGTTTGCCTTGCAATTATGTGTTGTGAGTCATAGCCCTAGGGTAACCCCAATCCCTTTGGTTATGTCTTTTGGTCTCACAGGTGCGGTGGCCAGTACCGAGGTGAAGCAGAAACTCCAAGAGTTTCTGCTGAGCAAATCAGCAAAGGACCCCGCCAGCAACGGAGTGAATCATTCTTTCATTCACCAGCCAAAACTCTGGTACACGTAAGTGCTTTTCTGTTGCTTTTAACCTGACACATTTCAGATTGTATTTTAATTGCACAGAAGCATAATTGGCAACAGCTGGAGTTTGATTTGCGCTCTCGTGCGATCAGGTCCTCTCACCACACGTCACTGGACCAAAGCTCTCCACCTCTGGGCGGCGCATCCCCCACCTGCCAGTACACCCTGCCGTCACCCATAGAGAGCAAGGACGACTTCCCCTTGAGGAAGACAGGTAGGCTCATTTGCACACGCGCACCGCATGGGCATAAAAAATGCAAATGTGTATGTCGCGCACGCACGAATGCGTAAATCAGCGCAGGCGCGCAGCTGGTTTAAAAGATTTCAGTGTGAGTGTCGCCGCGTTAATATGATAAGATTCTTTTTGACCCCTGTCAGTCAAGAGATGGGTACGGCCACGGAGCATTTCCTGGGGTTGTTGACGACCTGCTAATGACATCAGTTAGGCTCATTACGACCCGTGCCCCTCCTCCGCAGTCCTCCAGGGCTCAACATTAAACTTTCCTAAGAGGTGACGCACGTCAGCAACTTAAACCCTCCTTATTCTTATTTGGCTCACTCCAAAGGCTTTCACTTCACAGGTTTAAATTTTAATTACCGTTATTTGTACTGAAATTACCTTGTCATTATTTAAGAGCAAGCACATTTGTCCCCGCGTTGCAATAATAAACCGAGATCCGCTGCCTCTTTGAAACAGTTTAGGAGTAAATGGGAGAATTAAGGCAGATTAATTTCTCTTGAGTTATGGGCTTGAAAAGCTGTTTTGAAAAGACACAGGTTCCCACCAAAAAGCAGCTCAGGTTTGTTGGTTTTAAAGTTCGAGAGACCCTTTGGGGATGGCTGTGTAAACAGGAATAATTCCTGCCTCTCCTGGTTTGCATGAGCACAGGAGGTTGCCAAGCTAAAAACTTCATAACTCGGCAATGAGGTCACTAAATTATGTTATGACCTTTTCCCTTCTGTGTCCCTTTTAATTACATTGTAAAACAATTATACTTGTTGAGGTATTTAACTGCAGGCCTGTCATGTTGTGTGTATACACAATTTGGAGATCAGGCAGAAGAAGTGTATCTTGTAAAATGGCACGACGGCTTGGCAGGAAAAAGTAATTAAAAAGGTAAATTGGAGAGTTAAAAGGTGTTTGTTTTTGTTTTATTTATTATAATCTGCCCGAAGCAAACGACATATGGTATATTTACATTATTGGGACCTACCTTTCAAACCGCAAAGGTAAGTGGCTGAAAGACATTTTCTTAAATGACAGGGGGATTGTTTATAGCAGTGTTGTTTACCCTTCGACGTGAATGCACGAATGTAGGTTTAAATAAATAACTGGGGGGATAGCATTTCAGCCTCCCTGCTGCCCAAACAGGTTAAATCGCCTCCTCCCGACTCTCACGCACTGATAAGGCTATTTCTTACTCTTTGAATTCCTGAATCTATATGTGGTCATTTCCTGCTCGGGCCCTTCCTCCCCCACTTCCTGTCTGTCTTCATTAAGGTCTTCTGAGAGCTTGGCACGCGAGAGGGGGGGGGGCACACGCACAAAGGTGGTGTTGTTCCTTGAGCCACTGCCTGCGACTGATGGCAGCTGATTGGCAGGTGTTGCAGACTTCCAAACTGGCACAGGCAGGATGAACCTCGGCGGGCCTGTTTGTTTAAGCAAGGATAGCTCTCTGAAAACAAAGTGGAGATGGCTCGAATCCTCCGCGTTAGACTCCCCACTGCGTCATTCAGCCAGAGGGCTGAGGGCCATCTTTTTCTGGTTGAGGTTCACAATGGGGTTGTGATGTCCATATAATATGTACATACACAGACTTTATAACTTGGGGCTCAGTCAAACTCGGTAGTCTTTTAAAACTCGAATATATGAAACACCGTTTAATAGGTATATAGAGTACTTCCTGTAAATACCCTGAAACAATCTTCGCTTTGAGCTCTGCTATGATGTGTCCTGTTAATAGTTACATCATCCCTGAAATCACAGAATAAATGTGATTCATGTGCCTTTACTCCGATCACCCAAAAAGGTAGTCAAAAGGATTTCATGTGTTTACTTGGTTTATACCATCTTTGTTTCAATTCCTCAAACCAGAATAAACCGGGGCCGAAGGGCACGCGATAGTCCGTTGCAAAAATAGTTGCAGCTTAGCAGTAAGAAGTGCAACACCCTCATTGGTCTTGACCCAGTTACCAAATGTGTACATTCAGCAGGTGCAGGAAAGATTTTCAAAAATAATCCAGCAAAGGTAAAACTGCGAGGCTCAAAGCGCGTCAAAGGGAAGTTTGTGTGGAAACTCCCGGGCGTTAAGAATACACTCAGAAACACAGGCGCTGGTCGAACGGCGGCGAACAGCAGCAGCTTCGGTTAAAAAATGCGCGCTTGTTTTGTGGAAATAATGAGCATTAACTTCTGTGTTCAGCAATAGTTTAAACTGGAATGTCAGCGAAAACGCATAGCAGGCCTCCCTTAAGTCCAGGACACACACCTCAGCTTTCCACTCAGCCATCTGTGCGGGTCCGGCCTCTAATGGACACACTGACAGCACGGTTAAAATTCTGATGAAGTGGAGATAGCATAACACACGCAGACATTGATTTATGGCCGCGGTGTATTACAAGCATTAGTGTGTGTTTTCCGAGACGTCGGAGCAGAAGTGACCCAGGTGTTCGGCGTGTGAGCCTCGCTGCTGCTGCTGCTGCCGCTGCCGCCATCGTCGCCTCCTGTTGCACCGTGCATCAGGGCGTTTTTTTTTTTTTTTTTTTCCATGGAGACCAGCGAGAAACTGTTTGTTCCCGTGCTGCTGTCTGGCGTTCCCGTGGCGACCAATTGGGATGCGTAGCTTGGTGGCAGCGGCGTGTAAAAATAGAAAGCAATCAAGGCAGCAGGGCGTGAAGCAAATTCATACGACTCCCAACAGCGCTCTCTCTCCATTTATCTCTCCTGCCTCCTTTCTTCCTCCCTCGCTCTCTTTCATTCTACCTCACACCCACAGGATTAGAGGTCTGCGCCACGTATTAGGGGAAGAGGGTTTTGCCGCTTTTGACAAAAGCCAGAAATAGCAGCATCTGGCCCACTCTCCTCACCGTGCCCCCGCCGCCGCCGCTCCCTCCCCTCCCCTCTCCTCCCCGCAGCGTTCCCACGTCACAGCCACGTTTCCCTATGTACAGCTGTACGTCGTACACATTGCTACAAGGCCTCTTTAATTATTGATCGGAACTAAATAATTGAAGCAGGTTGGCTATTGTGTAAGAGGGGGGGTTTACATAACTTTAACGCTAGCTTCAGCGCTCTGGCTTTCAGTCAGAAGACCAGCTTATCTGTTCTGCCTGTTTATTTGAGTGTGTGAAGCTGGCCGCGGGATTCCATGTGTGGATGGTCGAAGGGAAGTCTATACGAAACACGGCCGAGTGAGTCACCGCGACTAGACGGCAGCACGGTTCAACGGCCGGACACAAAAAACATATAGCCAGCGGTTACGTCATCCTGACCCAATTCCCTGCTTTGATTCAGTCTTCTGTGCATTGCTTAATTATTCTATCATCAGTCAATGTGTTCTCAACACAGGGAGATCATTGACTAGTTCACTACTCAGCGATACTGTTTTTTTTTTAAAGGAAGAGAAAAGCAATGGGAAATAAAATGTGACGAGACTCCAAGCCTTAAATTTCGCCAGACCTGAATCCGATGGATAAATTCACCTCAGATAAATAGAGTTTTAAAAATGTCAAATAAACTTAACCCGCTCAAGATGCTAGAATTTGGCAAAAAAATCATTAATAACAGTTGAAAGGTTTAAAGGCAGCGTGCCCGTTGTGAAATATATTGCGTTAGCGTTGCGGTCAACACTCTGGGACTCTGCATTTGCGCTGCGTTTGCAAGCCTGGACCGTTTCAGGCCGGGCCGCGTGCGAGCAGCGCGTTCCAACTGTGTGTTCGGGTATCTCTGGTTTGCATTAGGAGCAGGGGGCGTGGGGAGAGCCCCGAAACATCTGCCATGTTTTTGTGTTAGTTTAACTGTTGCTACTGTATCGGACTGTGGTCACCAGGGCGGCAGGTAGCGGACTATTTCACTTAGAGACGTGTGTTGCTCGACCTAATTTAGTCCAGATGAGGTGGAAATGGGCCCAATCCTGACTCATTTAATTTTTCTGAAAAGCAGCTCCGAATTTCACTGAAACTGAAATTGTAACTTGTCAAAGCATGACAACGTTGCTCGTTTTCAACTGATTTATAGCCTCTTTAGTCTCCTCGTATTTTGCGGTATAATATCTCCTGTAATGATGTCAGTTGTTGAACAGCTGTATAAAAGCACGCAGCTGGACTGTGTTAGAGCAGCCCTGCTACATTTAATTGTCTAAACAAGGTGAACTGAAAAAAAAACAATCTGTCCTTTATTTCATTTGATTTTTTTTAGCCTCTGAGCCCAACTTGAAGGTACGATCCAGGCTGAAGCAGAAGGTGGCGGAGAGGAGAAGCAGCCCGATGCTAAAGAGAAGAGATGGGAACATCATGACTCCTTACAAGAAGAGGGCTCTGGAGCTGATGGGTACGTAACGTAGCTGGTTTTGTTCCCACATATGCAGAGAAATCTTAGTGTTACCATTAGGGAGCAGTAACATATGATGGCCATTGCACCTTCATTTAAAAACAACCCATAACCACACACATTAGACTGTTGTCAGGCTGCAGCTGTTATGCCAAGCTTCTTGCGCACAGAGTGCGAGCATGCGTACTCACGTCTACCTCCTTGATGTTTCATAGACTCTACGCCCACAAACAGTGCCCCCGGCTCTGGCCCCAGCTCTCCCATAGGGGCCTCCAGTGCCTTGGGGGCTGAAAATGGACCCTCCTCTCTGCCTACCACCACAAAAACTGAGGTAGGTGTATAAATCACGAACAGTGCCGTCCGTCGAACAATGAAGAAATCTGCGCGGTTTTGATGTTTTTCTTCGTGCAAATCAATTGATTACCAAAAACAACCATTTTTAATTACAGGGCACCAAATGCCTTTCAACCTTTTCTGCTTCCAGCTATAAAAACAGCCAGTTGTCCTCCGTCTGTTAACCTCCAGCGAAAACGACTTCCCACACTGACATTAAAGAGGCACTGCTTGACCCACACGTCTTATTATCCCGAGTTTGCTTTCATGTAGATCACACTGCGCGGGAAAATAAATTTAGCCGGCGTTAAATGGCTAAATGTAACAGCAGATTTCTATCAAACATTTTTTTTTTTCCTCCAGATGTTCTGTAAGCTCAGAAAAAAATCAGTAGTTTGGCTGTAAGATTGCTGTTGGCTTGTCATTGTATTTCTGTCACTGGCCTGGCCGCGTTCCTGTACCGAGTTGTTCTGAGGCGTTTCCCAATAGATTCATGGCTGAGTTGCTGAGCAGAGCTCCCTTTAGACCGAGCTCACAAAGCACGCCATTATAGAGTGTGGCAGATATGACACATCTCCGAACAATCTTAACAGAGCAGCTGTGTTTTCCTTAACCATCGCTGTTTACTCTCCCAGGGACCTCCAGTGACACGGGGAAGGGAGAGACGCCCTGACATCGGGCCGAAGGTTGGGACTCGGGGAGACAGGGAAACTGTGGATTTTAATTGATATCACAGGCGCTGGTAGCCAAAGACACACACATGCTAACAACATAAACACACAGGCTTGCTATTGTATCGGGCCGTGCTGAGGTTTTCATGAAAGTCGCTGTTGGACTTCAGGGCTTCTCGCGGACCTCATGCCTGTTGCAAAAGCAAGGCGTGTTTGTGGACCGTTACATTAGGTATCCTTTTTCAGAGGGAACGGGTCCCTCGGGTCAAATATAGGCCGGATATCCACATACAGGTCACTGAGTACTGGTAGGGGTTGGAAGGATAAACATGGCTGTTCCAAAACCACATGCTGGTCCACTGCTCTGCTGGGTACAGGAAGTATGCCCCAGTGCTGATGTTCTCTGAGAGAGTAGCCTGAGGGTGGGGACCGTGGACGCAGGCAGTAGGGGACCGAGGACCGAGAGCTGGATTTAATGGTGTATTGTCCTCACCGGTGCCAATCTTTGACCAAAAAAAAAAACCTTTGCTGTATTCCACTTTATATTATTCATCACCCTCATGCCGTTCTGATTGCAGCAAGGCGGCTGTTGCTCATCACAGTGCATTAGTGGTTGGGCCACTGCTCATGTTTCCTTTTTAAATTGCCTGTAGTGGAGATTCCAAACTCTGCCACCTCTTAAATCTCTCTTTCTCTTGTGTGTCTGTTTGATGCAGAGATGGCCTTCCCAGCCCAGATTATTTCGTCCTGAGGGCTCCGTGTCCATGCTGAGCCTATACACGTCTCCCTCATTACCCAACATCTCCCTGGGGCTTTCAACTGCATCCTCACCCATCAGCGTGAGTACGAGTTTCCCTTGAATGAAATTAGTTGTCCAGCCGAAAGATTTTTCAACTCCGAGTTGCACAGTCGTCTGTCAGTGGCCGTCTGGCTTCTCCGCGCGACCGAAGGTCACTGACCTGTGGCCCCAAATGATTTTATCGACCTAAGATAAATATTGTTCTCCAGTGTCCCGTGTCAGGCAGGCTCTTATCCTCCCCTATTACCTCATCTATCACGGTCTTTAAAAAGTCCAAGTCCACTCAAGTGCAGCTCCTGATAACGTAGCACGTGATATATCATTTTTTAGTTCTTCGTCACATTCCACAGAGGTCTTTTCATCAGTAACCTACCATTCATGGTCTTTGGTTTGAGCGTTACCTTATCTTTAACTACAAAAGCTAGTTTCATTCATGGAATACAAATGAGACGACTGGATTTGGATCGTTCAGTAAATCATTATGCCATATGCAATAACAGTCCGTAGTGCGTATTAAAGTTTCACCATTTTACTCACAGGCTGCTATGGGGATGAAAGACAGATCCACAGAAATCAAGCACGGGCTACCTGGCCACCTGCTGGGACCCGTGCCCCTTCAGACGGGCCTGGAGTCGAAGGTGAGCCCCAGTCACCAGGCTCTCCTCCAGCACCTCCTCCAGAAGGAACAAATGAGGCAGCAGAAGATGCTCTCCTCTGGTAAGACTGATTTCTGGTACATTACGTACTGATGAACTGCAAATGCAACTGCTTTTCAACACGATTTTAGGAGAGAAAAAAAAATAAGAATTTTAATATCTTTTGTTTTTTTTCCAAGGCCAAGGCCCCATGTCGTCCCACCCTCAGTCTCCTCTGGCCATGAAGGATCGGCCGCCCAGCAGTCGGCCAAAACTACCAAAACACAGACCCTTGAACAGAACCCAGTCGGCGCCGCTGCCTCAGAACACGCTGGCCCAACTTGTCATCCAGCAGCAACACCAGCACTTTCTGGAGAAACAGAAACAGTACCAGCAGCAGGTCCATATAAATAAGGTATTGCCTGGGTCATCACAATTCAATCACTGGGGAGGATTTTGACTTTCAAATTGCTTTTCGCAGCATTCTGTATTCCCTTTTAGATCTCCTGAGGTCTTATTTTACTGCAGGGAGTCAGATTTAATCATTTTAAGCACACAAATGCTGATCTATTTTTAGCGTTTTGTAAAAGCATCCGTGGCAGCTCAAGTTTACAGACCTGGGCAGTAGTCTGTTCTTCCCTGAAATCCTTGTTTTTTCTGCGAGGCAAAGAAACTTCTGCCTGACTTCAAATGGGGAAGAAATCCTTCCCCTGCACTAATTCTGTTATCATAGCTTTAGGCATCAGTGCCGTTCACATGCTAACTGTGTGAAATTCAATTCATCTAAGTTCAGATGAAAAAAAAAAAAAAGTGCCCAGAATGCATTTTGTTCCTCTGTGGCAATATTTGCGTTTCTGTAAGCTGGCCGAGGTCACCTCGCTATACACAGACTGTAATTATTCTGGTGAGGGACGTGTGTGAGGTGGCAGACACTGTGAAAGGCAGCATTGTGTGAGCTCACATACTGATGTGTCCCAACGCTGGGCCTTGAAAGAGCCACGGGAAACACAGAGCAACCCATACCTAGGAGTCATTAAAAAGCACAAAGCACCGAGAGCACAAACGGAGCTGTACAGTGCAGATGTCCAACTTTAACGGTTTCTGCGTGAATTCTTCTGTAACTTTAAAAAGAACTAACACGTGTCACTGCCAGGCGACTAAAATTAGTTTTAATATCAGCTGTAATTAATCAGAAGTACTCTGTGAGGCCAGTTGGATTTAAAATGAGCTTTGGAATAATAGCGACGTGTTGTCTGGAGACACGTGAACAGGCCCCGCTCTGATCACTCAGGCCAATGAGATCGCAAGTAAAGCCTCTTTAAGTAGAGGTTATAAATGGCCACTAATCAGGGATGAGCCCTCAGTGTTTATTGAGAGGGATCTTCGAAACATTGCCCTAATTAATTTCCTAGTAGTGGTTCGTCTACGGTTGTTTTTAAACGTCCTTCAGTGCCAGCAACAGTAGGGGGCACTAATGGAAATTTACAAGGGCTTAGGGATTTCAGGAAGTGGTACGAAATGTGTTTACTAATGCAAAGCTAAGGAGGCTAATTCTTATAGCTGAAAGGTTATTTATATAAGGCCTACATTCTGTAGACAATAATGTTGCCAGTTACCATCTGTCAAGGGGAAGACGCCTCTCTGCCTGTAGTTGGAGCCCTCTTGTGGTGAAATAATCTCACCATGGCAACATTAGATTTGATCTAGCAAAGCTGCTAGTACAGCAAAGTATTCTTCTGCCAAAAGCTGCTAAAACTCGTATGCATCTGTTAAATAAATACATAAATGTCCAGCCCTCCAGAGCTTTCTGATTTCTCTGACGCTTGCAGGTGCAAGACGTTCATCAAAATGTTAGTCAGATTGACTGAAACCTTTTTTTTTTTTTTATGGATGTATGAAACAAATGTGGATGTAGGGAATTTATGGAAATAGATATTTGATGGTAGATTCAGAAGAGAGGACGCGGGTTCAGGCTGAAGGAGCAGAATGTCATATGGATTACTGATATCCCCTTTCGCAAAGTAATAACATTCTCCCTTACACCGGACACGTGGCTCCAGTGGTGGTAGAATATAATCTTAATGTCCCAGGATGAACCTGATTTACCATTGGCGAGACCTTGCGCGTTCCGATCTGTCGTTTTATAATGCGAGTGAGTGGCTCTAATCTGCTACGACTGAATGTTTACTGACACACATAAAAAAGGCAGGAACAATGGCTAATCTGCCTCTGCTGTTAAACCTCTCAAATAAATTAATAAACTTACCCAAGGGCACCAGCCAGGTTCATTTCAGCATTTCAATTTGTCACATTATTAAAATTACGGCAGCTTTGAAAGACGTTGACATTTAACAGTCTCAGGTCCTGTTTGATTTTTATGGCACAAAGTAGTCTCTCACTTCTGCATGCACTTCTGCCTAAATAATCTAAGGTACATTTTAACTGCTAAATATGTCTAGAGCAAAGTTTAGTATCAACTATGTAGCTAAGCTGATTTGGATGTGACTCAATGGAGAATTATTTATATATTTAAAGACATTGCGCAGAGAGTAATTTAGTGTGTTTGATTTGCAAAAGAGGATTGAAGTTTTTTTTTCTATGTCTTATATAATAGAATAGGAGGTATTAAATGAGGGTCTATGAATAGGTAGATGAGGCCTTTGCTTAGGGTGTATTTGCGTGATTAGAACTTGTGGCAGAAACCTCAGATTGGCGTTTAATTCGGTTTACTCTAATTAAAGTTTCATTGTCGAGGATCGCTGGCTGCAGGACATCATCATTAACGTGGAGCCAATGTGTTTTGCAGCTGTTGTCCAAGTCCATCGAGCAGTTACGTCAGCCCAGCGCACACCTGCAGGAATCGGAGGAGGAGCAGGAGGAGCTGCACAGAGAGGAGATGGAGAGCATGCAGGAGGACAGGCTGCCCCCTGGAGGAGTCATCCGGAAGCACACGCTCAGCAGCAGCAGCAGCGGCTCGAGCAGCGAGCTCCCGGACGCTCACTGCGGGGTCATCAAGGTCAAGGAGGAGCCGGCCGACAGCGAGGACGAGGCTCTGACCCACCAGAGCTTAGAGGCGGAGCAGAGCGCGTATCTCCACCAGGTCAAAGGGAGACTGGTGATAAGAGCCGTGATCTGAGGAGTGAGGAGGATGAGATCACACACTTGCAACATTCGCAAATAAACAAGTCTGTACAAACACGTGCATTACATCCCTGCAGTTTACACATATACATACGCACACACACAGCAGCCATAGCACAGTAGGCCAGCTCTCCCAGTCACAACATACGACCCCGTGTCACTCAGCTGCAGCCTCACTCGCCCCACACTCTTAAGACTCTGTTTGTAATCTTGGTGTAGTGATCTCTGTAAAATATGTATGTTTCACTCGTGTAAATATGAAGACGATTTAAATCATTCTTTTTAAGAGCTGCTTTGGTCATCTCCGGTCTGCTCGACTGACATAAAGTTATATGTACATATACTGTGGATTTAGCAGCCAAGGTGATTTATAGGGGGGAGGCTTGAGCAGGTGTACAGCTTTGATGAGCCACCTTGTGTTCTCGTCGTGTTCATTTATTTCCATAAAATCTTTGAGCGCCACCTCGTCACTGAGAATTATCAGTAAGTCCTCACTGCGTCTTCAGGAATTTTAGACACTAAATCTGTGGTGATGTCCCGCGTTAAACGGCCTCAGACCCGAAACGGCGAACGTCCGTCTAAGAGAGGACGTGCGCTTAAATCCTAAGAGGGGAGAGGACTCTACCCCCGTAGGGTAGAGCCGGGAGTGACGCTGCCGTCATTGGGATATAGTCTGCTGCTCACGTTGCAATTTGAAGGATAACGCACTAAATCCCAGCTAGGATGTGCAGGCGTCTCCCAACACATCCCGAGTCTCCGTGTCTCTGTCTCTCGGAGCGGTCCCAGAGCCAGGGCCCTGTGTTCGGCCGAGCTCTCCTCCCTCTCTCCCTCCGGGTCCAAATCAAAGCTCGGCCGAGTTCCTGCCCAGCTTTCAGCAGAGGAGTCAGACAGAGAGAAAGAGAGAGAGGGCCGGGCAGGAAATGCCTTCTAAGAGCCAGGAGTTGGAGTGATTCATGTGTGCAGGAATGTTGAGAGAGGAGGACCTAGGGTTGGAGGAGTCCAAGGGGCCAGGCTTGAGAATTGATTTACTGTCAAAGCGAATTACAAAGTGAGTGGGGATATGGTTAAGGGAGTCCTTTTTAAAGGGAATCGTTTCCTTCATATTCCCCAGTGACATGCTTACCTCAACATGCAGGTTTGATGTTACTTCAATAAAAAAAAAAGAGAAAAACCCTGGACGGGACCTTGCTTCTTCTTCTTCTTCTTCTTCTTCTTTTTTTTTTCTCTCGGTGAAACTACTTTCCCCTGAAAGTGCCCACTGCGACATGTATAGTCTGTCTTAAAGTGATCAATCAAATGTATTACATAGCCGTAAACCTTCCTGTTTCATTTGTACCGTCAACTAAATGTAAAAAAAAAAAAAAAAAAAAAAAAAAGAATAATTATGCTAGTGTAAGGTTCTGTGTTTGGATTCATGTGAAATCAGAGTTGTCTGTCTTATATTGTACATTCAGATCGTCCCGTTTTAATGTTTTTAGTGTCAGTAAACACAATCAGAACAATGTGAGTCTTGTTCTCTTGCTCCTTTGATTTGGTTGTAATGAGAACCCCTTTGCTGCCAGTGGGGGGTGTGGATGCAGAGGGAGCTGGGGAGGTGGTGGTGGGGAGGTTGGGGGGGTCCTGTGGTCTGTTCATAGCAGTTTGCATTTCTTCTCTTTGTTGCCTTGCGTGATAAAACTTTCTTTTTTTTTAAATAAAGTTCATTTACCTCTGAAGTCCTTGCATTTTTCATAACGTACATCTCATTTGGAAGTTCCCTAAAAAGGAAAGCAATTACTTAAAAAAAAATTAGTTAATTAAAACTTTTCCTTGTAAATTCACGAACGACATTTAAGATAATTTAGACATTAACATCTCAAATGGACAGCCTAAATTTGCAGCCCGGCTCGTTTTTCGCTTGCTAAGCTGCTCCAGCTCTTCATTTTTTAGGACATCCACGTAACCCTTAAAAGGGAGCTTAAGGGACTTTAAAAACCTTTCTTTGATGTGAGCAAGTGAGGCTTCTTGTGGCAGCATTAGAGCACTCAAGATAAGGTGAGCTGTGATATATGACTTGCACGAATACTTTCAAACCGAGCTTAAGCAATTTCACAGCGAGCTTAGTCCATGGGACCGACCTGGTATGCTACACACGCAATGAGAGGAGAAAGGTTCACTCCTAGTCTAGTGTTGCTTTGCGAAACACCGCTCTGAGAGTTTTAAAATGACACCAAGTCAGAAGGCTTGTCCTCGGGGGGCTCATGTAAGAGAGGCCTTTAATAGTTACATGGAACAACTCGTATCCAAACACGCACGCTCATTCAAGAAACTTCCGTGAAAGCTCCTAAAGCATTTTCACAAAATGGTAGTGTTACTCCACATTAGGAAGTATTTGAGTTAAATTAGACACTGAGTCTTAAGTAGATTCCATCTGTCTTGAGCTTCAGGCCCTTGTGATTTTAAATGAGCTGTTACAAAGGGAGAAAAAAAAAAATAACGAAGCCCAATTCCATCTGCACCGCCCCTCGCCAGCTGCCCACAGAGCCAGTTGTAAAAGCAAACAGGCATTTTTAAAGGTGTAAGGAAGTAAGAGAGGCATGAGTCTTCCTATTACCTCTACGTAGTATGGAGTCTCAGCCAGGCCTGTATTTGATCACATTGGCCGCTATAAAAATTGGTATTTGAATTCATAGAAGAACGCGCGATGGGCGGTCGCGATGATGACTTTGTGGAGTCATAAATTCCAAGGCTTCCACTCAGATGAAGATCGACAATAAAACACATTCTTACGCTCAAAATAGTTTATGACGCTGAAATAATGTTGAGTGAAAATGGCACAATGCACTTTAATCACTGCGCTGCTACAAAACACTGAAAATGAAGCAAAACAGGGTTTCCATACAGTATATTCATGGTATATAAACTCAGCCCTATAACTAAAACCACATAGACTGATGTGCCTTTGTTAAAACTGTTAAAGCCTTGTGAAACATAAGTTTCCAAATGTAGGAATTAAAAGGAGTCCTTACAAATAAAATCAAACATAAATGAATATGAATATTCTGACTCTTTTTATGATCTAATCGAGAAATTTATTGATATTGCAACTACTGTGTCTCCCGTAGTCTCCTGCTAGTGTTCATTCAATGGTACTCATCTGATTTGAACCAAACACCTGAAATGAATAATGTGAACTAAAGCTGACAACAGGTAAAAACTGGGAGACAATCAGCAGTCCTCTTGGTTTTAGTGACCCACTCAGAGATGACCCACTGTGAAGAATGATAGCTGAGAAGGATGCAAAAAAATCCAGAAACAATAAATATCCTCACTGTGGATTGCAACCAGACGGAGAGAAGCAAATACCAGGAGAAGATACGTCCGTCACTTGCAAATGACGCATCCTTGACATTTCCTGATTAGTCTCTAAATTCTCTGATTCATCTCTTTCATGGCGAGAAAGGATCACAGAAAGGATTTGACAACCAAATCTTTGGCATTTATAGTCTTTTTTTGTTGTTGTTTTTTTTCACACCATCATGGTCTCTGCAGTTTAGACACTTATGACAGCCTTTTGTGAATCTCCTGATCTTTTGAGGTGGTGAGATAAGTGCTACAACCCTGCATCCAGGTCTAAAGGGAGAGCAGACACCAGAGATTGAAAGTCCAGAAGGGAAGGGTGTGAAATAAGTGTATGTACGGCTGATACCTGTCGCACTGGAGGAGTGGTACGAACCCACTTCCTTGCCACCTTTTGGATCATTTTTACACGTCAACAGGTCATCGGGATCCACATCAGCTTTAACAGACAGTGACAGAGAGGATAAAAATCTTTAGTGAGATGAGATGACACATGAAGATAGAAGTCAATCAATTAGTTTTGAATTTCACCATCGGGAGCTGATTTGGAGCTGAGTCACCAAATGCTCAGTTTGCTACTCACCTTACCACAACTGGCAACAGTATCCAGAAACCAGAGTGAAATGATGATCGATCACTAGCCTCCATATTCCAAATCATTGAGTATTCATTCTTCTAAGGTGTTTTCTTTTCTGGTAATTTCAAAATCTAGATGAACACTTTGTCAGATGCTTTGGAGCATGTGTTTCAAGTGCATCTTTTGCAACTACAGTGTGCAGACAAGACTTGACCGTGTTAGGAGACTACACACAGTTAGCAGTTTGACTAACTCTTGAAAGACTTTCTTTGTGATTCTTCCTGTTGGTTTCCTTTTGTCTTTATAAGGTATGTATTTTTATGATGAGATGTACAGAAAATGAATAACTTTAGTAAAATTAGGTGTTTGGTTGCTGTAGCGCACACAGACGATAGAGATGGACTTGCTAGCTAAGGTCTCAGCTAAGTGCTACAGCTCTTTTAGGGTACTGCAGGACACAGACGCTGTAACTCAAGCAGATAGCCAACGCCAGTGCAAGCCATTTATACTAATGTGCTCGTCAGTCTGATTCACCCTATAAAAACGCTAACCAAATGCTGGTTGCCGCTGAGTATTGGGGTTCGATATTGTTCAATATTGTTTCCACTTCCTGGTTCACTTTCAACGATGGCGAATGAAACTTTCACCGAAATGTCGAATCACACAAATGTTTGAATCTCTTCAGTTAACCTTTCCCCGATATGTTCCACCTTTATTGATCCAAAACAGTCAGTTCACAAATTGCGAAATGCTAAAGTGGAATCATGCTACTACCAACTAGACCAATCACAGGTCTTGTGATCTGCGCCACCGCAACACCGTGGTTATATCTCTGGGGAGGTGCACATCAGCTACGACGCTAGGGTCTGTGCAGGGTCTGCACTGTCGCTGTAGCTTTCGCCTCAATTTGACATAGAATTTTAAACCACCCAGTCAAAACACAAAGAGACTGAAAAGAAAATAATGAACATGCTGCCTCTATGTAATACCTGTTTCCTTCTTATTTTAGCATTCACAGGTACTGATAAATATATGACAACAAGTACTTTAAGAGTGAGCTTACCAAAGCTTATGGAGAAGGCCGGATACTACGGTGGTGCAAAGCATCCAGTGTTAATATTTGTATTTGTTGAGAGGGAACAGTATTTGTATTTGAATAAAATTCAAAATAGGTGTAAAAATCTCTCAGTTTTTTGAGTTACGCTTCAAATTTATGATATGCAAGTGTAAAAATGAGTATTCTTTAATCATCTATTATAATAATTGTGGATGTATATGCAATATTGGTTGATGTTTTGCATTAAAATCCAGCTAATATAGGTGATGTAGACTAATTCGACATGACTGTGATGATGATTTGGTGCTTGTGGGTGACAAAAGAGGTGGTTGTGATTCAATAGATGGAGCAGCTAACATGAGAGAACCTGACTGCAGACTTTCCCAAAAGTTATATGCTGCCTCGCATCCCAGTTAAGGTAAAAAAAACAAACACGTCACCAGATACATGAGGTGACATGAAGTAACCGTTTCCTACTTTTGCATATGCACTCAAAATTTTCCTCATTAGTGACACAGATGGGAGCCAACCACCTTTGCAAAAAATACATGTAGATTATGATGTATAGCTAACTTCATATCCTGAATTAAACTGAGGCAATGGTTTTAGATCAATGATAAGAATTTCATTTTTTTTTTAAATCTTTCAAGATTAAATTTACACATAATGGTGGAGTTAACTTGCGGTAGCAGAAGCCTAATATTCACCTGGGTTATCCTGACCCAGCAAAGCCAAAGTTTACCAGTTAAAACAGACCAGCTGTGGAAGCTTTCCTGTTTTGTGGTCCCATTTAATCAGGCAGTGCATTTAGCACTCACACACACACACACACACACACACACACACACACACACACGCACACACACACACACAAGCACACACTTCTTTAAGATGACCTGCATTTGTGTTGTCTCCAGTCAGTTGTCCTAGACCCATTTCACTAGGTCACATTCATTTCAGCGCTGCCACAATTAAAGCATCATTTGGTGAATTCTGCTGGATACTAAAACGTTTGTAGCAGCCACAAAACCAACAGATAATTTCACCAGGACTGCACGGGTTAACATTGACATGCAATTTCACACCACTTCTGAATTCAGCTAAAGAGGACTGCTCTGGTTTATTTTTTGTGCTAGCCAATGAGGAAATGCTTGATTTGCTGCAATTTGTGTGGCTCTTTTCATGGGAAATTCAATGGGATCACAGCCAGTTTCTCTTTTGCAACAACCATGAACAGAGCTGATGATCTTAAAAGGCTACCACCAGCTCATGTATATTTGTCTTTTTTGTGTGTGTGCTTTAAGACTCCCCTGAGAGTTACCTGCAGAGGAAAAACAGAATCCATTTGTAATTATTTGTATAGCGCAAGGAAATATTTGATGTGCTTGTTTCTCCCAGTTACTTTAAGTCCACATTCATGTGGATTGTGGGAGCTAATATCCCATAAAGCTACTATGAAGGACTTGTTTGATGTTCGCCATTAACAAATCTGTTTGGTTTAAACTGTCATCGTTTTGTTTACGTTACAGTTTGACATGGCGCGTAAATGTGTTTGCCTCACAAGCTGAGGTAAGTGAGGAAGTCATTTGTTAGACGAATTTCTATATTTTTAAGCCGTGCCCACCACCAGCGCCGAGGAAAATTTCCAGCCTTTCATTTTTTTTTTTTTTCTGCGCCTGTCATGGTTTGTACCAACCTGGCATCTAGCAATACAGCGTGGTGTTTTTCTTTCCATGTGTTGTTAACCATGGTCGAGGTGGAGGACAGTGCAGCGCTGGCAGAAAACGAGTAGACTGCTTGGTGCTCTGGTGTGAAAACGTGCACATCAGAACGAAAGAGGAAAAGCGTGGGATGTTGGGAGTTCATTTAGATTATTTTAGTGAGTTGTGCAAGGTCAGGACAACTTTCGCTGCCATTTTATAACTTTACGACATTATGTAAAGCTGCGTTTCAAAACTTAACTAGCTCACTACACATTTTATTCATTTAGATCGATGAAAACGACACGTAATGACATGTTTCTGCAATGCCTTGTAAAACAACTTGACCTTTAAGAATTCAAAAACACCCACTCGAGAACTCCTCTCCTTCTTTCCCGTCTCCTGAGATGAAACAATGACGGCCGAACACAGATAGCATTTATATTACTGTCAGTGTCCCTGACTGGTGTCATCCATACTGTTATCTTAGCCTTTCAAGGATTAATACCCTTTTCAAGTTTAATGAGATAAAAGACCTGGGGGAGTTCTCCCCCTGCTGTGTTCAAAGGCCATCCGGCTTTAGCAACTGCTTTATCTCAGCCACTGATTGACCTAGCTGATAGGTGATACTGAGGAACCACAGTGGCCCAGGGAAGTGGCCTCTCCACTGCGGGGATAGGGAGCCGCGAACCCTTGGCTCTCCCCTGTCTGTGAGAATCCCGTCAGCGCGGCTCGGCGACCCTGGGATGCCGCCTCTTCCCTTTGATTCCCGCGACCAGGCACTTTTACGTGCCTTCCTCCCTCGCACCGTCCAATCCAGAGCCCATAAAGCAAGTCTGCCACTCTCCGGCTAGTTGGACAGGACGTGTTTGTAAGTGTTGCCTGAACGCGCCGCCAGGCAAAATGACACCCGGAGGGCTCGTAAGACCTGCGATTTCTTCTCCAAGCTCATGCCAAAATAGCATTTTGAGTTCCAACTCGGATCTTCTAAAATGTTGCCATTTGTGGCTCGTGGCCATTTGGGATTTACTTTATGAGCTATATGGCAAGACAAATGCATGTATTTACTGTTAACCAGGGATGTACTCATTAGGGACACAATAACGACTCACTTGATACGCCACATAATAAATTCACTCTTCAAAGAAATTTAGTTATAGAAAATATATTGAGATGTACATAAAACTGTAACTTCTAAATCAGGATATAATCATTGAAATAACTTAAGAATTCGACGTATATATATTGACAAAACTGTGTCAGTGTTATGGGAAGCATTACCAATCCATTATCCTCTAGTTCACGTCTGTATTTTAAGATATTCCAGGAGATTTGAGACAACAACAGTCTCGGGGCACCGGGGAAATATTTTTTCAAGGAGAGTTTAAGGACTCTCTCATTATCACTATATACTGACTGAGTAAAATGAGGGCCCCTGAAAAGGTCCCCGGGGCATCTGCATGCAAGGGAGTTGATTGTCCTTCACGCTACACACTATATCACAGGCTAATCTCTGAGGAAAACATCTGTGCGCGGACTGAGGCACGTGTTGGTGCAACCGAGTAGCAGGTCAGAGACGTTGGGAAAAGCAGGGCCTCAAGCTCCATTAATGTCGCCGCTGCCATGTTCGCTCATCTGTGCAATTTCCAAATAACGTCATCACTCAGATCTGCTGGAGAGAAACATTTCATGTTACTAACCTCGCTGTGAATTTTGTTCAGTTATGTCAAATTCACATGTTCAGGATTTGCCTAAAGCAGTTTGTTTAGATTTGAGTTTTTCGTCTTTATTGTCTTTAAATAGTTCTGCACTGTATGCGTGCGGACTACCACAAGTTGAAGTAAAGATTTAGCAGCCTTTTTACACAACTACACAAAGGAGCACAAAGGCAATGCAACGCAAGGACTTGTTTTCCACAGTTTTCCATCGCATTTTACTCTGCAATGTTAACTAACCAGCAAAGCTCACGACACAAGATTAAAACCAGCAGATAACAACTATTTAAACCTTATGTTGGGATTTCTTTTGTTAAACTGGTAAACTTATTTATTATAGTTTAAAAATCCATAATTGTTTTAAGTTTAAAGATTTGTTACTGAATGCTTGATGTATGGAATTAATTTCAGGTCTGCTCTCTAAGAAGACAAATCAAAATAAGGCAGGCTTTTATTTAAATTATGCTTCTGTCTGGCAAAAGTTGTTTATCTTCCCCGTACGAAACCACTGCAGTATCCCGAGGGACCACGAGCAGTTTGAAGTAAACGTTTCGGGACAATATATGGGTTTAGAAAAGTTTTAGAAGTCAGTACTGGCTTAATGTGCCCCAGAGAGTCACTGTATAATTCACATAATTCATAGTGAGGGATGGACTCCACCATTTCATGTTGTGTGACTGGTTTGGGTAGAGGCCAGACTGTGACAGATCCACGGTGCTACATCGCGGTTTTAACAGAACAGCACAGTGTAGGCATGTTGTTGACTGAACATAACGCACCACTAATGCAGTGTAAGAATGTGTTACCCAACCAGACGGGAATGTGTGCCCACGCTGGTGCTAAGAGTCGTGACAGAGCATTTCTCTTGACAAAGTGGGAAAACACCATGTACGCGGAGGGATCATGTGATTTAAATGCATAGAATGCCACAAATTGTGGTTAATGGCAGTTCCCCCCTCGTGTTTTGAAGTTCAGCTGGCACTGCCACCTCATATGGCCTGGTGTTAATCTGCCATGAACAGGCCTGCATTATGCCAAGAGTGCTGTAGAAGTGAGTGGGAAACAGGTGGCCTCGACTTTCTCTCATTCCCGGTCAGAGCACTGACTTCTGGACACAAAGTTGGACAGCTTGCAGACTTTTGGGGAATTTCCTCCCGAGCCACTTTATTAGTGAGTGAAAATAAACCTCAAATATTACACAAGTGTTTACATGTGTGCATTTGTGCAATGCTCGGATTTTTTAGGTTTAGTGAGCGGCCTTAGAGGAGTAGTTGGACAGCTTGGGAAATAAGCTTATTTGCTCCATTTGCCAAGAGTGAAAACTGATGCCACTGTTATATCTGTGCAGTAGTAAATATAAAGCTACAACCAGAATGAATGACTTTTTGTTTTGCTACAAACCACGTACACCGATTATGTGCAATGCATACATCCAGGGGAAAGTATTCTCTGAAGTGCCTGTGACAAAGCTCTTCACTCTTTAAAACTTTACCACTGACTTGAGTGCTGTATTTAAGCTGTTTCTCCTTATTCCTCGCTCAGGACATTTAGCAGCATGTTAGTGTTCCCTGTAGTTGCTCTGTGGCCTGAAATGTGTCCAATACAGGGTACATGTAGAACTAAACTTTAAGTGAAACTGAAAATTGAAATTCACCTATACTAGTTTTGCTTATCTCAAACTTAAAAATGCATTACAAGATATAATTTAACCCTTTATAGGACACTCATTGAAATGCTTGGAAATTCAAAATATCAACCACAACGTGTTATTGTAAGGCATCACAAGACTTTTTTACTGAAAATTTTCCCAAAACTCAGATTTTTTATGTTTAGATTAATGGAGTTACCATATATGGTTCTTTGCCTTTAAGTGATGAACAAGTGTAAACATGTATTTAAACCATTAGAACATAAATGCTGATTGAGGCACTTGTCAACATTATCAAATTAGACAACATAAGGACACTTCTTCTTGGTACCTAATAAAAGAGTTACGCTCAGCGTTCATGCAGAGATGAAGACCACATTTGACCAGATAATGTTTCCTTGATCTACACTGACTGGATGTGTGAAAACCACACGATTCTCGACCTCACTGAGAAACACACACGTGTGCTCAAGTTACCACCTATGGTTCCTTGCCCCAAAAAGGCTTAAGTAGCCAGTCTTCGTGGTTGACGGCACAATCTCACGTGATCTCGCGTGATTTCGCGTGATCTCACATGGGGAAACGGAAGTAAATAAAAATGGACACCGCCTTGCAACAACTTGCTGTAAATCAGAAAACTTGTCACTGAAGCCAAGGCATGAGGTCAAAATGACAACGAGGGGCGTCTATTCTCCAAACATTGGAGGTGAGATATTAACTGACAGTGTTATTTTCACTCGTATGCTAGCTGACGTTGGCCTCGGGAGTTACCGTGTTTACTTTCGCCAATCGCCAATTGTTGGGCATGATAAATCAAGGTTAGAGCTTTTTCATGCATAATTTGCGTTCTCAAATGAAATCCGGGGACATTTACAGCTCGGAGACAAAAAAAGGTATGAAATGTTATCAAGGTTAAATGAAGAAACAGGGACAATTATGGTTTATTTATTTTGACATATTTATTTATATACCTGGCTACCGTAATAACTGTTGTAGTAATCTGGGCGCAATTCTTTTTCTCATACATAAAACAAAGAAATGTACCGGTATGCCGGTATATTAAAAATTCATATCATAACAATAAATAAATAAATAAATAAAAAATAAAATACCAGTATTTGGTATGAACCGGTATACGGCCCAGTCCTAATCAAGGCGATTGAAAAATTGCCCCAAAACTCTTGTGGCTAGAAATTTAACTCATCTATGGGAACAGCTTGCCTGGCAGTGTCCAGACATTTCTAAAAAACACCAACAGCAAACACCTCCCAAGCAATATTTAACACATCATAGTCAACTTGTTTAATCTGCTTTGAAAAGCTGGTGGGTGGATTTAGTTAATTTTGGACAGAGCCAGGCTTGCTATTTCTCCCTGTTTGCGAATGCTAAGCTACGCTAACTAGCAGGTGTTTCAGATTTTCATCTACTCTTAGAATCAAATCAAACATGTCACCATATGCTGCTTCTATTCTAACAATGCTGAAGACACATTGTGTGACTTTTCCCGTGTAAAATGGCATTGGAGAGATTTATCTAGGCCTTTTAATGTGAAGCACAAACTTAAAAAGATGTACAGAGGGCCTGTGTGTGTAGTCATGTTTGAGGGCTATGCAAGGGTAAAAGAGGCAGATGTTGAAAGAAACAGGAAATCCTGAGGAGACACAGATCCCAGCTTCAAAAATGATGTGCACGAAAAGACGCTCTGCTGTGCTTTAGCGAGACCATTTGCGATTAAAATGTGATCATGTCCATGTGGAAAACTAAAATAACTGCAAATGTAATAGAAGTGAGTTTATATCTTTATTTACGCGTTTAAAAGAAATAAAAACAATGGTCGGTTGAACAACAAATTCCGTATGTTCATGCAGACAGCTTGTCTGCGCAGGTTTCCTAAACTTTCCTTTCACACACAAAAAACACACTCTTGCGAGAGAACGCTTGTGGCTTTATGTTTTGTAACCGCATATTACGAAGTTAAATCACGCTGTTTGTTTATGACCTTTACGAACGCAACTCTCCATGTGAAAAAGATGCCTGATTGCAGTTCTCCATCATCTCAACACATCTTCCACAGCTCCATAAATAAAAACTTCTAGTGCTTCACCTTCTATAAAAAGAGCACATAAATATTACTGTGTATAAATTACTCGTATATGAAAGACAACGGACAGACAGTCCTATCTTCAAAAGACCCCGTTCGCTGTTATCACTTATATCTTGGCTGCAGCACAGAGCGCAATTTCATGGATCTGGAGAAATTGATAGCAGATTGTCCACGAGTCTCTGGTAAGAGGGGATGTGTCATAACATATTAGGGTTATCTGTTTTCTCTATAAAGCCATGCAAAATCTGAGATCTCTCCTACTTTGTGATGATGTGAAGACAAAGGACATTTGCTGAGTGGGGGTTTTTAGGTGTAACTTGGTGGATATATCGACTAAAATTCAGTCTTCGGAGTTGGGGTCCATCAGAAACCAAAGATAGAATCTGTGACAAATACTGAGACCAGCGGACATAACTCTACACTTTTAACATGACTTTGCACAGGTAGTATACGGTTTAACCTCAGTTCTTCAGACTAATAGGTGCAGTCAGGTGTCAGTCAACAATTCCCAGACAGACTGGGGAGTCATGGCAGCTCCGGTGTTATGGCGCTGCACTTGGATTAAGATGAGAGAGTGCAGGGAGAAAGAAGTAGGTCTGCTTTCCATAAAGTTCTGGTATCCTGTGAGGCAGCTCCACTTCATAATAATAAATCGTCTAGATGGAAATTGGGGCTTCGTCATATCCCAACGTAACAGGGAAGTTTCAAAATCAAAAGATGGACTGGCGGCTCTCATGACAGTTTAATGTCAAAGGAAAAATTCTGATATTTCCCAAGGTTTCTGTATGGTGTTATTTGAAGTTTGCGCAATGAGAAAAATCGGCTACGGGACGTTCTGAGGTCCATGAAAGTTGGGTTCGTGAAGAAATATTTCTGCTTATGATGGACGTATATTACTCTGTATTGCCCTCTTTTCATTTTCCCTTAGACGCAATGGATGTAAAAAGTTAATATGTGTGATTTGGGGTTCGTGCCACCATTTGATAGACCCTTCATCTCTCTACTGGAGACTGTACAGTCCCCAGGTCCACTGGCCTCTCCCTGGCTTGTGAGCTGGCCATCTCCAGCCCATGCGTGTAATGCTGTTTGTAATGAGAAATCTAAACAGGGAACAGCAGTGAGGCATGACAGGAATGTGTTTCCATTGGCCAAAGCTCTATGCAAAAAAAGACAAGGAAAAAAATAATAAGAAGCGGCAGAGATGTGTCCAGAAGGAGCGCTCGCTCGGGCCAAAGCGGAAGACTAATGTTATTGTACATTGGCTGTCACTCTGCCAGCCCTCCCTCACCAATTGGTTCCTGATCTCCCTACCAGTATCCCTCCCGCCCCCCTTTTTCTCTCTGTGTCTCCAAGACTGTGTTTGCTCAGGTGGACAGTGACACAGTTTTGAATGAGCCCCAGTCCCCCCCCCCTCCACCCCCCTTCTGCATGCTTGGCTGTAGACTGTGTCATCGGCTCAGAGTCCGGAGGGACCTGCAGAGAGCTTGAGGTTGAAGCTCCAACCCAGGTTCATCCAGACAGTAGGGAGCAGGAAGTCAAGGGACAAACTCTAGGAAGACTGGAAAAAAACAACAACAAAAAAATCAGAAAACATAGAGGGAATATGCTAAGAAATGGGGAGAATAAGTTGCATTAATGAAACGAAAGGAGAACAGAAGACGGTGAGATAGAGGGGGGAAAAAGTCAGACCACCCAATTTGAAAATTAGAGAGTGGCGGTTGTAGTCTGTAGAGGCCGTCTTGGTTTATGGTCCATGGAAGATGTCTTGAAACGGCACAGTTTAGAGTTTATTTGATCATGCCACGCCGTCTCAGACCCTCTGTCAGGGAATCTCATTCTGCAAAGACTAATTACAGTGTAAACACTGCATTAAAGTCTGTAGGCCACTCCACTTCACTATTTACCTTTTCTCCCAAACAATCCTGACATCCCACCACAGATTGATTTTGTCCACAGAAACCTCGTCTGCTGGTGTTTATTTGTTTTGAAACTGGCATGCAATTCGTGCTGAAATAGATGGATACAGATTTCAGTGAGAACATGAATAACGTACGCATTTGGTCCCACCTGCAAAATGCAACGTCATTTCACTCTGCAGCTGAGCATAACCAGGCTCTGCAGGAGGAAAAAAAAAAAAAAAGAGTAGACAATACCAATGTTCAAATTGCCTAAACTCTCTGCAGATGGAATGCATTATATAACTGAAGTAGGCTACGTTTCTACAGAGAGGCAACACATATAGATATTTTAAAAAGGAAAAGAAAAGGGACAACCAGGAAATTCTGCTTCATTAGCGCATGCATGGGTGCTGAGGAGTGGTCACTCGGTGTCAGTCACCTGCATGGCCCAGCCAGAGGACGTAATTATTACCACATGGGCCTAAAGCGCCGGAAGAGAATACTTTTAAGACAGACCGAGAGTTATGGCCTCCCAGATCTTTTAGCTTATAAAATAAACAAGGGAACTGCTACTGCGGGCCAGTTTATGTGTGTCACTGTTTGTATCCTTTTGGATTTCATTTACATTTTTTTACAATAACCAACCCTGTGCACTTTTTTTTTTTTTTTTTTTTTGGGTAAAATTTAGTTTACAAGTTCTTTTTTAGTTGTGTGTATGTAGTTGCAGCAGTTACAGATCTGCCACTTGAAAAAAATGTATAGAAATGCCGCTATAAAAATGCTCAGTGAACCAACCCTGTGCACTTTTTTTTTTTTTTTTTTTTTTTGGGTAAAATTTAGTTTACAAGTTCTTTTTTAGTTGTGTGTATGTAGTTGCAGCAGTTAAAGATCTGCCACTTGAAAAAAATGTATAGAAATGCCGCTATAAAAATGCTCAGTGACTAACGGTAAAGCAGAGGTACAAAAATATCTTTGTTAAACAACAGCATGACACTTTCTGGCGTTACATGACAGGCTGAATGTGCATTGAGGTGTGAACAGCAGTATAATGTTGTTATTGGCAGAGACGGAGCTAATTTTGGCTGATTCCTACACATCGCGGGCTAGTTTACTCTCCCAGTGTACCATCTCCTATAAATCATGTTCTCGTGTGATGTTTTGTCTGTTAAATAATTGTAGTGGAGTAAAAGTGCAACAGTCGCTGCTGATATATAGTGGAACGTAAGTGACGTAACACTGGAAATACTCAAGCGAACTAATTTATATCGCGCCACAGATTAGGTTTTGCTGCAGTGCAAAAAGAATATAAGTTACACAGTTGGACAGAAAGGCAACATAATCCCTCAGCATTCGTCTGCGTCGGAGTGCACGACTTAAAAAAGAGGACACGAGCATTCTTGTGTGTTGTGTGATTCTTGCGCTGACACCTGAGGAGTGTTGACATTCAGGCTGGGCCAGTGTACCCGGCAGCTGCCTGGGAGGTGTAATAGGTTGTCTTACAAAGCACAGACAGGAAATGAACCCCGGTATCTCGCTTGAATCAGCTCCATCTGGACTCAATTATTCATCCCCGTTGTTTTTGGCTGGTGATAAATGATTCAGTCACACCGCTGACACCATTTCCCGCGTACAAATATAACTATGATATAGCTCGGTGCAAAAATAAAAAAGGGGAAAAAGTAGAAAAGAAAAACAATTCCTGTTTTTAGACGGGGAAAGCGTCGCGGCTCGTCACCTGCACCTGTTAAGCTGCAAAAATAATTGCAAATTGCAAAAACTTTTACTGTTGTCCTGTTATTTTGCGAGGAAGGTACATCCCTGCAAGTATTCGAAGGGTGGTTTCATCACGTCTGCTGCCGGATTTTTTTCTCCGCAGTGCATTTCCTCTGTTGTGATAAATTGTGCTCATAGACCGTAAATCCACACTGTGCCTTCTGTAGTTTCAAAACAAAGCAAACACATTATTATCCTTATCTTGACACGGTGATCTGATGTTGAAGCCGATTGGAGTATTTTGCTGCACTTGCACGCAGGGTGGAGAAGAGCAAAAACATTCAAATATCTTTCCAGTCCAAATCAAACACTGCCATTTCTGGTGTGACCACAGGAGAAAGTTTAATAGCTCCTTGGAGGTTATGAACTGTTGACAGTTAATAAGTCATAAAATTTCCCCTTGAAGAGGATACGAGATTCCATCTGCAGGGCACCCAGTACAAAGAACCGGAAAGTAAATATCTCGCAATGGAAGTGGACTGGAATCTCTCAATGGCTGCACGTAGAAGAGCCTCCAGAGCCTGTCCCTCAAGGTTTCTTGATTTCCAGAGGCATGGAGGAAAAATGACCACATTACTGAGTAATTTTCCCTTTAAGTGCACCAACTTTTCTTTCACTTTTTTGGAGAACACAGGGCCTTGAGAATGGAAGCAGAGCATTGGAGGCAGCTGACCTTCGTGATTACACCTTATATTATTGTGCTTGTCATCTGTTTTCTTTGGCCCTTGGGACGTTTGCCATGGTAACGGCACACAGCGGGCTGGCCGAGCCGACCCGTGCTGTCCCCTGCATTTCCCGGCTTGGCTGTGATGAAGGGAAGTCTCTGCCCGTGATCCCTAACCCCTGATGAGGAAGGTTCTCAATTTCAGCTCCAGGTCCTGCGAGGGCCTCTCAGCTCCTTTGCCACCACCGTCCCACCCCCACAAAGGGCATCCCTTCCTAAAATAAGCAGCTATTTTCTGAGCCGAAAACCGCAGCAGATTACCTTAACTGTCGCTCCTGCCCTCTCAAAGATAACAAGCACTGGTGGTCAGAACCTGAGCCATGCCTGACATTTTGTTTGAAGGATACTTTGACTTTATTGACAGTGCGGTTATTCACTCTCCAGTCTAGTTGTACGAGAACATCAACAACACTCTTGTGTGTGTACATCAGATTTGGCCCCAAAAAGAACCAGTTTGCGTAGCTTCTCTGACTACAACTGGACACAGGGGGCGAAGAACTAGCTTACCTCTCAGTAAAGGTGACCAGATAACATCACCTGGTGTCTCACTGATCAACGGAAATCTAACAAATGGCATGTGGTTGTCTTTTTCTGGGTGCAGCAACTTCCTTGGAGGCTTCTCGTCATTGTTAGATTGCCACGCAACCAGCTGAGTTTCCAGGAAATTACTGACCTCAGCTAAGACACAGTCCAGCGCACAACCCTGCATAAAACCACAATGTGTCATTTTTACAAAGGCTGCGGTTTCAATTGAATTATTAGTATTAATTAAGTAGACGTGCTGTGTCCTGTGCACCAAGTCATTCAGGACTTTTTCCAGATTAAATCAAGACCGCAGTGTAGCGACATGGGAACATAAACCGAAATAATGCTCTTGTTACTACAAACAGATGGTCAGTTAATTAAATAATGATGTAGCTTTAATATAGGAGAGAAGAACTAGCTTTAAAGGGCCTGGCAGGTGGATTTTTGCAACCCTATCTCCCTTAAAAGTTACATTTATTCTCTCAGGGTTATATTCTCTCTGAACAAATGAAGCACTGCAATTATGACCTCGACTGATTTTCCTTTATAGGAGGCAGCCGGGATTGATGGCGAGTGCCCGGGTGTGACACCAGATCCTGGGATTTATAACTTTATTCACGGTCTGCGGTCAAGGTTAGAGAAAGATTATGGTTTTGGGTAAATGTTAAGAAACGTATTGCGTCTCAAATAATTACATTTTGCTATATCACACCAAACCACAAACGTTTCCCAACCTTGACCAAGCGCTAACAGCGCCCGCATACATCATAGCAATTGCATTAACTAGCATAATTTGGCAATTATGTTAAACCAAACCTTCAGTCTACAGTATGATTCTTAAAAAGCGGAGGCTGGCTTGTCTGTTGTCACCGTCGGGGATCTAGTTTCTGGAGCAAGTCTTCCCGTCCGTCTGCGCGCCGCACCCTTACATGCTGCTTTGACAGGTGTCCGTGCCATATGCCGTCGCACATGCCCGAACGAGTCGACCCGGCACCGGAGTGACCGGTCTCTGCGCTGACGATCGAGCGCAGCGACGCGTCGGGGAGGACAAAAATCAACAGAAGTACAGACAATCTCACGCGGCGTCACCTGAGAGCAAAGCTAACAGTGTTTCGGCCGACAAAGTTTAGGACGTCCCTATCTCGGGATGTGCGGAGAAGAAAAGTTTTTTGTGTCCTGTGGGGTTGAAAGAAGAAATTCTATTGACAAAAGCATGAAAATATTGTATCACTAGCAGCGGGGGCAGGAGTGTTTTAATGACCTGATCCACAGGCCTCTGGCTGGGTGCACGCAGGCTTTCTCAAACTGCAAAGAGCCCACTGGTCTGCCTGCCAACCCCAGGGGCAACACTGAGATGAAACAGATAAGATAATTGTCTCTAATGAAATCCAGATCGCTCGGCCTGTCTGGACCAGAACTAGCTGGGCCCTTTTCTCCTTCTCCTCCTCCTTTTTTTTTTTTTTTTTTTGAAGGGGGTGTTCCATATAGATCTTGAATTTGAAGAGAGACTGGGGAAGTCAGCCGCTAATTCAAACCAGAGCTTGCGTACCAGCCCGTGGAGCTTTAATGCCGTTTGAAGTTCTGCAAGCGAACACGGCACCATCAGCCTGCTGGACTCGGTTGTCATGACAACCCTAATTATCTTCCTTTACTGCCTAGTTTTTACACAGGAAGGGAGCCATTATGTTCTTCGGGCATTTGCATCTCTCTGGGGCAAGTGTTAAAGGTCAGGGAAACGAACCAGAATAAGAACGCGAGAGAGCAAAGTTGTGCGTGCGTGAGGAAAGGTGACTCACTGCAACACACCTAATACTTTGGCAGCCATTTCTTTTGTTAAACATTTCTTGAATTACTCACAGAAACATATGTTTCCAAGGACAGTTGAGAGTCTTTCTGCAGTGTTTTGCCAAGGATACAATAAAGAAAGCATCCACATTATAAGTTGAGCATTTCGAATGTATTTTTTTGTTCTTCCGTGCACCAAACTCTAACACTGTACATAATAAAAAAAAATAGATAAAACAGCAAAGCTCACGCATTGTAAACAAAAAAAAAAAACAACAAAAAAACTATAATTCTCCCACATCAAATTTTATTTTAAGTTTTGTCTTAACCAAAAAAAAAAAAAAAATCACTATACATTATTCATTCTTTCAATGTGATAATCCACTTGTAATGCAAAATAAACCCAGTGCTGTTTTTCCTGATGGCTTTCCAGTTGTGTGTTCAGACGCCGTCTGCGGAAACTTCAATTTGCAACATGTATTTCGTTGCTCTTGGACAATGTTCACTGGTACCAGACTGCTTGGTTCAAAAAAGTGCAGGACGTGGCCCTGGCCAAGCTACCGAATTCGCATGAGAGATGCCGCGGCTCTGACATCTTGTTCATATATTTTAAAAAGGGAAAAGTGAATGACTGCCAATCAGCTGCACTGAAGTCTTTCCACTGATAAACAAGGTTTTGATTCATTGCGTCAGTAACTTTCAATAAGCTTTATTTCCTCTTTTATATACTTTGGATTGATGCAGAAGCGTCACATGCCAGCCTCTAAAGTCAAACACAAGATGCGCTCTAAATCTATAACAGCGCTGATGTACAAGGCCGCGGTGAAAGTTTGAACATCTACTCTGCACTTTCCCTGCAAGATTCTAATTCGCAACCATGTATTTGTATTAAAATAATCTCATAAGTATTTGGTTAAGGGACGAGGGGACTGAAAGGAAAGTCGGGTTAAGGCTGAGATCTTATCAGACTGATCATTGTGGCTGAATGAAGAGCCTTAAGTGGTGTCACTCTGCCAGGGGTCACAGATAGCTGGGATTCAAAGGGGAAGCCAGAGGTTGACCAAACAAATGGTTCTCCCACTGCCCTCGTGTAAAAGTATCTGCCAAACACCAGTGGTCCTCTTTGAACTTGATTTAGCACTGAGGTCACAAACAGCCGGCCGTCTGTCGAGGAGGACGGAGCCCGCGCGCTGATGACATGCAGATAGAGGAGATAAGGGGAGGTTTATGTTGCCTTAGGCTGAGATCTTCAGTGGCTTCTTTACAGGCTCCGCTGCTGCTGCAAGGCTGCCCTGGTGTAATGACTCAAATATTAAAGAATTTAAGCGCTTTTACAACTATGAGAAAAAAATAAAATAAATAATAATAAAAATATGGAAAATTTGCATGTGTGTCAGCATCACAGTCTGTTGCTAAGTATGTCACAGCAATTACAGATACACATCATCAGGGGAAAACGTCCCATTTCAGTAACAAATGCAATACTTTTGTTTATGTTGATGCGTGATGTCATTTTCTTCGTCGTCTGACCAGGTGGCTCCTCCGTCCTGGGTCTGAAGGATCCTGACCGCGTCCTGCACCAACAGTCCTGCTGGGATGTGGGGAAATACACCATGAACCAAACAGAACATTCGAGCCAGGTGAGTCCTTTGAAACAAGTAAGAAGAGAATTAAATAAGTTTTTTAGAACCTCATAGTAGATACTAAATGTGTGTAAATTTGCATATGCTGCATTTGACAGTTTAATATTTTCTTTTTCTTTTTTTTTTTGCACATTTTGCTCATGTTTTGAACTAAGAATAAACGAAAGGAGGGAACTGAAGATATGATTGTGCTCTTTAGTTCCATTGAAGCGGTGAAACATATTTTTCACATTGTTTGTTGAGTATTAACCTGACATCACACTACCTTAATGAAAGTGTTTGTGAAATTGAGTTTTTTTTTAGTTTTTATATTATATTTTCATCTTTTTATGATCTGTACTAATTTCGAACTGTATTAGGTAGACTGGTGAGGAGAAACTGATTCAGTCTGTTGCACAATATTACAGTCTTGCACTACTACACTTAATGACGGTTATCATATTCAGTATTTGGTTATTACAACTGAGCTGCGTTTTCATTTATGCTATTGAAATGTGTTGTGTTGTACTGACACATATTGTTCTTATTTTGACAACCCCATTTATTCAGTATGTTAAATAACAGAAACACTTGAGTGATCATCCTGCAGCTAATTAGACCAACACATTCATTCATTTTACGTGAGTGTAATCATTATTAACATCTTGCTAACACTTAGTTTGTCTGTCTGTTCATTTTTATCCGGCCGAAAAGACTTAACCTGCACCATCTGCATTAGTAAAAAGTTCCGCTGTGACTTTTTCAATCAGTTTCGATTTTCTCTGCTTCCACATAAGCCTGCTTCCTGCTTAGAACGGTCTGAACCGGATAAGAATAAAGTAATTAAGACGGTTCGGGGCGTATAAGGAGATCTTTGTAGCTCTAGGTTACAACACATCAATTACCAGCATGACATTACAGTCCTGGTATTCAGCACTGGTGGGACCCGGTGGGCCAGCAGGTTAATGAAGGCAACGGGATTAATACCCAGGGAGCGTGGCGCCCTCGGGGACAGGAGCCGGGATGCTGCATCATTAGAGACCTATTAACCCCCGGGCCAATACGCGGGGACTGCCATGCTTCGCTCTGCGCTGCAATGACGGACAAATTGTGCTCTGCCTTAATTTCCTTTAAATGACGCCGTTAAAAGCTCTAATGTTTCACGCCGCATGCACGTTAATATTTTTCAATTGCACTGAATTCGCAATAACGCGAACGTCGGACGTATTTGTGGAACTCGATACGCGCTGAGCGCTCCGCAAGATGTGCGGTGCTATTTCCAGGCAGAAAGAAACACTCATCAAACACATTCTGTAGTTTCTCTCCTCACAATGGGTTTCATACTCCCCAACTTCTGGGCTACAGTTACACTCCATCTTGATTGAACATAAACAGGAATGTTTGAAATCACTGCGCTGGACTATAACTGCCCTCAGCTTCATCTGTATGTTTATACTTCCTGTGAGGGGGCCCTCTATTTATGGACAACTGAAGAGCACAAATAATCATCCCCCTCAAGTAAGAAATCTGCTTTTATTATCTGCAGAGTTTAGCAATGCCTTTGTGTACGCTCACGCTGCCTTCTGATTGCCTGTTTATTATTACAGCGTTTCTGCTGAGCCAATGGGGATCTGGCCAATTCCTAAAGGTGCCAAGCCTTTCCCAGCCTTTTTCCTGCCTGTGACATCATTGTGTATACCCCTAAAACACACTGATCCGTGTCTTGTCAGCAGCCTGGGTGGCACACATCACATGCGAGAGAAATTAACCTCAAGGTGCGCGCGTTTTGCCTTCTAAACATATATTTCTCTTCCTGGACACAGCCAGATGAAATGTTCAAATCGCGACCAGCGTTTCTTTCGCTGCGATGAAAGGCCGATGCGTCATGACTTCATGGTCTCTGTTGAAATCTGTAATTTTTCTCGAACACGGTTTGCGTCCGCAAGCAGACTTAAACACACTGATTTAACATTTTATCACTCAGTCGAATGCATTTCATCCTCCGCTTTAATCCAAATAACTCAAGAAATAACGTTCCACTTTCGCATTTACATGAACCCATAAACCTAACCATAACCCTCATCTGCCAATAAAGGAAACTATTTATTAAGAACTAAATGTTTGGGGTTTTTTTTCTTTAGCCAGTCCACTGCGAGATCTGATTTTTCATCAAAAGCAAAAAAAAAAACATCTTTTCTTTTGGAAGGTAAAATATAAATAATTCAGTCTGAGTTTTTTCCAAATGCACAAGCAGCCATCAGCGAATCAACTGCACATTTCTAACAATGCGCATGAAGCCAAAAACCAAATTGCACATTTCACTGTTTGGTTGTCGTAAGTTTATACAAATCATTTGCAGTACAGGTGTCTGTCTGCGTTACACACTTCACATGCTGCTAAAACTACTTTTTTTTTTTTTGGACTTGCTAAGCCAGGTTAGAGAGACAGCTGAAGTGTCTGTCTTGGATCAAACTGATTCATGGAAGAGTTTCAACTCATGGGAAAGAAAAAAAAAAAATACAGAAAGCTTGGTTTGCATATGTTTCCACGGCAATTTTAATCTGTTTGTCAAAAAAAACTATTACAAGTTTTGTTTTTAAACTTCTGAAATTTGTTCAGAGTTTCACAGCAAAGCAGCTACGTTTCATTTTAAACGTGTTTCGGTAGCAGGACATCAGGTGCTTTGCTGTGCATGTAAATATATATGTTTGATGTGTTTTTATAAATTAGGTGGTCCTCCAGCTCAGCGCACATTGACGTTCCTGACACTTGTGCTTTAGCAGAGAGAGAAATAAAACTGTCTCCGGCCGCATTGCTTTGATTTAAGGGAATATTTCCAACCTGACCTGAGTGCTCTTTCATGTCTGGAGCAGAAACTGTGATTCCGTTAGGAAAGAAAATGGGAAAACTAATTCTTCTTTTATATGCACCTGCAGAAATCGGATGATAAATAAGTCTGCGTTACACCAAAATGTACTGTGTTCTATTAAATCTGCTCTGTTTTATTTATTTATTTTTTCATTGTGGCTCTGAATGCTTAAATCATACCATAAAAATTAAAACGTAGCTACGCAAACTTTTATCTGTATTTCCCTCCACAGCCTACACTGGACAGGTGAGAGGGAACGGAGATGCTGTCACCTTAAAATGACTCAAAGTGACTACAGTCAGTGAACGCAGCAGGTACTTAAATGGTCCAACTTCTGAAAGAGCTACAAATAATTTAGATTAAAACTGGTTTTATATTCATTTCATATTTCCAACTAAATATTTATAAAATTCTCTGACATTTAGATTCTTTACTGCAACTTCTCCCTTTCTCGCCACATTTGAGGCAAAGTCGGGGTCTTTATTAAAGGGAGCCACCCCCCTAAAAAATAAATAAAGTGAAAGCATACACATATATATGTATGTACCCCAAAAAATAGATTAGATCAGCAGTGCATAAAGATGGCTGTGTCCAACTTGATTTAAATCTTTTCTTTGTGGACAAAAACTGGACATATCCCCACATGTGTATCGCATAAAATACTTGCTCAACAAAGAGCTGCATTATAGATGTTAATGTATTCAATAATCAGCAGACTCCAGATGCAGGAGGTACAGTATGTGCTGTATCTGTCTGTTTCTGTTTAGCCTCTCCTCTTGTTTCCTTGCCTCAAGTGAAGTCCAGGACCCTGATCTTGTCTCCATGCAGCTCAGCCTGGCTTTAATATTCACTCTCTGAGGCGCTGTTGGAGGTGTGGATGGGACCGTGTGTGGCTCTCAGGACGTCCGATTGCCACCTAGAGCTTTTAATCACCTGTGATAAACCTGGAGATTCACTTAAATTATAGGGCTATAGCGGCGCAGGCTGCACCTGCTTTTTGTTTCCTGTAGAAGAAATTAAAATGTTTATGCCACAAAACAAAAGCATCATACATCACGAGGAGATCTCTGTTGAGTAGCTACTTGCATGAAAAAAATTACAGCCTTAAGTTTTTTTTCTTGCAGGTGAGCTGCACTTTCAAAAATAAATAAAAGGGAATTTAATGAACTAAAGGATGGGGAAGGAAAACGCGTCCGTTTAAAAGTGCATCTATTGTGGCTAATCTGGTTTATAAGTAACTGATCGGCTCTCAATGAGCGATGAATACAAAAAAAAAAGATAAATTTGATTCTGAAAACCTCAAAAAGATCATAGTCATTTTAATTATGTAGTCACGTATTTTTGGGTTATTATAGTAATAATTATTATTATCGTGTTCTGGATAACTTTAAATGAAATAAAAAATAAGTTGAAACTCCACTGGTGGAGGCTACACTCAGTTTTATATTTCACTACATATGCTGTCTGGTGTAGCCTTAGTCGGGCTTTATATGCGTTAAGCATTTCTATCTTTTCTTTTTTTTTTTTAAACGGTTGGATGATCATTTCCCGCCCGTGCCTCAGGTACTCCCTCCTTTGAGCCTCGTCCCTCCCCTCAGACTTTCTCTCCCTCTCTCTCTCTGACACGCACAATCCGCTTCAAAGTGGTCTGGGTCTTTTTTCCAGCAGCAGGCCCGTTAGTGTTGGAAACTTTGGAAAAACACCCCGAATTTCATTTTGGCTGCGTTACATTAAATCAAAACTAAAGAGCAAGTCACCGTCTTACACGGTGACGGCTTAACGCGGACCGGCTCCGTCGCGTCCTACCTTCGTATCGGCGGCGCAGTCATCAGTCACATCCACGCCATTCCCCCGCAGGCGACCCTTTATTAAATCCATTTTAATCACGCCATAACCTCGATGCGTGGACTACGGGCTCGTAAGAAGCGGCTGCGTGGAGGCAGCAGCTCCTCCGAGCTCTCTCTGTGCAGAGTAGTGCACTGCACGGCGAGGCTCTGCGCAGTCTGAACATCTGCTCATTTCACGTGACTTTTTTAAAAATACTAACATCTGTTCTAAATAGGTTTCATTCTGTGCCTCTGCATCGTGTCAATTGCCAACTCCTCTCTTCTGAAAAAGGGGAGAGGAAACTTATTTAAAGCTCGCGTAAAGGGCTGATTTGGAGTTCGTTTTTTTCTAAAAAGGAAAGAAACCCGTTTTGAACCGGTTACAGCTTCTATTCATATAGGCCCTGTTTATTTGTCTGGCATTTAGTGCCAGTCCTTAACTGTACACTTTTTAGCTAAAGGCTGTTTATTGATCTTTAGGCCTGACTGTGTTTGTGAGGCATTTCTACCAAAAAAAAAAAAAAAAAAAAAAAGTGAGAGTGAGAATAGCCTCTGTGCTCTGACCTACCTTCGCGGCCTCCTTGAATTTCATAGACATCTGGGAATTCCATACATGCCTCGCAAGCCAATTACACACCTTCAAACGGGCGCACACTTTGATTTGGACAGAGAGGAAAACTTTCCCAGATCACAGGTCAATCACAGCACGATAACAGTACGCGAGATTCATTTAGTGACAACAATCAGGAAGGAGTCAGGTCTCCACAATCAGTGGGTAATCCACGTGCGTAAAACAGACCCAGTTATGAATCGATTATGTTTCCGCTAGTGATCTCATAATTAAGCTGCAGTAAAAGCGTGAAACATGTTAAGAAGAAAGTTAACTGCTTTTTGTGTATGTCGAAAAAAGGAGACGGTAGCCATGGCTCTAATAGTCTGACATGACCCTAGTGTAACTTATTTACTTTTAATGGTGAGTTTCAGGAACAGACCTTAGTCCAAGTATAAACAAACGTAAGAACAGAGATAGTGAGAGGAGACTGCAGGAGGCTTTTAAAATTGAATTATAGACATATAGACTGACCTTTTCTACACTTTTTTTTTTTTTTTTTTGCTTTTATCCAACTATAAACCATTTGTAGTATTTATTAGCACTGACAGAATTTATTAAACCGTGATTTCATATTATTATTATTATTGTTATTATTATTACTACTATCATTATCTATTTAAATAAATATATATTTTTTAATTTGTATTTTAACGTTTTGCATGTGCAGTTCTTAAAAAAATATCTGAATGTCTCGCCAGCGCATTTTTCTGAGCCAATAATAACTCCATCTGTTTTCTCCAGCGACTGGTGCAATCTATCATGAACCTGATATTTTAGTGTGCAAGTGCAAGAGTGATGCATGCGTGCATTTATGTTTTCATTTTAATCCTAGCCTCCTCAACCGCATGGCGTTGCCAGCATTAAGAAAAGGGACAAAAAGTCAAGTCAAAAAGTTAGTTTATCGTTTTTTTTCTTTAATGCAAAAAAACAAAAAAACAAAAAACAAAACAACAATGCAAACATTTACAAAACGAATAAAGCAGAAAAAAAATCGATCATTAAAAAATAGGAATGTATTTGTATTTCGGACACATGACCTATTTCTCAATACACCAATAAATAAATAAATGTATTCTGATTTTTTTTATTATTATTATTATTTTTTTTTTTTTGCACAGGTTAGATCCACAAAGTCAGCCGATAATGTGAGCTACACCACCAGTTGACAGTCTCACACCCAAAAACAAAACAAAACAAAACAAACAAAAAAAAACATAATGCACTTTGACCTCCACAGAAATAAGTCCAAATACATGCATTACACATTTTTTTCTCTTTGCAAAAAAAAAAAAAAAATAAAAATAAAAAAAATATATATATTTTTTTCAACATTCGTCGTCAACAACATGAGAACACACCTGGATGGGACGTGTGGAGCTACACACCCACACACACACACGCTCACACGCGCACACACATATATGCGGCTGTAAGTCCCTGACGGGCCTTTTACGAAATGATCCCCAGAGCTTCTGTCGTCTTTGGTTTGAGTGATCCCATGTATCCAGCATTGGACTCCAGATTTGTCCCTTCAGAATGTGATAAGTAGATTCAGCAGTCACCTGTGGGTTAGACGAGGCGTCAAGTGTCACTAAACTCTGCGGGAAAGTAAACAACAACAAAGAGGATTCAGGTGAGTTGTGGTGAAATGTTGAGTTGGAGTTCTGCACAGCCACTGTGTGCTGCTTTTTTGGTGTGTTATTTTTAAGACTTTGGATCATGCAATTTGGTTGACAAACCGCGCGTACCATTTTGGGCATATTTTCTCTTCATGCTAGTGAGATGTTGACATGGACCAGGCGCCCTCCATCCTCCATACAGAGAAGGCGTAGCTCAGCCTCTCGTGAGCCACATAACTACAACTTGACATTTTGGAGTCCAGCTCGTCGCTCTGCAGCACCTGGTAGAGGAAGTCGATGTATCTGGCTGCAAGTTTTAGGGTCTGTATTTTGCTGAGTTTGTCCGAGGGCAAAGTGGGGATAATTTTCCGCAAAGCTGCGAACGCCTCGTTGAGAGACTGGGTCCTCTGTCGCTCCCGGACGTTGGCCATGACGCGCTGCGACTGGAGCTCCTCGAAAGACTGGGGGCTGCTGCTGCTGGACTTCTTCCCTCTTTTCCCAGGGGTCGGGCTATCTGAGTCCTCCCCGTTTTTCCTGCTTGGTCTCCTCTTCCTCCCACATCTCTTCGGCTGTCTGTCCAGCTCCCCCTCGCTGTTGCTCAGGCTGTCCGCAGGAGAGACAGGGGAGCTGCCCGATTCTTCCCCCAGATTTTCCTCAGACATCTCCACCTGGGTAGATGACGGCCTGAACGAGTCCGAAAAAATTATTTCCCTCTCATGAAGTCAAGGAATTAGTCCACCTGTACGTCTGTCTGGCTTTGAAGACGCTAAAGTATCCATAGATGGGTTCCTGAGAAGACAACTCTTTTCTGTTACTTGAGAAACTTAAGCAGTTCTTATAGGCTGCATGGCGTAAACTTTTTGGGGAGGGACGGGATTGGCCAAGAGGGCGAATTACGCGACGCAGGGGCGGGAGCTTCTCTTAATACAAAGGCTTGGAGTTGGAAAACACAACTGAAGGTGGCATTTCGCACGATTGCACTATTATTACAAAGAGGAAAATAAATCTTATCGATCACAGTGACACCAGCGTGCTTTGATACGGACGAAAGAAACTCAGATTTTCCTTTTGATGCGTTTCAAATGAGCAAGAGACATCGACAAGTAAATTGCCTGATTACGCATGAAAGTTTCAGCAGAACGAAATAATGTGAAAATGTAAATCTAATTAACATATTACCTATTTTTTCTAGATCGGTGCGCAAAACGGTTTTTCCATTCTTTCATCCATCCCTGATCCAAAAGAAAACCTCCCTGCTCCTGTTCCTTCCTGTGTTTTGTATAATTGTTTTTTTTTTTTTTTTTTTTTAAATAATAATAATTTATTAGAATATTTGGCACATCTCTGTAAGTCTATCCCGTATAGATTTTGGATTTGCATGAAACCACATCAAATGACTTTCCTTTATGCAACATGTGACCCAAATGTTACATTTTTGACATGAAGCCAGTGCTGTTTCAAAACTTTTATTTGAAGTACTGCCATATGCTCTGATTATATTCCCCGCAAGAGGGCATGTTTTTGGCATACCAAAATATGCCGCCACAAATAAGCGAAAACTGAGGTAAAACAAAGTTTATATGTCTTTGCTCATCAAGTAAACAATAAAGGATTTGATTTTCTCCTATTGTTTCCAGCTAGAGAGGAGAAGAGGGCAGCTCTGTGTGTTTGAGTGACTGGCATTTACTATAGGGCGGTGATACAATATCCATCTTGTTTAGTGGAGGATTACTTTGTTTAGGTTGAGAAGACTGTGGTCCACAGGAGCAGCATCTGGTTCAGGAAACACGGGGGCAGTCGGGGTCGGAGGTCACAACACCAGCGAACATCCATTTACATCTTCGTGGAGGCCTGAAAGTAAAGTATTGTTCCAAGGGAAACACAGGCTTGTTTAAGTTTGAGTTGAGCTTTTTTGTGAATCAAAAAATTGACATTTTTATTGCTTTTTACTGTCTTAAAAAAGTATTCAGTTTACCCATCTGCCCCCACTCCTCTCCCAAAAAATTTTGAAATTTCATAACTTTAAAATTTGCAACATTGGTGCTGAGTGTATAGAGTTGGTGGTACTGAGGAACGTGAACCCCTTCAAGGTGAGCCTACCTGCCCGGTGGCCCTGTCCATGGTGCTGAACTCGGCTCACTCCACTCTCTACCTGCTGTACCTCAAGTAAGCTTGAATCTCATAGCAAACGAAGAGCCGGCAGCTTCTAATTTGGCCTTCGTGTGACAGTTTGCTGAGCTATTTCTTGAAACCAATCTGCCATTAATGCAGAACACAACCGTTGCACATAAATATTCCAGGTGAATGAGCTGTTGTACTGTTAAAATTTGAGATGATCATACTTTATGTGTTCAGTTTTCTTCTACTTAACAGCTCCCGGATTAAGTTCTTACATTAAAAGCGAATGATCATTTATAACCTGCTGAGACCCTGTGTCCTCGTATGGGGATGTTAAGTTTTATTGTGGCCGGTTCTTCTGCTTCATTTAAACTTTTATCCTCATAACTAGATACTAGTTGGTTTAAAAATATGATAGCGGCCATTTGAGTGGATTCATTCTGCAGCCGTTCCTGTAACAAAACACCAATAATGTACAAAACCTCATCAAATTTTACAGTTGAAACTTGTTTTTCTTAATGCTTATTAACTTTTATAGTTTAATATGATGCACAAACGTAACAAATTCCATGGTAGTAATGACCTATAACTTCAGTAATTAGAAAATACTCGTTTGAGGGCATTGGGAATTCATTATTTGCAATTCTGTCTTTGCAGAGCCATGTCCAGTTTTATATTTTGCTACGTATTGGTGACTTTATTATAATATACAGTGAAATAATCCCTGTGTCCACATATGAGGACATAATTTTTCCCCAAAACTACTTCCTGTTCAAAGATGATGCTTGGTTTTTATAGTTCTTAGGTCCTACTAATCCCAAATATCTTGGAGAAATTAAAAATGCCCATCAAACTAAAGCTCAGGTCTTAGGAGGATAAACTGTTATAAACTTTTCTGATATCGATAGCTGGAACAGTGCGACAGTCAAAATTAGTACTTTATTTATATGTTTACATGGGATAACAAGTTAACACTTGTGTCTTTAGGAGGAAGTGCTTGTATGATATTTATACTTACATCTTGCCAAAACGATAACTACTTGGTGGAAGTTTCTTTGCATCTTTCCACTCTTAAAAAAAAACCCATCTACAAACTTTGACCTACTACTACGTCCATACTGCGTCCATGATGAACATACAGTCATCAGAGCTTTATGGTCTTTTACGGTGGTTATCAGTGAGGCTTGCGCCAAAGATGTTGAGATTAGATGGTCAGTCATAGGTCGCCACATCATGCCACATTAAAAAAAACAGACAATAAAGGAAAAGCTAGATCTGCTCCACATTTACATTTTTCTTTTTGGCAAATTTCTCTGCAGAGCTGAACTCTTCGCTGCTGAAGTAACTCTGAGAAAACACAGCTGCCTCTTAAGAATATGATGTCATCAGAGGACGACTCCTCCAGTGTTGATCTTTAATAAAGACAAAACCTCCATCACTTTCAGGGCATGGTAATTACAAGCGCATAAAGAAGAGATAAACCGCACTGACTGATTATGATTGATTTAACAACTCTTGCTTCCACTCAGCCCGGAGAAGCGGCAACAGAAAGTCCCTATCAATGAGTAGTGAGTGGGTGTTATGATTAAGTCAAATGTACATCACTGACTCATGCAACTTGACACACCAGGCATGAGTGACCCCGAAGCGTCGTTAACCGGCCCTCCCAGAGGTCACATCAAGGCAGACACAACTCAGGCTCTCACTCACCGAGTCCAAGCCAGATCCACAGAGACCTGTCTATTTTTTCTGCTCAGGCCTTGGAAGGCAGTGTTTCTCTATCAGCCTTCTCATATCTATTGAAATAACAAACCACAGTCCTCCACATGTACGAGGCTCCCACAGTTGACGGTGATATTCATGTTCACTCCATTAAAGTTTAACCACAGCGAGCCCAGTGCCAGCTCGCTAAGATGGATCAACTGCACGGGATGAGAAAAGACAGAGGTGCGTTCTTCAAAGACCGCTTCCAGATAGCCTCTAATCAACCTCCGGGACTAACAAGGTCAAGAGTTGGTTGACAGCGTTTTTTTTTTACTTTCTTTCTTTTTTTTCCCCCCCTCAGCAATAGCCTCAAAACGCCCCGTTCCTGCAGAGAAATCCAGACGTAGTATCAGGGGGTTTTCTGATAGCGCAGGCCTTCTGGTGGTGGTGAGAGAGGATTCCGGGTGTTGGATCGGGAGGTGATGATGAAAACAGCCTTTTATAAGATGTCTGGACACATAGGAGCCAGGACTCCTGAAGTTAGCTGTAAAAGAAAGCCTTTGAAAGCCAAGTGCTTTGATGTTGCAGGTTCTAATCGTGGCTCGAATCGGTATTCCTGCAGCAGAGGACACTTAAAGTTTGTTTGAGAAAACACAGCTCCATTCCTGGAGTCTTATCACATAAAGAAGTATTGATTCTTGCGGAATTGAGGGGTGATTTTTTGCATGTACGTAATGGATATTCTGTTAAATCTCTTCGTGTGATCCTAATGGCTCTGCGGGATATCGGACAGCTCTACCGCACAATGACACCTTATTAGCCACTAAGAACCAACAAACGTCCAGTATGTTTTCACAGCTTGGAAGCTCGGGGTGATGTGGGGTCTGGGGAAGAACTGGCATCCCAGTAGTACAATCTCTCGCTTAAAACACACACGCACACACAAAACAAACAAAGACCCTTCTCCAAGGGCTTGAGGAAGAGTTTCATGGGCCAAACTTTACTCACAAAACAACAACACAGCGTATACTCTGTGCTGAAGAAAAACAAGAGCTTCGTTGCCTTTTGTCCCATCCAACCACACTTTATGTCGGCGAAAAAAAATGTGCAACCCACAGTGCCACCGAGCCGTACCTTCTGCTGCCTATAAAGCATGCTGCCACCCGGCAGACCACACACGCGCACTCACCCAGGGCTGCCACGGCGTGGAGACCAGTGCGCTGACCCACACAATGAAAATATATGCTCGCAGAGTTACAGTAGCTTTATCATAGTTTGGCCGAGTCGGAGGAGCTTGACAGGTGCTGCTTCGACTTTAGAAAAACTGTGTCTGCATACGTAGCTGCCAGTTTATTAGACACACCTATTAATATAACGCAGTGGAAGACCAGAGTTTGTGTCAGCCTGAGAGGTTTAATGTGTCTGCTTAGTTGCCACCAATGAAGGTGGAACAATGTGTCCACACTTAAATATGTAAGATTGACCCAACCCAAAAACTGTGATAATGAAGGTAAATTGTTATAAGAGGGAATCAAGCCAATTTTAGGTGTTCAGAACATGTACAAAGATATCTTTGTTAGCTTTATTTTAACTATATTGTATCACTGCTGTCATTTAACAAATTTTGTTGCTCCCCACCACCGTTAGCTAAGGTGTCACATTATGATGTAACATTATGAGAATGGACATGGGCCTTCTGTGGGTGCCCTGTGGTGTCTGACAACAGGATGTTGTTGTTAGTGGAGACCTTTGTGTCCTATGGGTTGAAGGGAGGGGCCTCTGTGGATCAGACTTGTTCCAGTGCATCCCACAGATACTTGATCCGTTTGGCATTTAGTGAATTTGGCTGGTCTGGTCCAGGTTGGTGCTACATGTCTAAGTAACATCCACACGAATGCCAGGTCCAGAAGTTTCCCAGCAGAACGTTGAATTGTCACAAGACGGTCGATGTTCTTTACTTCTCCTGTCAGTGGTTTTATTGTTGTGGCTGATCAGTGTATGCTACTTCCTTATTTAAAAGTCAATTAAAACACAAGTAAAACCCACAAAAATTTCTTATAACTCAGTCCTACCAATAGGCAGTTAACCTGACATGTAGGTGCTTGTATTGGAGCATGACAACTACTGGTGTGAAGATCCACCACTGGTGTGAAGATCTGCCTTTTGTTCACATGTAGTTTTATCATAATAAATAATGTTGTGTAATATTATTTCAGGACAGGAAATCAACAAGAAATCAGGTTTACATGACTTAAATGAGGAAAAAAAAAAACATTATTAAAAACACATTATTTTCGCCTCATGTGCACGTATTTTGACACTGATATACCTTCCACATTCTTCATCTCTATTCGAGATAGCTCAGACCCGCTGGAACAATGCATTAAGCAATCCAAGAAATGTTCCAACCCCTGGCTCACGAACTGGGTTCAGTTCATTTTATTCTTGCACATTTGGCAACATTTCACTGTGCACTGCATAACTCTGCCTGTGATAATCTTACTCTGTAGCACTAATAAAAGCGTGGAAAAAGTGGAGGCGTTGCAGGACACAGCGTAAAATATTTTATAAGTAATAGCTCACAAATTAGAATTATGTTCTGTTGTTCTGCAGCACAAACTTTAAGAAAACCCAGTTTCGGGAATTTGCTGTTATCCACATCACACCGATCAGGCATAACATAAAAACCACCGACAAGAGAAGGGAATATGTGTGAACCACCCATCTAGACCAGACCAAGGACCCCCCACCCCACAGCAATGACGCTCCTTGATGGCAGCAGCCTGACACAGACACACACACACAAACAGTTTAGGAGCAACTCAAAAAACATGAAAAACATCACAAGGTGTTGACCTGACCAAGGTGGTCATAATGTTATGCCTGATTGGTATATAGTGTATATAGCAAATTATTTATAGAAAAAAATAAAAAAATATATATATATATAAGAATGTATGAAGATTTTCAGCCTTTTTCAATTACAAAGTACGCACTGAATAAACACCATCGTTATCTTATTTGACATATTTGCCATAAGAAAAAAACGCTATGAAGCCTAGATTCACTAAAAGGATGGGAAAAGCGAGTGAACACAGTGGTAAAGTGATAAAGTGAATACAGCATTGTAAGTGAAGAGTGTTTAAACGCTCGCTCCTGCTGGTAGATGACCACGCACATCATTTTTGGTTTCATGGTTGAGCTTGAGGGATCTTGTTTCTGTGAATTCACTCGCCACGCTAATACAAAGGAATTCTGTTTGTGGCGCTCCTAACACTGAAAAATAACATTCATGAAATTCAGCAGCAGCATGTCTCCCCAGAAACAATGCTCCTATTGCTTCTGACGATCCACAGACCTCGCTGTCAACAGATTTTATTGGAATTATATTCTGCCAAGGAAAACGTCCCTGTGAATCAACGGTTATTCTGATGTGGATGTAAATATGAAGCGTCGACCTAGTCCTTTCATTTTTTTTTTTTTTTTTTTTTTTTTTTTTTTAAATTTACGTTTGCTATATAAAACAGAGCAGGCACACAAAAAACGTGCCCCGATACTTTATCAGCCTGTGAAGTGATGTTAACTTCAGATCAAATGTTTTAATAATCATGTAAAATTGATATTAGATTGCGAGCGTTCAACGCACCGGACTCGGGACAACGCAGAAACCTCTCACTGCTGCGCTTAAATCATTCCTTCTTGGAAAACAGTAAATTAAGGCATCTGTGGAATGGACAGAGTATTTTCATAAGAGCACACCCTCCTCCGAAAGCTTTTTGAAGGCGCATGCTGGGTAACAGAAATTATTCTCAAGCGCTGCTGCCTCCTCTTATTGATATTGTGCATAACAGACTTGGCAGAGGCCGCCGCCTTTGGCTGGAATGTCATAAGCGCCGCTCCGTGTGTAAAACAATAACAAAAGTGTTGGAAATGTACTGCAAGAAGCGGCGACTTTATCTTGGTCTGCGTCTGGAGGCCGGCCCTGGCGGAGCAACGGGGCCGGAGGGGAGCTCGCCGCGTCACACACGGGCTCACGTAAAGGGACGAGCACGGTGTCAGCGGTCCGGCGTGGCTCTTTCGCTCTAACCGCACGTGCAGCGAGGACTCCCACCGCAGCCCCGATTAATAAGGGCTCTATGAGGAGAGGGGAGGTCAAACAGAGTGCTCCAGCTGCACACGAGGATGAATGGCGTACAGGGGGATGATGATGATGGGCAGAGGTGTGGGGGTGGAGTGGAGTACCTGGGGAGGGATCAGGACAGAGGAGGCAGAGGAGGGTCTCCTGTCCAAAGCCAAAAACAACAGCGGACAGACGGATAGACGGATACACGGATAGACGGACACTTAGGTTTCAGTCGATTCTAAATTATGTGAGCTACTAAAGACACTAACTCTCATCTGAGACGCAGCTGTGCGCCCATCTCCCCGAGATTTCTGTTCACCTCTGCTCCCCCCGGTGTGTCAGTTAGAGGCGACCTCCTCCTCCTCCTCCTCCTACTCCTCCTCCTCCTCCTCCTCCTTGAGTCAAGCCAATCTGTCAGGACACAATAGGCTACCTCTCCAGCTATGTTGTTTTTGGAAGGGGAACCTTTCAGCCCTGCTTGTTCTCCCCCTTAGTTGACAGAAATTAGCCAAAAAGACACTCTTCTCTGACAGATTTATCAGCCCCTCCCTGATCTCGGGCTGAATGCAGATTTTGTTTTTTTCCCCTTACTACGTCTTGGGTTTCCTGACGGTCTCGGGACGTCGTTGAGTCAAAGTCATCGGCGTGAGGGTTGTGCAACCGTGGCCACCCAGCTCTCCTCAAGATGTGACTTGTTCCTGAACTAAAAGTTGCCTGATTCCTCCACAGTAACCACCCGAGCTGCGATGGCAGGAGGATCTTGCGAGCTTTATTCGGCCCGTCAAAGACATTTCTTGTTGTGAAGCGTAGACACCTGCAGCTCATGACAACATCGGCTGGAAATTCTTAAAGTAATAGTTGGTGAAAGGAATGCGTCTGTAACACAAGAGGAAGCAGCCGACGTCCTAGGTTCTAGTTTACACCGGTGGACAGCACCTGAGATGTTTTTTTTGCGACTTACACTTCTAGACCACTAGATTTCAGAGTGAAATATTATTTATGCGTAGTTTTTCCCCCACAGGCTCTCATAATGTTAAAGATTAAGGTGTTAGTTTCTGCAGCCTCTGTCTTGTTTCAGATGTCTACGACATTTTAGGAATGGTTAATTTCTGTCTCACCTATGAAGCACTTTGAATTGCACTAACCTAATAAAGTTTGATGGATTGATTAGCGGTAGCAGATGGCTGCTCCACCGGACTTCACCCTCCTCCAGTCTCCTCTGACTTAAACATCCACTTGAGTTAAGAAAAAAAAATGTTTCTCTTTCCCTCTTACATCATGAATTATCCTGTGACTTCTCTCTTTCTTTTCTTTTTTTCTTTTTTCTTTTTGTATATGCATGTTTATCTTTAAAGGCATCCAAACCGGATGTTGGGAACACCTGCACTAAACAACCCAGCTGTAAATAAAGAAGGTAAAATATTCCCCCGTCATTATTATTAATGTAATGTAGAAGTATAGGCGCCATTTTTCTGCAGAACTAATTTCATACTTCTGTGCTAATGATCTCCAAAGACATTCTTAAATTGGTTAGCTTTATGTTGGTGTATTAGTGTGTTTAATTTGATCAAAGTTATGCAAGTTCGTTGAGTTAAATGAAGTACCACCACCAATACTACAGATTAGTTGTTTACAGTGATCGTCAAAAAGTCCGCAGATTCGAGGACCGAGTCCGTCCCTGGGCTTATTTTATGCAATGGCAACCAGAGTAGTGAAGTGCTCATTATCATGATGTTGTGCTGCAATCCTGCACATTCCCGTGTCTCATTCCCAGCCCTCCTCCATCTGGTTTTTAGATTATTGACGAAGTGGGAGTGTCACGGTTGGTACATCAGACCTGTCAGCAGTCTTTGCACCTCCCCCCCCACCCCGCCATGGCACACCTGACAAAACTTACTTACTGCAACATAGGATGTGATCACATCAACAAAAATAAACCTAACAGCGGGGAAGTGGCGCAACTGTTTGCCGTCATCCCGCCGAAGGCGAAGTAATCTCGGGTAAATCGAGCGCTTTGTTGTGGTCCGACGTGCAGATGCGGATGTTTATCAGAAAACACTGGGCTTATTTGGGTCTCCTAATTTTCCCCCCAATCTTTATCGCAGTGTTCTGCCATGACGAAGCGCAGAGCCAGTGAGGTTGGCTGATGGAAAAAGTGAGAGTGGGAGCAATAGTGAGGTGTCCAAGGATGTGGACGGTGATTACTCACAAAGCCGCTCTGAACGCTGCCAAACACTTCAGGTTTTATTTTTTATTTTTTTTTTTCCTTGTGAGTCATGTGGTAACAGAGCTTCCTCCTTCCCAGCGGTGGTCATGGGAAGAGGCTCCAAGCAGGCTGTTAGTCAGAAGAAAGGCATTGATCTTTGGGTAACAATCGACACCTTGTAACGTCCTCCACAAACGTTCTCTACCAGAAGAAAGTTGCAGTTGTGTTCAGCCGTGTTATGCACCGTTGTGTGTCTGTTAAACGCAACTGACCCCAGAGGAAGACAGACCTTTGATTTATTGTACCTTGTGTTGCTGCTGAACCTAATTAATGTTAGTCCAGACCTGAATTTGAGCCAGAATTCTGTTGTAGGCGCTGCTCTGGTCAGGTTTCCTTTCCTTCGTACGTGAAGCCGGACCACGGTGCAGGTTACTCAGCACTGCTGCGCATTTCACCCTTTACCGAGCGACCAACACACCGGTGATGAATGAAGTGCGACCTTAGAAACTGTAAACCCACGTTTTTTCAGACCTTTTCTAATTGCTGAACTTTCTCCTCTTTCACATCATCCGTTACCAAATTATTAGGCTTCCATCTGAGAGGGGCGGTGGGTGCAGGGGCGGGGGACGGGACGGACGGGGGCTGTGAGACACCAACACTACCTTCGCAGCGTGCATAAATCAGCGGGCTAATAAATTGAAAGCTAAATGACTTCTTGCCCTCGGCATATATCACAGAGGCAAACCAAATGAAGCCCTATATACCCTGGAGGACAGAGGAATGCTTCTGTTCACAGCGGTGATTTGTGCATCGCTCCCATGGCTGTTGGCTCCAGAAATCAAGAGTTTGGACTTTTTTCTTGCGCTCGCCTACAACAGCAGGATGTGTTAAACGCATGCCGCGGTTTTTATTGGGATGGAAAATACTAGAAATATCCCCGAATACTCGCGAGTTCTGTTGTAATCCAGCGCTGGCCTTCAACAAGAGACAAACACTTTTTCTGTCTACGCGCAGAATTTTAAAACGGCACGCAGGCAATAATAACATGGAATAATGAGTCATTTTTTTGCATGCGCTCGACACCGTTGAAGCGCTTGAGTCATTGTTTTCGTCACTGTCACGTGAGATAATGTCCCGGACAGATAAAGACACAATGAGGTGCGAGATGAGTTATTTTTATCTATTCATCAAAGAGGTGTTGCTTGGCGGTGACACATCAGAGCTGACACACATCAAGAGGAGCACTGAAACTGGTCCCACGTCAGAACAATGGCGCCACCTACTGGAGTAAAGAGTGTCAGGCTCTGTTAGAAAAAAAAATGGCCCATGCACTGCATATATACCTTTTTTTTTTCGTTGTACTGTATGTATCATTAGATATACACAATTGCGGAAAAATAATGAGTTGTGTTGAACTGTAACCATCAGCTAAACGCTCCATTAGAGGGTTACGCTGGGTAAGACTGGGTGAGACACCACAGATAGTTTTGCAGTCTGTTCCCGGGGCCTTTTTTTAGCACAAGGTAAAATTAGAGCTGCTGGAAAAACATGACATGAAGCCGTCACAGGATTAAGTGTAGAGTAGAAAACATGACTGTAATGTGATAGTCAGTCAACATCCCCTCGGTTAGACTAAGGCTTTACCAGACTGAAGTTTTTCTTGGCGGTGAACCTGGATGAGAGGTAGAAGAAACTGCAAATTCAGCATTTTTTCCCCCGTCTTACAGAAATATTATTGTGCCAATCCTCTCTTGATCCCACCCCTGCTCACCAACCAGAGCAGGCGGAGCAGCTGAGATGAGCTTTGTTTGCTGAGTCTCACCCTGTCCATCGTCCTAATGGCCAACGGGATCTGTGTGGGATACTTCTCGAAATCCTATCTGTCCTGAGATTTTAGCTTAAAAAAAAAAAAAAAAAAAAAAAAGCTAGGGGGATCAAGAAAATGTACATGTAGTAAGCTGAACAAACATAAATCTGGATGCCGCGGCTAGTGCAAACCTCCCGTGTGCCTGGATTGATGCATTGCTAAAGGTTTAAGGGATTTGCTTGGGAAGTAAGAGTCTGGGAGCATCTTCCGTGTCACACTGTGAGAAAGGAGACTCCGTGTGTATTTACCTTTATCAGTAAAATATTCACGAACCTAGAACTTTTTGTTTTTGGCATGAGTATCACATGACAAGGACGGATAAATCTGTTAAAGTCTAATTAGGAACAGTGGGTCAGTCTGGGTCTGTGTTGAAGACTGGGATTTCTAGAATTTGAAAATTTGAATGTTTGCAGCTTCACTCTCGGACTGCAAACATGCAAAGACTCGAGCTGAAGGCATTATTCATAATAACTGACTGTTACTTGCACTCTCAAACCGCCTATAAAAAGCTTCCCAGAACAAAAGTAGTCACATTTCATTAGGCGCCAAGTTTGCCGCCTCACTGCATCTGAAAAACGGGGATTTGAAAAGTGTACTGCCTCCGACCTCCTCTGTAGTACCATCAGCCCTGTGCATCATTTCCTGTATGTGAAATATAGAGGCCATCTCTCTCTGTGTTTGTCTTGATTGTTCATTGTTTTTCCACTGTTCATTATTTTGTAAGTTTTAGGGTTACGTGTTTGGAGTGATATTCTGAGACCTGAGCTCATCACATTACGGTCATTATCTGGCCTGTTTCCAGCTACAAAGAACCTGGTGACGTTTAATCACTGTTAACTCCTTTTATTTCTTATCTCTGATGAATCACACGTTTAAAGTAGAGAATAAAGCAGATAATCTGACACAGAATCCATTCTCTAAACTAACCTTCTGCCATTATCACTGAAACAGAGGATCATTGTCCTGTTTCCTAATGAAAGATGTAGTGAGCACAGAGCAGCTCTGCAAAGTACAGAAGGAGCATCAGTATTATGATCTTCTCAGTGCAAATGTGGAATATTTGAGGTTTTGCATTTATATTTAAATAAGCTACAAAAGGTTATTTCTGTAATTATTATCATTTGACTTTACTTTTTTCCCTCTAATTGCCTGCTCTCCGTTAATCAATGGACTAAATATACTTAGCATTTATTCATAGTTTCAGTATGACAAATATTTTGTTTTTCCAGAAACAGGAGGGACCCGACACCCATGAAATGATTATTAGTCTAATTCCGCACTACTTTTTATTTTTTGTTCCTCGTCCTATCCGTCACATTATGTTGTCGTCAACCGCTTAAACAAAAAAAAAAAAAAAAAAAAAAGCGAAGCACCACTTCATGCAGTCATTCTCCGCTTGGAGATTAAATCAGTTCACTCTGTCGCCTGATACCATGAACCATTTTTGATTTACTTTTCCCGTGGTGCGTTCACCCAGCCAAGGGTAAACCAGCGTTCTGAGCTCTCTGTTTGATTGGGAACGACACACAATGCTCTGAGCTGAAACTAGCTTAAACAAACAGGGTAGGGAAAAGCAAATAGTAAGTCTACGAAAATCATTGGAAAACACTTGAGGGATTTGTTTAAATGGTGTGATATAAGAAAGTGTAAAAGCTCCGGTGGAGTACTCGACTTGCCATTAAAATTAAAAAAATAAATAAAATGTATTTGCTTTTTTTCCATTAAAAGGCAAGATGAACGTTCAAAATATTTATTCATATTCATATCTTATGTATTTACATTTCAGTATGAAAGAATGCAACGGTGACTGAAGGCACTGCTGTACATGGCACCGCCCTGCCGTGGCACACTGGCGTCTCCATTTGGCAATAAAAATGTAACACTTTATACCTTATTAAATTATTTGCTTTGAGCACATCAAAAACATTGCATTGCAGTATAAAAACACTACTGACATGTAACACAACAACCGCATATGACACATGCATAATAGCTTTTTTATAGCTTGTTTACTGGCAGAGAAAACTTTCTACTCAGTAGATCATTTTCATATCCAGCAGATAAACAGACAGAAAAAGGTACTACTAGAACTACTAGTCTAAAAAATAATTATACACATGTTCACCGGAGTCTTAAAAATCCTTTGGATTCTGGTAGAATATGAACAGAATACAGAGAATGACTTGATGTTAATTGGGAATTACTGACCTATAAACATGAAACTGATCTACCAAAATGAAATTTGACTTTAAGGCCAAATCACATTCTTTCTTTTCCTGCACAGCTCATTATTGCGAGAACATTTAGTGTATGTACCTGGATGAATTTCAGAAAATAAAACGGCTTTCTGTATAAAATGCTACTGTTCACGGGAACTGAGAAAGCCGGGTAACATGTTTGTTACTGTAACCAAAGTCACTGCATTGTTTTCCCAGGTTTGTTTTGCGAAAGGTTTAGTGTTTAGGGTAGGCAGAGTCTTGAAAGACATCGAGGCAGTTCACTGTTATGAGCGCACCGGTCAGATGCCTCCACTGTCTGGTGGCGGGGTTCTTCATTTTGTCCATGACCAGATGCAGATCCTGGATCATGTCCTTGTAGCTGTCTCCATAACGCATACTCCAGGAGAACAGGAAGTCATAAGCAGGCTTCCACATGGACTGAAACAGAACAGTACAGTAACAGTTACTGATGAGATTCATGATAAATTGTGTGGCTTAGTGTATCCATTACTTGTGCACCAACGTATACTGTTAAACTGACCTGGGAGGAGACTTCGCCGCTCTTCCCTCGATGTGGTGCCTCATAGCTGGTTATCTGTGCGCTGGAGAGTTTTCCCATCTTCTCGGCGAGCTCCCTCCATCGTATTCCCAGCTCCACAGCAGTGGACAGGATGATGGTGTTCTGAATGAGCTGGGCCACAACATTCACAGAGTCCATCTTCAACAGGCCCTAGAGAATAATAATAACACCTAAATTAGCTGTACATCGGCTTTCAAACTGGTTTGTGAGTTTGTTGTGCCGGATGTTTCCAAGGTGCGGAGATTTCATAATACTTTCAATCTACTTACCACCATGAGTTCATGCAGGAACTTTTTCCTGCTCTTCCCGGTGTGGCAGTCTTCCTTGAGCTTTTCCAGAACGGAGGCCACCTTATCAGCCTCGGTTTCAGCGCGCCTCCGTGTGATCGTGTCCAGAGACAAGTTTTTGTACCCTAGGGCGTTGGCAAAATCTCTCCAGCTGGTTATGTGTTCAGTGACCATCGTCTGGATAGCAGAGTACATGTACGTGAGCTTCCTGAAGGGCAGCGTCATGTTATCCAAGAGGACCTCTGTGGTGATTTGAATGCCGGTGAAGTCGATCACCTGGTCCTTGGTTATGAGTTTGATGTTTTTACAGTGAACCAAACCAATCCTACCTCTGAGGAATCCGATGTACCACTCCTTTACTTTGGAGTTACCCACTGACCTAACAGTCTCTCTGGAAAGGATAGCCACCGTCTCACCTTTAAAGTACTCCAGAAGGTATTCTACCCGAGGCTGACGGAGCACTGACTTCAGAGCTACACCGTACCATTGCAGGTTCACAGGTTTGTCCGTGAATTTGGGCAAATCGGGACCACTTTCTTCAGGAATAGGCGTCGTTTTTGCCATTTCAATCTTCTTTTCAAGTTGCCTCAACACCCGCTTTTCTGATCTAATGGGAGCTGCAGGAGGGGAAGGAACGTGGAAGTGCGCAACAGTCGACGTGTTTGATTCCTTCACACCGACATCTAATTTAAAAGGAGTCATTTCTGCATTGCCAGAACAAGACATCGCAACCGGCAGGTGCAGAACGGTCCCTATTTTGAGCTGACTTTGCCGCACTTCTTTCAGTTTGTCCTCAGGTTTGATTTTAAACATGGACCCGGTGATGCCAACACCAACATGCAGGTTGTTCAGCCGGTCTGGTTTAAACCTGTGTTTACCCCACAGTTGCAGCACAAGAGGAGGCAGATTTTTGTTGCCTCTGCATACATCTGAAAATGGAAGCTTTGGTGGGACATCATCATGACAACAGACAACTATTACAACTTTGAATGATGGATGGATGTACCTGGGGCCATAAACCGCCACTGTAATTTGTCGGTCAAGGTAATCCCAGATTGACGTTGCAGGGCTCTGCAGCGCAGACGCCTCTGCGACCGCAATGACATAAAAATGTGTCTTCAGGTCCTGGAACTTCATCTGCATCTTATTGTTGTTAATGTAACAGTCGTTCATTTTGAGATAAGGCCCATCTTTTTTGTTGGACACCAGTCCGGACACAGTGGTCATTACCTGACTTAAAGGGTCTTTCTTCACCTCTCCTGACAGTTTCATCTCCAGAGACAGACACTCTTTTGTGTTGATGTTACTGAGAACCACCTCGAGAAGGGGACTTATGGTTGTCACGTAGTTGTTGTTGAGTCCAGGAGGAGGGTCTAGCATTGCTTTCAGTGTAACTTCCTGGACTTCTCCAGGAGGAACGTGTCCTTTTGGGATATGGATGCAAATTTCTGATTCATGTAACTGCACAGAGCCTCCATCATGACCGATCTTACTGATGACTTGAAAGTTCGTGGCCTGCGTCTGAGCCCATCCAGGGCTCTTGCTGATCAGATTTAAGTCCAAGCATGAGCGTGTCAGCTGTCTGTGGCTCAGCCAGGCCATCTTATAGGCCTCCCTGTCATTCTTTAGCCACTCGAAGTCTGGGTTCAGCACCGTCCCTGGTGGGCTGAAACAGTTTTCTTGTTTTGGCGCCTTTCTCTCCAGATCGTCCAGGATGTCTGAAGCACTCCTCCACCTCCCAGAGCTGTGGCTGATTTTGTGTTTGTTTTCCAAAAACTTCCCGACGTTGCTCTCGTCTGAAGATGTGCTGTAGGTGTCGTCATTACTATTGTCTGAATGCTTTTCATGGTCTTGTATCACATCTGATGTGTCAGGAATACGTTTGTCCGTGCTGCCGTGGACAATGTCGTCCAAAAAAGGGTTTGATGCAGACAGCTTGTTCCAAAAGGGGTTCTTCTCTTGAGACGACGGTAACACTTCTGGCTGTAAAAGCGGCCACTCTGAGTTTTGCGTCACTCCTGACAAAGTCATAAAGAAGAGTCTGGTTAGAATGCATGCTAACATGATGAGCAGGTTTCCAGTGAAGCTGCTCGTGCAAGACTTTTTTTTTGGTTTTTTACCATTCAGGTTGTTGCTGGTTGGGCCATTGTCACTCAGATCAATCAGTGTGCCTTCGGATCGAGTCCGCATGAGACTCCCCACACGTCGGAATGACCGGGTTCTTCCAGCTGCCATAATTTGATCTGTAAATATCACAACTGAATTGTTTTAATCGCTCACTTTCTCATTTTACTGGTCTGAAAAACTTAACTGTATTTAAACATGGCAAATAGGAATAAGAGTGCAGAATTATTTTCAGCAGATGAGTTATGTTAGCAGGAATTTTATGACTGTTAAGTCATTATTAAAGAAGAAATGCATAATTTACGCATTTAAATATCTGTTATTTTAAAGTTGATCATCCTTAGCATGTGACTCTTTCTCAGACAAAACATGAAATTTTCCACCTCTGTTACCTGGAACAATGGAATAAATAGCAGATGCATTGATTCGTGCAAACGTCAGTTGCAGACACACTAATCTTCGGGGATGGATTTATGAATGCAGTGACAGGTGACAATACACAATGGAAGTATCGCAAGTAAAGTTATTGTCCTGTACATATATGCGTCCTTCAGCACAATGAAGCCTCGGGGTTTCTGCAGAGCTTCTGTTTGTTACAGGAAACTGTTCCAAAACAGAGAATAAAGCCTGAACTCCTCGGCCTGTCACTTGTTGGCGTAAAATGACACTACCCATTCAGGACTTGTCACAGTGAGTCAGTCATTAATAATGTGGTTTCTTACACCAGTGCACAAAAACAGGTTGGTCTTGTCAAGCCCATGGCACAGTAGTCGGTTCTCTCTGAGCTTCTTGCTATGATCAAAGTGCAGTGTCACTAAACTATGACAGAAAGAAATGTCAAATACGGAATGGAAGACTTACTTAGTGCGCCATGTACTGGTTTTTCTATACTTTCTTGTTCAGCGAGAAATGTACAATGTAAAAGTTTTGTTACAATCCTAACAACAATCTTGCGCGTTTTTTTTTTTTGTATTTACAAAAGATTACAAAAGCAAAAACATATCTTACCTTCTTGAATAATCCACACGGGGCGAAGGAAACTCTTAGCAGCCGAGATCCAGACTCACAATCCCTCCAGCTTCACTAATCACAGCCGTAACACACGTCAGTAACAGCGTCGGAACAGGTGCACACCGAGTCGTTACATACTAATAAACCGTTTCCTTGTGCGCAACTTCCTATTATTAAAATCGAGGATGGGGGGGAAAAAAACAAAGTAGGATCTCACCGTCAGCATGAGATGTATGTAGATTTCCTCCGGCGCGCTGGCAGGAAAAGAGGCCGAGCCACTATCATTTACACTTGTTTTTTTTAGGGCGTACCTGTGCGTGGAGCACTCCCTCTCATGTTACACGCGTTTTTTTTTTTTTTTTTTTTTTTTTTTAACCGTGTAGGCTCTGCGGCACGGAGGATTTTGGGACTGGAAGTTTCAATTCATACAGGAACTCCTGGGGGAGGAGTGGCCTCGTGAGTCGGGCGACTACATTACCCAGAATGCCACCGTCTGTTTACGCATGAGGCTTGCAACACCTGAAACAACTGAGCGATACCTGTGGTTTCGACAGGAGTGCGGCGATAAGCTGAAAGGTCACCCAAATATGCCATGACTCATGTTGACTCCCACTGCTTTGACGAAGAGCCACATAAAACTGGATTCAACCTAAAGATACAAATATTATTAGTTTTATGTTCTTAAACCGACTGAAGGCGTGAAGGCCACGCAGCTTTGGGAAACTCTGGCGGCGGAAACAGGTGCTTATGTGAATGTTTTAGTACATGAATGAAGCAGAAAAACCAAACAAAAGAAAGACAAATGTGAAAAAGTTTTCTTCTTCTCGTCCTGGCTTTTAATTCCCAACTAAATCTTTGCGGGGTTGTTATTGATTTCTTCTGTCATTGTTTGAGTGAGTTTAGATCAAAGTCAAAGTGAACTTAAAGGTTAATCTCATCAAGGACACAGGTCATGCTTTCTCTCTGAACAGGTTATGCATACGATGAGTGACTGAATAGATCACTAACACTGACTAATTCCAGAAATAATATAGGAGGAAACCAGCATGTTAGCCGCTCACAGTGTAACTCTGGAGTTAACCGCATTTCTTAAAAACCAGCATGAGTTGTATGTTGATTTTTACTGCAACTACTGATGTTTACTGCATGATCAGACCTGGCTTTTGTTGATATGAACTATTTTTAATTTACCTTTAGGTAACGTTACTAGAACATTGCTGGGCAAAAGAAAGGGAGGGCTTAGATTAAGGTTTGAGAAGATTTTCAAGAGTCACAACTTCAGTGCAAAGGTGCAAAAACAAATCACAGTTTGCACTGTTCACTTTAACTCTTTGGCTTTTGATAGTCTGCAAACAAATGTCCCTTGTGGACAAATGCCTCGTATATGCCATGCTGTAGAAAAAAAGAACTAAAAAAAGAAAAATATCTGATAATGACAGCAAAAATGTCTTCTGATAAGTGAGTCTCTATATAATAATCATGTTCGTTTTGATGCAAAGTACACCGATAAAGCTATGATCTTTTATGTAAAATGCAATCCTGCTTCCAAAACTTCACATTTCTTCAGGAAAAGCTCTCCTTACATTTGCATCCCATATGCTATCTTTGTTTTATTCCTTCTGCACTGTGCTCTGGATGTAAGCCCCTTCTTTCACAAGCATTTCTTAAGGAATGTGACTAAGCACACTTGAGTAGATTATGAATTTTGAAGCAAACGTGGAGACTGGCTGCCGTAACTGGGGGTTTAGCATGGCTCAGTAACGCACCCAAGCCACAGAAGTGATCACATTGTTTCGATTTTGTTTTGTTTTTGTAACCAAATGTTTCACAGTATCGTGTTCTGTGCATGCGGAATGTTGGTTTTGAGTTTCAGGAACTAAAAAGTTTGGTCAGTTACAATAAAGAATTCAGTTTGGTTTAGTTTTAGAATTGGTAATAATACACACTTAAAAAGCTTAAAAATGATTGTTTAAACCAAGACTCTTAAGTTACTGTAACATGGTTATTGGTACAATCAACTTAAATGTTCTATTCTGTTCCATTATAGGCTCAAGTACATTGAATGAAGTCTAATTAATTTCATTTTTTTGAGTATACATTCTTCTCATCTGGGTTTAAACTAGGTCTCCATTCTATGTTCATTCACCAGAGCACAGTTGCAGTCGTTTTATCGCCAGTAGAGAGTGGGATAACTCAAATACGTGAGACAGAGGACAGAGCTCTGAGTGAATTCTCCCATGAAGCTATTTGGGGAACATCAATGGTTACAAGCTCTGCTTTTAATCTCTATAAACAAGCTGATAAAGAAAAAAAGGAGGCCAAACTAACAATTAATGCATCCTTTTAATAAGTGCTTTCTCTGTGTTAAAGCCTGTCAGCCTTCTTCACAATACATCTTCCTTTTCATGTTAAAATGGCATCTGTGGCTTAAGTAAAGAAGTCACAACGCATTGAAAGACACATTGTAAGTTTGCACCCGGCACTAGACTTGTTCACCAGGAGAAACCACAGACTACTTATCTGTTTTTAGTAGGACGTCAGAGAGGGAAACTACAAATGACAGAATAAACAAACAATTCCATTTAGCTTCTTCACGTTCTCAGGCCCGATACTGGTATTTTCTGGCTCGCTGCCACGTCGCAGTGATTCACTAGGACACTCGCGGCCGTTGCTAATGTTCCAGACACGTTCATTCACAACAGACACTTTTGCTTGTCGCAGCAGGACACGCACAGACGTAATTGTTAACATTAAATGGACTGGATTCCACTGCGTTGAAATACTTTCTGGGTTTGTGCATGTTGACTCTCGGTCAATGCTCACTCTGACTCTTGATTAGGAAAATTAGTTTTACCTGAGCTTTTTCTGCAACCAAACGACCCTTAACACATATTATGATGACGACGATGAGGCAAATATGAACTAAACTTTGATCATTATCAGTAACAGTACAAACACATTGTGTAGCTGTTTGTACTTGCATCGTGTAGACGCACCAATGTGAATGGGCTGTATGTTGTTGCCTGTGAGAAAGATCTTCACCAGAATTTACATTACATTACATTAAGACGTGACAAACGTGCAAAAATGTGCAAAACCTCATCAAGTTTTACAGTTGAAAGTTGTTTATTTACGCTTATTAACTTTTCTAGTTTAATATGACGTGCAAACTTCTACAAGCAAATTGTAGCTAATTAGCAGGTATTCCTTTGAGGACATTGGGAATTCATTATTTGCAATTCTGTCTTTGCACAGCCATGTTCAGTTTTATATTTCGTTACATATTGGGTAATCACGTTGCCCACATTTAAGGACATTTTTTTTTTCCAAAAACTACTTCTTGCTCATAGATGAGGCTTAGTTTTTATAGTTCTTCGGTCCTACTAATCTCAAAATACCTTGGAAAAATTAAAAATGCATTGCAAACAAAAGCTCAGGTCAAGAGGTTAAAGAAGGAAATTAATTTCAAGAATCAGAGGATTCTTGGGAAGGAAAAAAGGGTTTTGGGCACTTACATCATTTTGCCACTTGGTGGAGCCATTTCTCTACCATTCAGGTGGAAAGACGTTTCTTTTTGGCTTGAGATTGATTTAATCAATCTATTTTATTTTTTAAATGATAATTTGTTTAACTGGAAGCCAAATGTGTGAGTCTGAACATTTGGGCCTAAATAAAACTGCCTGAAAGTTAATACAGAGTTTATACTTCTAGTGAGGACCGATGAAACAAACGCCCACACGTGTGAAAAGCTGTGATTAAGCTGTATTAAAACTTTTCCACGCGATTGCTATGCATTAATATCAAAGGCTCAGTGGAAGATGGTTAATGCCTTTGTAGTGTTTAGACATGTCATTACACAGACACCGGCTCAGATTTCACCTAATGGCTCAAATCTTCTTCACTGATTTAGCATGGCTTTACTTTCTCACTGCAGACATCACTGCTGCATTCACAGAGAATCATGTTTTCACCAAAGAAAGAAAAAAATAAAGCAGAAAACGAGCGAATCTCAGATCTAAATATTCCACTCAGATCTGACAGGTGAAACGCCACCTGTGACACAAATGAGTCTGAATTGCATTGTATAAGGGCATTCCTGTCAGTGTTGCAGCAATTACTGCTAATTATTTTGACTCACCCCTGAACCTCGTCAAATTGCTTTTCCCGGGAGGTTGGGTGGTTTGATGACAATTGCAGGGCGGATGGTGGCTTTAACCACAGAATGGGCCACAGATGCAGTGAGAGGTGTCACGACAACACTATGACGACTAAATGCGTCCACATCTCAGCATATCAATAGCAGCACAGGTCTCTTTAAAGCCGCGGATTTCAAGATTTTGTGATTTACTCGAGTTCATTAAGCAGAACGCCGCATTTAAAGCCATCAATACGTGCCAGTTTGATCCGGCCGGGTGTGATATTATTTCTTTCCTGTTTTCCAGGTGACTGGATCAAAGCTGAACTTGGCTGCCGGCGGCGCTGTGTGCTCTGACCATGGCTGTTGTTGTGGCCTTCGTGCACAGTTGGCAGCTCACCCTCCTCATCCTGGCAAGTGCGCACTTCCTGAGGCCAGCTTCATTCAAATGAGGCCAGCGGTGGGACATTCCTCCGAGGACCAAAGTGATGCTGCAACAGTGTGTGAAGGTGCTAACGGTATGACAACATGAGCTTGTGCACTCTCAAACTGAAACGGATCCTTTATTTAAATATATGTATATCTATGCTAACTCAGGAGCTACATTTTCATATTCAGCCCAAATGCGAGTTTCTAAAATGTATTTTCCAATTTTAGAACTATCTACTATTCCATTATTTTTAAATCACATCTTAATTCAGTCTTTCCTGGAATTACACAATGTTTTTCTTTAAAGCTGAAACATAAATTAACCTCTATGAAATCAATAAATATGCCATAATGCATAACTAAATATTCATTCTTCCTCCTCAGTCTATTTCTCTCAAAAGGAAATGCACAAAAAATGTAACTTTATAGACTGCCAATCAGTTAACATACACTTTACTGTTTAACAAATATAAAAATCTGGACTAATTGAGCCGGAGCTCTTAGGAGTGTGACTTCTACAGATCTGTGTTTTTATGACCCAGCAAGGGGGTGAAAAAAAAAGTCTTTATTCAAAGAACATCTGCTCCTCCATTTTTTTTATGAACACCTGAACTTGGTTTGATTTCATTCTGCGCAATTTTCTCCTTGACTGCACCACAGCAGAAAAAAAATAAAAAATAAACTGCATGAACAGAGGAGTGTCAGGGAATAGTCAGGAGAAGTAATGCCAGCTGCAACTTTGTTCACGCGTGCACGTGCGCCAAACTTTATCCTAATGAGTAATGAGCGTTAAATATGTTATTATGAATCTGTTTCAGAAATTTCAACAAAACATTTGGAGACTGCCTGTGATGGGTTCAGAGAACATCCACCGCACTGACGACATGTGCAGGACTAAATGAGGCCTCCTCAGTGTGTGTAAGTACCTTCAGTCTAATTTATACTTTGCTTACTTCAGACTTGTTTAAAGCCATTACCAGAGTCGTGGTGGAGTACTCTGCAGATTTCTCACCAGCACCTGTAGCACTGCATGGCATCCAGAACTCAAGTGTGACAGACCAGGTGGGTGAACTGGTGGCACTCTTATGCTCTCTTTACATAACGTGAACCCCGTGGATGCCCCATGTGTTGATCTGTGCAGAAACCAAAGTTTTTTTCTCCTGCATCAAACGACTTACGCATCCCCCAGAGCTCAGGGTGGATCTTTAAATCGCTGTTGTTTGAACGGAAAGCGCTAGATGGCGCTACGAAGCTGTACATGAAAGGTTGGCTGACAGAAGTTTGGAGGCTCGTGACTTTAGTTTCTTCCTCGCGGTGAGCCAAATGAGAGAAAACACGAGAAGTAGAAATAATTTAGCGGTTTTCGTGTTTTCCATCCGCATCATTTTGTTTTGTAGCAAATAAGGTGTGTTTGACATCAGGATGGATGTGGCGTCAGTGCGCACACTGTCACGTAAGATCGACTGTGCAAATTTGAACGTTACACTCAGGACCAAGGAGAGAAAAAGGTAAAAAAACTTCAAAGAAAATAGTTTCATATCAGTTGTAATGACAGAAAATGCTCAATCCTTTCTGCTCAATGTAAGAAATGTCAAGAGTGAAGATAAGAAGGTTAGTTCAAATACACACGTTGGAGAGGAAAAATGTAGATAAATAACTTGTTTTTTTTTTAAATGGCTATTTATTGTTTCTGTAAAATTTCTATTGGTAATCTTGAATTTCAGTAATAGCCAAATCTTTTTTTTTTCACTAACTCGAGATCAAATGGAATTGAATCCATAGCCTAAAGTTGAACCTAAATACTCCTTCACCACAAACCTAACTTTTATTGAATTGTCCACATCTTACTATTTAAATATTTACAGACTGCTATAAATAATTTAGGCATTTTTACAAGACTAAATAATAAACCTGTAACTCCATTAAAATAAAAAAATAAAATAAAATAAAAATGTGCAAGAATGGGAAACTGTCCGTTGTAGAGCGCAAGAAAGTTTCGTTACAAAGAAATGTGGAGCACATGTATATTTTTCATAAAAACTGTGGGATAAGAAAATCGAGAAAGTCCAAATTACAGTACATATTGTTAGAAATATTGCTAACATTGCAAGGTATTTACCACGCGGTGATTAACTAACGATAAAACTGCAGTTGGGCTTCGTCCTCTAAAAAGTTTGAGCCTTTCGTGCGCAACAGAAACGGACATAAAGCGAGGATAGTGGTTTTTAAATTTAAATGAAAACTCCCTCATTGTATTATTTTTTCGTGGCAGATGCTCTATATAATAATGCAATTTTATTATTGAATTTTAAAATAATTTCTGAGGTTGAGGTCCTGCAGGCCCTTTATAAAACACTGGCCTGAAACCCCTGTAAAAACCACGCGATCGTAAAATACAGCACGTGCACCGTTTTAGATTAAAAACACCTGATACGTTCTAATAATTAAACTTAAATTCGAGGCAAGGTGTAATCATTTCAAACTTTCTGGTGTCATACTAAAAAAAAGTGTCTCATCGACTCAACAATCAAACAAACCGAGTCGATCAACTACGTCTGAATTCATACTGACTTTATTGAGTGGCTTAAATAAAAAGCCATTCTCGGAGAGAGAAAGATAGATAAAGAGAGAGAGAGAGGGAGAGAGAGAGAGAGAGAGGGGAGGGGAAAATATCATTGTAAAATTAAAAATCACTTTACAACATGCTTACTTAAATTAAAATGAGCGGGTAAAACAGTAAATGATTTCCAAAACCTTACAAATAAATTCAAAGTGCGCCTAATGATAGACCCCTAAATACAAGAAAACTCGTGGTTAAATAGAACTCCCCACAATACATTTCATATCATGTCAAAGAAAAAATCCAAGTACATTTTTTCCGTATATTTTCAAATATTTACTAGAGTCCATATACAACTAGAAATACCTATACAAAATCGTCTCCTGGACAAATACATTGCTCACCTTTACAATGGGCTGTAATTATTCTAACCTACATTTCTCAGTTATGTACAACACCTTTTTCTTTTTCTTTTTTTTTTCTTTTTTTGCAGCGAAGTTAAAGTGTAAGTTTAACCTCGGCTGGCCTACTTACAAACTTGGCGCTCGTGGAGTGAACAGCGATATGTGATATAAACCTACACCTGCTCTTCCTTTACCAAATGGTGGGACTGGGCGATATAATGAAAATCTTCTCGTCCCATGTCTCGCCTTACTACACCACCAGGTATTTGTTTCCTACCGAGCAGTCCATCCACAGTGACAAAAGCACTCCCTCCTGCTCGATAATAAAGTGCCAGTGTTTGGTTTTGAACAATATGTAGGCCATGACAGTAGCATAACTTTTACAGGCCCATTTTATTTAATTTTTTTTTATTTTTTTCGCAGCAGTGTTTCTGCTTTTTGTATATAGTGGGAAATAAAACATCAGGCGTATTCGGGATCCGGCTTTAGAGAAAAAAAAAGTTTCACTTGTGCCTTCCTCCAATGTGTGTCACAAGAACTTGATTACACTTTCACACCGCAGATGTATTAATGAGAATTTTTTTTGATGTACAGCTAGGAAATTATGCAATTAGTAGTCTTAAACACTTGGAAAATATCAAAGAAACGTATATAGGCCTATTTTTTTTCTCATTAAATGACAACACTCAGGACGAGGCATTTGGCACACACCAAGGTATGTCCACTTTCATGTCCACCTCGGACACTCTCATCACAACACTGCGTATCACAGTTTTTACTTCACTGTTTGGGAGCTTTAGAGGCCGTTTAAGCCCACTCCCTGGGCTGCCTCGGTTGGGTGCAACAGGTCTGGGGAATGGCACGGCGGGCTGCCCGGCGCACTGTGCTCGCTGTCGGTATCGCTCCCCCGCTTCCCTCCGCTGCCCCCGGAGCCGGATCCCGCGGATCCCCCGGCGCTGTGAGTCTTTACGTGTTTACTCAGGTGATCGCTACGCATAAATCTCTTGTTACACACCGGACACGCGAATCGTTTCTCCCCGGTGTGTGTGCGTAAATGTCGCTGGAGCTCGTCGGAGCGAGTGAACCTCTTCCCGCAAAACAGCCAGTTACACACAAACGGCCTCTCGCCGGTGTGCCACCTCAAATGCGCCTTTAGATGCGACGTTTTCCCGTAAACCTTCCCGCAGCCGGGGATGTGACAGCTGTGGAGACCCTTTCTCCGGAGGCTGGCGCCCGCCGGTCCCAGTCTCTCAGCCTCCTGGCAGTTGGGACAGTCGCAGGTGGCTCTGCCCGAGTACCGCCGGGCAGATGACCTCGGAGACCCGGCTAAAGATGCAGGTGGACCCCCGGAGAGCATAGTCCCACCTGCCCCTGTTAACGGAGAGGGGCTTGTGTCCGGATAAGAAGAAAGCACCGGTTTGAAACCGTCCATCAGGTGCTGGCCGGTTGTCAACAGGTGTGGAGAGGGACTTGTACTGAAAGCGGAGTGACTTAAACTCGAGTAATCAGAATTATATCCGCCCAGAGGAGAGTGCAAGGATGTCTGGAGTCCACCGGAATGTAAGGACGTTTGTAGTGCTGCTCCGTTAGGGTTTTGAACGTCAATCCATCCCGCTCCCACATCCCACCACGCAGAGGCTCCGGTGGTGCCAACTTCTCCCGTGGGGATACCGGGATGAGACGATTTGAACCAGGACTCGTACGGATGCGCAACGCTCATCCTGGGATAGATACCCTGGAGACTGTCCACTGAGGTGTGCACCTTTGAGATGAAAACCGGCTGGTGGTTGGGCTCTTGAGAGCTGCTCGAAACGGACGCTTGGAATACAGAATAATCGTTTCCAAAGTGGGGACTAGGCGAGGTACCAGACGTGAGAGAAAAGGCACTGGATCCCGGGGAGCTGTTGGTGCCGAAAGAGTCCGAGATGCCGGCTCCATTGCGGGACACCCCGAAGCCGGACAGGCCGGATCCGAGGCTGCAGCTGCTCGCGGCGGCTCTTTTCCACGGGTGGAAGCCTTTTCCAAATGACGAGGAGTTATCCGAAATTGCCGATGGCGAAGGGCTCGGACTCCCTATTTTGTTGCATGTTGCAGCTAACATGGCTAAAGGAGTCGATCCTAACCTCGGCTCCTCCTGAAAGGACAAGAAAAATCTGTGAGTGTCTATTCAGTCAGTCTAACAAGTTTAACAGGTAAATTGTTGACATTTTTTTTTACGCAGCGTTTCGGCTCAGATGAGCAGATTAAAATAAGAAATCTTTCTCCCAGTTTTAGCAGGTAATAATAAGACTATGTTTTTTTTTTTTTTTGTTGTTTTTTTCCTACGGAAAGTTTTGGAAATCATCACAGTAGTTTATCAACACTTCCTACCTGGACAAACAGGAAGCAGACAAGTGAAATGCGACAGACGGCGCTTACAAATGCATGCCAAACAGGACACCAAGGAAAACATGCGCGTTTTTGGAGCACCAGCACAAACTTATCCCCGGTCTACAGAGCCTCGGCTTTCTCATGCGAACCGCTTGCTGAAAATATAACCAACGCACTGGCTTCGCGGTTACTTTGCGGCCGCAGTAAGTTTAATCCCCCTCCGCAGGACAATGACAAGAACTAATTAAACCAGTAAGAAAGTCCTTTAGACTCACCCCTAGAAGTGAAGTTGCCATCACACAAAAACACTGCCCTCCTCAGAGGATCTTTTTATATTTATGAATCAGAGCACTGTTTTTTTAGAGGTGTGCAATACAATGATGTGTTCCGCCCATTCTTCCACAATTGTAGGCTCCTCTCCGGCTTTGAAGTGCCGCTGTGACACGGGCGACCAATCAGCGGCTCCGTCCCTCCGCACTGCCGCACACCACCGTGAGGTCATCAATAGAGCGCCTCAGACAGCTCTCCACCCTCCTCCAGCCCCCCGCCGCCCCCTCCATAATAAAAGACAGCGGAAGGAAGGTAAAGTTAAATGAGAGTGAATTAGGAAGGAGGAATTAGGGGGCCACTTATTGAAATTTTACAGAACATCACATTCCATAAATTTAAAGAAGGAGGAAGGATGACTTTGGGGAGCGGTGATGTAGGATTGTGGTTGGCAGGTTATACCTCATAACAGCTACGGATACAGTAAATAAACTCTTCTGGAAGTTCTATTCAAATAGCCTTGTTTGTTCTTTTATGCAAATATTTGCAACTTTATCCTCCGCTTGTGCGCGTTCGGAAATCTCACTGCACTCTGCCTGATTTTTTTTAAATACGTGTGTTTTTACCTAAAGTTTTTTTCTTTTCTTTTTTTTCTCCTTTTTTTTATTTGCATCTTCCTCGCATCAGAAAATTATTCTGGCTGCGGCGTAATATCCCCCGCAGGGTTTTTGCACGTTTTCACTTCATTTTAAGTTAATATACACAAACTATTACGCAGCGCATAGAGGCCGCATTGTTCCGTCCGTGGACCTATATTGCCTCGTCTCAAACTTTCACATTACTGTAATTGTGTTCAATTATCTTGACAGCTTTGATTAAAACTGCTAGCGCATACCGGGGGAAGATTATTAATTTTTTTCTTATCATAAACGACTAACGAAGAAGATGAGGGGTCGATGTGGTTGACTTTAGAAATATTTAGTGTCTTGAAATTCAAAAATGTAGATTTTTTTTTTCAGGGGTTATTGGCAATATGCGTTATGTTGCAGGTTAACTGAATTTATTAAAGTAAGTGATTGAAGTGTGCGCCTGGGAATAAAATGTAAAGCTGGTTAGGCTGAACAGGTTCATCACTTAGCGCACTGACATTTTGTAAAATCTATAAAGAAGCTCATGTTACATAATAAGAACTTCTAGGCAGAAACGCGCTTTGGATCCTGGGACTCTCTGCTGGAGCTATTAGCATGCAGTGTGCACTGGAAGCATAAATTTCATTTGAATTTCAAATTTAATAACGCAGGAGGTTTTTAATCATCCGCAGTTTTATTTGTTTGATATTAACATGCTTATTGACCGGGTCTGTTGACCAGCTTGGTCATTACGGGACAGGGAAAAGTTAATTAAAACGGCCAGGGATTATTCATCACATCATCTGCCTAACCCATGTCGCTTCCTTTATTACACAGCGTGATAGATGGACTATCTGATTAATTCTTGTGTTTCTAGGATTGGACAAGAGCGTTTTGGATTTAACGCTGTGTTACATTCAAGGTGTAGGAAAAAGCCAACAGACAAAATGATCCCTTATTGGAATACACTCTGCTGCAACACTGTGCGTGCAATTATTTTTGTTGCATCTTAATTATAAAAGCTACAGTATGTGTATTAAGCTGCCGTTGTACACCAATATTTAGCAACAATTCTAACAAATTTATGCCATTTATTGAACATACAATTGAGTGTCTGCCTCGGTTTTAAGCTGTCTTCCTCTCAAAATAAAGGCGTAATTCTTCTGGTGAAAACAGGCTTCGCTCTTAACAGTCTCTAAAATATTTATCGTTATCATAAAATTGTGTTAATGGACAGATTATATATACCACCGTGAAAACAACAACAACAACAACAACAACAACACACACACACACACACACACACACACACACACACACACGTACTTGTCTTACTGAGATTTCAGATAAACTCCATCTGTACATCTGCTGCTCACTCATTAATTCTGACTTCTGTTGACAAGTTGCAGAAAATCAGGTCGCGAAAATTGCGCGATTGCGTTCGAGGAGAATAAAATGCGGCGAAGCAGTGACGAGAAGTAAAACCTACATACCGTGCTCCTCAGCTCCGCAGCGCATTGATTGACCCTCGACGTTTGCTCTCAGCAGAGTAAAACACAACATCTCCTGCTGCCGGTGTGATTGTGAACCATGCCAGATAAATGTTACACTGGCAATTCAATTAGGAATTAACTTGGGGGGGAAATACCGCTGACCCCTGATTCCCCACCGCCAAACCGCCTAATATGTATGTATATATATATATATATATATATATATATATATATATATATATATATTGTTAAAACGTGAAATCCAAGTTTATATTCAAGTATAAATAACATTTAAACATTGGTTGTGAGACCGGTTTTCCCCTTAAAGAGGACGGGCGTTCATTGTATTGTGCGCAATAGAGATTTTACGCGTTTGGAGAGCAAGGTATGAACTACAGCTACAGGGGACATGTTGGCCTCTGGTGACAAATTACCAAGTGATCATACCAGCAAGACTGATGTCAGAGGTCAGTGTGATAACTCCCCGACAGGAAACATCACGTAGCTGCTGAAGCCACAGATGCACAAGAGATATTTAATCCGTGCCCACTTCAAAATCAAAGTGTCTCATTTATTCTCAGGTCAATACCTCTCCAAAAAAAAAAAAAAAAAAAAAAAGTCTTTTGTTGCCTGTTGCGTTCATGAAGAGTTAGAGGGTCGGTCTTCGTTCATATGGTGTGCACAGGTTGTTCCTATCGCACGGCTGTAACTGTAAGCCGCGTTGAACAGATGTCCCCATTGAAGGCTTTCTTCTCCGACACACATGGGCTATATTACCATCATGAAATCAAACTCAAAACCTGTCCCTTTCGCCACCATAATGACCGAGTTATTCTGGGCCGCTGAGCACGAACAAAGTGTGTTCAATATTGCGTGCTCCAGAATCACTCTGCTTAGAGAACCGGGTGAAAGGAGTCAGGGCGTAGATGCAGAACTATATGTGGAGATTTACAAAGCGGCTCGATAGACCGAGGGCCTTCCTAGCAAGGATTTTTTTTTTTGAGAGAGAGAGAGCGAGAGAGCGAGAGGGAGAGAAAAAAAACTGAAGGTAATCACTTGTGGCTCAGCAGCGACCAGAAGACTCATGACTCACGAATTCCTAATTCCTGTTTTTTTTCTGTAATATTTTAAAAGGACAAAAATAATAGTATTAGTAGTAGAATTAAGGAAGACATACTCTTGTAAATTTTGTGGTTGATTTATTGTTAGATAAGATAGATAGATAGATAGATAGATAGATAGATAGATAGATAGATAGATAGATAGATAGATAGATAGATAGATAGATAGATAGACCACTAACTGTATGCAGGAAGGTGCGCAGAGCATAGAGCGGGGTCTGTTGGTTGTTGTTTTCTCTATTCACCGGGAGGTTGGAAAGAGCAGATGTCCGTCTGCACGGTGGCTGCCAAGTGGGTCCGGAGGAGCAGGGCAGCCACAGACACAAGGGCCCAAATGGTGTGACAAAAGATGTGCAGGAAGCCCCTCTCCGCCTGGGTGAGCCGCAGAGAGGGTCTCCCCTCTCTGCCAACCTGCAGGGGCACTCACAACACGAGCCAGAGTGGTGGCAGCAGAGCCATGTGTTACCGGCTGGCCTGCGTGTTACACCAACACTCATATTCACACAAACATAAATACACATGCTCTTGCAGGAATGCGCACTTAGAGCCCAAATGGCATCCACTGCAACCGGCGCATGCACAGCCTTCGTATAGATCTCAACAGATCTGTCTATCTATCTGTCTGTCTATCTGTCTTTCTATCTTTCTGCCTGTGAGGTCGTGAATAGTGGCTGAAGAGGCCCTGAAAGTGTTCCAAGCACAGGTGTGCAGCATGGCCCGCACTGAAGGGACGCACTGAACCATAAACAATGATATAAATGTCTGGCAAATAAAATGGCTAGTTAACAATCTTTTGACTGCTCTAACCTCTGAGCCTTTGTCGGGTATCGATCAGCCAGCTGTTCCTGGCTTTGTCTGGCAGGACGGGAGCCTCTGGTACCTCCCGGGATGAATGGCCGCAGCCGGCAAGAAAGGGAAAAAAACAAAAAAAAAAACAAAACCAAAACTTTCCTTCTGCCTTTCAAGTTTCGTCTGGCTGAAACAGAAATCAGCGCGAGGAGCTGCTCGTCACCTCCCGGAGGTCACGATTTATATATTTACCACTTCAAATGAAATCATGAATCAGTCTGCCACCCTCTCGAGGCTGTTTAAAGGCTTTAATTTAAAGTTGCTTGTTATGTCTGATAAACGCCTCGCTGTGGCTTCTTTGTTCGCCGTTGCCATGTTGATGGTTTGCATGGAAACCGCGTAAATGGTAATTTGGATTGGCATAATTTGTCTCCCTATATTAAGATAATTGTATGTTAAATATCGAATATCCTCAGAATTACAGTGCGAGCCGTGCGATGGGTCCTGTCACGCAAATATGTCAGGAAAGGGTGCTAATGATCTGTCTCTGCACCTGTCAGTCAAAGCGTGCCTGAAGAGCAGCGAGCAGCGGCGGTGAAATTCTCATGCCAGGACGTTATAGTTCAGGTTGTATAGTGGCTGTCAACGCTGCCCTCCCTCAATTAGAGGCCCCGGCACGGAGCTGTGCCACCGATGCTCTTCTCTCACCAACAGACCGGGCATCTCTGCGAATAAAACGGTTTATTTTGAGGTTTGCTGCATGGCCTCGTTGGATGTTATGATCCGTACGTCCCAGACCATTTGTTTGCTTTCCTGAGGTGATAGATTACAGCGTTTCAAACACAGGCTGTTTATGATAAACACAGGCAACAGTGTATTTTGCCGCCATTTGGCTTGTCTGCTACATCTGTGGGCCATGAGGTCTTCTTATTGACTTTCGCCGAGCCCAACGTTGCACTTTGTCAGCGTGAGCGGCAGTCTAAGAGACAGGCGGGCGAGGCAGTCATACAAAGTGAAGTACTTAGGATTAGCCCTGGCTCTTCAAGTTTCAGTAATTATCCTCCTGGAGGCATTCTTGCCGTGTTGGATAATAATGGAAGTCCGGGTGTACGCCTGTCACCTCTCAAGTGTGGGTGGAGGAAGCCGACGAGAGGCGCAGGACAGAGAAATGTTTGCTTTTCTGTTATGTCATCCGAGGAGCACAAGAGTAAGGCAAACTCGCATTGTTCGCTGAGGGCAGACGAAGGCGAGCGGCAACAGAGACTTTCTCCTGTTTACCGTGTGACACATGCAAACTTGGAATCTCTTTAGCCGCGGATGTGATAATGAAACATGTTCTCCAAAGGTGATAATGTGTTTTAAGATCATGTGCAATTATGAAGTGTCAGGAATTTCTTTCTTTCTTCTTTTCTTTGTTTTTTTTTTGATAAACAAATCTGTTAAGACGCTGTTTGTTTGCGGCGAGGATCATGTGATTGGCACAGATTACATTTGCAAGTTGCACACATGCTTGATCCCGGTGCTTCCGTTTCTCCGTCAGACGTTCACACGGATTGTGTTTTTGTCGTGTTGCAGTGGTCTATCCATGACTTTATTTGTAAAGTTTCCATTCAAGTGCACGTTAAAATAATAAAATAAAAGGTCTTCCCGTCCAGGAGAGAAAACACAATGCTTTAATTAAGAGTCAGTGCGATTTCCCCGAGGGGAGATTGTCTTCTTCCATTAACTTAGTTTATCATATAATAAAGAGGTTGCCTTGTCCTTCCCTACCCAGACAATTGGTTTTAATCAGCCAGCAGGCCTTTCATGGCTGGTAATTTATGCTAAATTGACAAGGGTGGAGGATATCACAGAAAATCATTATGACAGGGCTCAGGTCACTGCCTGTCACCGTCTCGTTTCATCCTGTTTCACTGAGCTTGCGGACAACGACAAAATTCAGAAACGGCGGACGGACGGCAAGAGTTTGGAGGCCGCTCCGTCCGTCCGAATAATTAGATATTTTAATGCAGCATGCAAAAGTTTTTGGCACGTGTGCAGTTGCAGGCATTGAGGCCACGGGGCTGTTTTAAAGGGAAGTGTCCTTTATTTACAGAGTGGCCAGCCCACACTGACGGATTACAACTGGAAAACAGAATATGTTTCATAGCGCGAATCAGTACACGATAAAGCCACAGCAAACATCCAAAACGTGTCTGTTTTGACTCGCGTGCAGGCTGCTAGTGAGAAAATACAAATTGTGATTTGAAGCAAAGGGGGTTGGCGGGGGCAGGAGCGGGAAAGAGAGGGAGACGCGGGATGAGCAGGAAGCCGGGACACACTTCTCGCCTTGCAATTTAATCACTGTATACCCAGGGAAGTATTGACAGTTGTCCTGTGGAAGCTATTAAAGTTGCTGTCCAAGGTTAAATGAAATTGCAGTTTATCAAGGCAGCATTGAGAAAATAAGGGAATCTGTTCATGGCTGTTGATTAATGTGGAGCGTGATCAACACGAGGGGTTCATTAAGCTATACATCACCAGGGTAATTTAACATGTCATCGCGCCTGCTGTCGCTCCCCTTCACACGTTTTGTGTATCAAGTATGTTCGCCGTATGCGGCCCGCACGAGTGTTTGTGTGTTGTGATCGAGGCTCCGGCGTCACATTTTTAGACGTGTTTGTGCCGGCGCGTCTTTGTTTTTGCACGTTAGGGCTTCAGAGTCCCACGTGTTATCATGACTTAACCGCAGAGCACAGCAGAGTAGAGCAGAGCAGAGCATCTCCCCCAGTGACTGGAGTCAAGTGAATCACTTTTGTGTGAGGGCACATTGTAAATAGCATGATATATCTTAATGACTATGCCAATATTCAGTCAATCCTCAGCTTTGATTAGATGCTTGGGTTTAGATGCTGCCTGCAACAGTTCTTCACCCTTTCTTTTTTTTTTTTTTTAGCATACTGATCATCTCATCACATCTCTGCTCTGATCACTTCCCGTTCCTCAGCTGCTGACGAGCATACATAGAGGTATGCTAATCAGGCCTGGGACTTGGAGATTTTTTTTTTTTTTTTTTTTTTGCCTGGTGTTTTGTTTACTGGTGGATAATTGATGGTGCTTGAGGGACAGGCGTGAGTCGGACATGAATCACAGGCGACATGGCTCCTGATAAGGAGCTGAAAGTCGCCTGTAATTAAGCCGGGCACTAGAGACCAATTGTTTGTAGAATGATTTGGTCGGGGCTAATTGACACTAATTGTTTAATCAGATTTTCTTCCCCTCCGTACTGCAAGCAAGCACTTCAGCCGACGACGCAGCGAGGGACGCCCAACCTCTTGAAGTGAGATTTTTTGAGGGGCGTGTGGAGGGTCGGGAATCTAGACGTCCGCTCAGCTCAAACGCGGCGTAACTGTCGGGTTAAGTCACGACTAAAGATGAGCAACAGATGAGTAACAAAGGGATTACCACGTCCTCCCTTTTCATTTTTCAGCAATTGAGAAACAAACGATTGACAGATCTTCTCCAGTGGGGTTTTCTGTTATGAACTTCGCCCAAAAAGTATTTTTGGATGAAGGATTGATGATACCAACAGGCACCGTCCAGTAACAGCAGTGATTCTGATGAGCCCGTTGAATGGAGGAGATTTATGGCATTTGGGGAAAGCTCATAAATTAGTGCGGTAATACCTACGATCTTCCCACTCTTCGCTGCAGGGACTGTCCTGTTCACAGTACGATTGCACAACAGCTAGTTTTGCACTCTGCGGCACCGCAGACTAATTACAGCGTAAAACCCAAAGAGGCTCCTCTAGCAAAATGGCAGATAATTGTATTTTAATACCTGTAATACTTTATGAGTGTGGGTCAGAATCAAAACACCACTTTTATGGGTCTTTCACCAAACCTGATAGTAAAATCACCTATGAGAGTTTTATTTTCATAATCCTCTATCACAATAATTACTGTGATCATTTTAGTATCTCCAAATACTGTAAGGCGTAGGCCTTCAGCAGGAGGTCCGTGACCCCTAGGGGGTCCGCAGAGGTACTGTAGGGGGGTCACAAAATCTTTGGTTGATCAGACATTTTTGATATATATTTTTTTATTTAAATTTTTAATTTGTTTAAATACACCATAACATGAATTGGCCCGCAACTGGACGAGAGCCTTTTCAATCCCCAGATGTCCCAGACACGTGCTTCAGTATTATGTTCATTGGGCACCCTACAATTGCACATGTTTGAAATAAAAAAATGACAATTTGAACCTGTGTATTAATCCATTAGCGTTATTAGAATTTAATATAGAACACATATAGTAGGTGGGGGGGTCCCTACTTAATCTCTCCATCGGTTTGGGGATCCTTGGCCTGAAAATTGTTGATGACCCCTGCTCTAAAATATACATAATTACTTTTAAATTAAATTTTAAAACTAAACTGACACGACATTTCCAAAATTCCAATCTCTAAAGCTGTCCTTTATTCACGGATCCCATATGCGGTTGATTTTACATTGATATAAAACAATGAAGCACACAAACCACTGTTTTATTCATGCTAGCCTAATTTAGTATCGACTTTTCCGCTTCACTTTGCATTTTCAGTCCAGTTCCTCTAAGAAAACCCAGAAGACAATTAAGAGATGATCACATACTCACAAGAAATTAACAAGGGCTCTGAATAAATACCCAATGAAACAATACGTAAACAAACAATAACACTGGCAGAGCAGTCTAGGACGGCGTCTCATCATCAGCGGCGAGGACATATTATAAGTTAAGGCCGCTGCAGCACATGTGCGGGGCTGTTTCGGTAAGATTAAATGATGAAGCGGAGCAGATAATTAGAGACAAGTCTTCCTTCTCTATCTGATTAAACCCAGCAAGTCTGAGTAACGAGCTGGTGATGGGTGGAGCCCAACACATGAACATGGGATCTAACATCATTACATTTAACGGCAATTAAACCTGTAGCTTTTTTAATTAACACAAACTATGATGGGAAATTAATGGTTATTACTCGGGGGGGCCAGGAGAGGGGAACAGCGATATCCCTAATGTAAACCACACATGCGTTACAGAGCGCGGACAGTCCTGAGAGCTTTGTGATGTCAAGATTAAAACGATCAGTTCGCCAAATCACGAATTAACATGTTTTCTTAAGGGTGCACATTCATTACAGGATCTGTCTCAGTATGCCATCTTTGAGCCGGTGCATTAAGTGACAAAAACAACATAAGAGAAGTGTACTAGCAGCTTAAAAATACAGGGATGAGGATTTAACCAACAATATGAATATACTGATACTTTGAAAGTGAAACAGGAAGTACAAAATTTAGTGCAATATGTGTTGTCTATATTTAAAATAATGTGTTCTATCAGTCTAGTGCTGCTTATAAATCAACATTAGCAGTTTCCATTTAATATCCTTTCACCAAATATGTTGCCTTCATGTTCATATGTATTTAAATAAATTTAAATTTGCATGGGAAAAGGAAAAAAAAAAAATCTAAAAAAAATGTCTAATCAACCAAAGATTTTCTGACCCCCGTGCTGTGCCTCCGCGGACCCCCTCGGGGTCGCGCACCGCCTGTTGAGGAGCTATGATTTAAAACATTGTTTTCATCTTCTGAAATACAACCCAAGTCGACCATTTTAACAGTATTGTTTTAAGATTGCACATTGGTCACATTCCAATTAGCATTTATCTTGTCTGCGTCTCTTTTCAATAAAGTTTTCTGATTTATCGTGGAAGGCTGCCTTTACTTTGTGCTAATAATTGGATGCTATTGAAAGGATGGGTTTCATTGATTTTGTGGATGACTGGGAGCATTACTGGCCCAGACCATAGATTGTCAGCAAGGTCTGTGTTGAGCTGGGATCGATGCCGGTGAATCTCCCCCCTCTGGTTTTTATTTACTTCTGTCTCAATTGATTGAAACATGCAATAGTTCAGGGGCTATTATCACACTGACGCTAAGTTTCTGTGTCTCCCCATTGAAATAGCTCCCTCTGTTCTTTGGCAATATCTCACTCCAGCAAGTGCTTCCATCTTTCCCTTTCTAACTAATGAGTTAAGAGTATTGCTATGACCTGTAAACATCAATCATGGAGGAAGAGGGAGACAGTGACTAACTGCAGCAGCAAGAGGGGGCTGAAATGAAATGAAATGAAACTATAGAATAAAAGAAACATCCAGCTTGGTACTCGTTGGAGAAGCTAAAATAAATAACGGCGCAGACTAATGTAGATGATCGCCAAACGATTGGTAGGTCTCATACAAGGCGAAAAACTTGTTTTATCATTGCAATTGGAGACAGTGTTCTTGGAGTTTGGCTGAATTTAATGGGAGGGCGAATAAATTGAAACTTTTCTCCTCATTCGTTGTGAATTCAGCGGCGTGCTCTTAATCCAATTCTGTGCTCTGCAATTCTGAAACCCCCCTCCCCCCTCCCCGAATTTCCCGTTCGACTGTTAAAATTAAACTTCTTTCAAACTGATAACTTGCACCATTTCCCGCGCGGCGCCTGCCTAGCCAGATTGTTCCCACAATACAACACAGGGACGGTCCTGCGCGAGTGGCCCGTCCCGTGTTTACATATCTTATTTCCTGACGAGACGGCATAAAGGTCAGCGTCCTATCCAACTGGGACTGTGATGATTGAATGTAATCAGTATGTACTTGTTATTCTGAGTGCCGGGCCTTTCTTTTATTTGCTGGCCCACAAGTTAATTTCCCTGGTGACCTTTGTGTAATAAAACAGTATTATCTGTTTCTGGAGCCACAACAAGGAAGCAAATTAGCTTCCTCAGCAGTGTTTTGTCACCAAGGAGATCGGTTATAAGTTTATTTACTTTAATTAGATTAAGGGCGCAGTAAAGGCATGTGTCTGTGTGGCCATCATCCCTTGTCTCCTTGCATTATCTGATTGTCCCAGCCACTGAATTGGACAATGGATACGCATTTTAATGATTCTTCGCCCCGTGCAGTCGATGGAGACACTTGCATATATTGGGTGAATGTTTTTCTTTTCTTTTTTTTTTCCTCTCCACTTTTTATCACACGAAATTTAAATCGGTGCCCTTTCTGGCTATGAGTATGCTTGAAAAGTGTTTATTTATTTATTTTTTTATTTTGTACTTAACCTGAACACATTCATTAGCTCAGACGAACTGTGGGCGCTGCAGACGTTTTAAAGAAAACAGTCTGGCTGTTGATTTCTCACACTTCTGCACGAACATATGTCACCTGATACTGAGGAATCCCTCTAATCCTTTACTCTGCTATTAGAGGGAGTGACACGTTTCCTTTTAAACTGGATTTTTTTTTTCTCCTCTCCTTCTGAGGAACACTTAAATAAGCTCCGATGAACACCTTAGTTATTTCCTCATAAACGTACCGTGGACAACTTGTACCCGTAGCCGCGACGGAAAAGATACATATAAATATTGTTTTTAAAAACTTTCCTTAGCGTAGATAAGATGATAAATATAAACAATAGTGTAAAAAATTGTATTTAAATGTTGATTTCTATAAATTGGATTTATTTCTCGACAATGGAACCGTGCTTACACTTCGCAGATTTGTTTGCTGTTTTGAATACACCCAATAGCTGTTGCGGTTTGGACGAAAGGTGAATGTGAGCGGAGAGGCTGTGAGCTGTGGAGGCCAAAGTGAATGCAATGCTTTACTGACCCGAGGAATCTCTTTTATTACGGGCTCTTTGTGCCTCTCCCTCCGCTGCTCTGTCAGGCCATTCAGACCCAGTGGCAGCCACCTACATTATATCCTGGATAGGCAGGACATTCATGCCTTTTTAACCCATTGTCCTTCCCCCTGGGGTGAGGGCCCAGAGCGGGATGTGAGAACCCCAGGCTGGGTATTGTGTCCCTCTGCGCTCTTCACACACCCGGCGGGGGACTTCCTTTCTGGTGTCACCGAAACCTGTGTGGTGTAATCCGCAGCTCCCCGCTGAGCAGGATGGGAAGGTTATTAAAAGTGCCTCTAATGTCTCGTTAATAAATCGCTTCCATTTTCCGCTTCATTTCTAAGTAATCGTGTTGGGAGTGTGGATAGGAAGGAATGTGTACCAGTTCCCGTGTTTTCAGTATCAAAGTAGCATAAAAATTAGCATTTCTTTTTATTGTCAGCTACACATATCGCGGGCGCGCAGCTACAGATCCATTAGTGATGTGGCCCTCACATTAAAGATCAGGCATATGGACTGCCGTGTGACGGGGGTCAAGCTACAAGGTGCTGATTGCGGAGGAGACATTTTTAAACATAGTAAGTCTAGCCTAGAGGTTTCGGGTTAATGGCGTTTAATACTGTGACCCGGTGGACGCTGCGTTTAGGTCTGTTCTGGGGGGGAGCTCTATAAAGAGGCAGAGGTCACTTCGGTTAGAGTGCTGCTGTGTTAAGAGGTTAGAGAGCAGAGGTCCCCACAGCGTGATATCACAAGCACTCTCCATGATGCGTTAAGGATGCTGATGCCTCTGATTGCCACAGAGGGACCTGGAGGTGAGGTTAGGGATGGCTCAGGGCTGCCGGGGTAATCCCATTAACTGCGACTCCTATAGCTCTTTCTCCCAGCGTGTGTTTCTGTGTGTGTGTGTGTGTGTGTGTGTGTGTGTGTGTGTGTGTTTGTGTGCATGCATGTTCCAGAGAGAGAGACGACGAAGAGGAGACGGTGTCTGCGCGCGGGCGGCCTGGGGACAGTGGTGGGCGACCCAAAAGACATTAGCCCGCCCTGGAGGTCAAAGGACAGGCAAAATTAAAAAAAAAAAAAAAAAAAAAAAAAAAAAACACGTGAACCATTCATCAAATATGAGCATCTCTCCCCGTTCCCGGCGGCCGCTTGGCGCGAGCCAATCACCCGTCGCGAGCCAATCACCCGTCGCGAGTTGCAAACCGTCGAGCTCAAAAGTTTGTCAGCAGTAATGACCGCACTCGCTCCTCTTTCCTCTTGAACCACTACTTTTAATCAGTTTCTTCTCACTGATCTCTCAACCTTTATTTCAATGCAAATAAGCACATAATTGTTCATAACAGCCCCTTTATGTGTCAGATATTGTCACGCTATTGTTTTTTTTTATATATATATATATATATTTATATATAAAGTGTTGACGTGGCTCGCTGTTTGACAGTTGGAAGGAAGAGTGGCCCTCAGTCGGCGCGCAGGAAAGTGAAAGATCCTGTCAGCAGAATGAGCTTTGTCAGTTTCATGTGGCGGTACACATCTCAGTCATTAGTTAAGTCACAAATAATCACACAGAATAAATAGAAACATGTTCAACGCGGCTTGCGAGGACAATGCTTGTCGCCGGTTAATTGATATCAATTATCACTTGCGTCTCCCATTTTGGTGCGCAACAATTAGCTCAAGTTCTGCCTGTTCCTGCGCAAAATGCATATTGACGTCCTTGACAGCTGCTGAGATGTCACAACTGAGCCGAGTTTAACTGGCTAAAAGATGGCGCCTATTATGTGCCGCGGGATGCTAGGCTATCTGGATCGCTCCCAGGCAGTCAGTCAGTCAGGCAGTCAGTCAGTGCAGGACTACGGAAATATAAGTGGGGCAGTTATGGCAAACAAAAAGCTATCAGTGATTCTGAATAGAGGAAAAAATACTGAGGGGGGTCAAACGTCAATGGCAGGGAGCAGGAGAGTGTTTGGTATTGTCAATAATGGATTCTCTGTTCGAGGGTGGGATATACGCGCTGAAAAGCTTTTGGTGGGCGGGATGTGGTGGGCCAGAGTCATTCATGCAGGAACACTATATCATGTACATACTGATAAAGCAGTGCAAACACATGATTAAGATGAAGTGCCGAGCGTCTTCCCTCCATCTGTAAAACAAGACAACGCAGGAGGAAATTTTGAGCTTCTAACCGACTATTTGTTGTTGTTTTTTTTTTTATTTCAAACACAGTGATTTTCATTTCAATTGTTTCTTGTAAATACTAGAAGGTCAGTTTTTCCCCCCCCCTGTCGAAGGATTCTGTCTTGTTCTTCCAATTTTTTTCCCACTCCAATATAAAGTTTATTTTAACACCTTAAATTTGTATTTATACATTTCTTTTCATTTATATGTGCAGTGACACGTGGTTCCATTTAATTATTTGACTGTAACGGATGCACTTGTGGCTGATATTCGGAGCTATTGGGATTTAAAACAATATGGTGAGTGTGCTCATTGATCGGGCCGGAGTCTTGTCGCGTCTGTCAATAACAATAGATGAATCTAATTATGGTTCCTCTCTGTCTGCTCGGTTAACTGCCAGCATGGGAGCCCTTAGTCTCTAAGTCCGGTGTGAGCTCACATACACGCGGAGAGCTATCAAAGCATTAGGACAGTTGGCTTAGAGTCCCGCCTCCTTCCTTAGCAGAAGCACCATAAAGCTGGAGACCAGGTGCAGAAGCAACAGCAAAAGCAAAAGCAGGTACGACAGCACGTGATTAAAAGTGCAATGCAAATGTAAACATAAAGCTTTTTTTTAATTTTTCCCTGTTGCTCTTGCTTTTTCCATATTTATATATTCTGTGTAATATTTAGTTTATTGATCTTAAAAAGCCTCTTCCCGTATGCAGCCGCCATTAGCTGTAAATTTCACTTTTGTGGCGAAGCCGAAGTCGATTATTATAGTGACCTGACAGTAACGTGTCATATAAACATCAGCGGCTCATTTTCACAGATTATCGTTTTGCGTGGAATTCACACTTTCTCGCGCAGACGACAAAACAAGCTCTCTCACACACACACACACACACACGAGAGAGACTCACAAGCCTTTGTGTTCTCGGTCTGTCACTTCACTCGGCCGTGTGTGGCCGTTCAGGGACTCCCCCCTGTCTCCACGGGCTTTTTTTTTTTTTTTTGAGGGAAAGTCATTCGAGTTCAAAATCTTCTTTGGCAAGTGCAACACTTCATCAAGGGTGAAGACTCCCCGGCTATCAGAGATGTATCAGTTGGTGTGATAAAGCCCTGGCCCTGGTCCCCGCACAGCAACATCCCATCATAAATAAAAGCAGCAGAAAAGAGGCCTTTGTCACTGTTTATCTGGACTGCTTTTCTTCCTTGCCCTTGATTTCCTCTTCAGAAAATTGATGCACCCTTAAATTGAAGCAGAGGGCTTGACAGGTAATGGTTAGTGTGATAACTGCTCAGATTTCATCAGCCGGGGCTTCGTCTTTTTTTTTCTTTTTTTTTTCTTATTTATTTATTTTTCTGTGTCCAATTGTTGGAACTTTCAGCTAGATTACTAGATTACCTGTCATGCAGTGCATCAGATAAAAATGCAGAGTTGAGGAGATGTAGCCGACACCGCAGCAGATGGGAACAAAAAGATTTGGACGGGGGAACGTTAGATGCCGAGGGATCGGCGAGGACACACAAATTTACATTTATCTGATGGCGTGGCAAATAGAACATATTATTACCATCACGGTCGCAGGCGCTCTCCTCTTGGCATATTTATGATTTATATTATGTGCTTTGAATGGTGTACATGCTACATATAATTAGTTAAAAAAAAAACATGTTGCTGCCTCTCCTGAATTAGCCCTGCTCTAAATGGTTAAAAACTACAAACACAGAAACGCGTATATTTTGTGGTTTATTTTTCAAATTGTAGAGAAAATCTTTTTTTGTTGTGTCGAGAACCTATTTGAGATGCAAAAAAAAAAAAAAAAGGATTCAAATCTGCATTTGGTCTTTTTGCTCCATCAATGTTATGGTAACCAATAGAGCTGAAATCTTTGGCAGATGTGTGGCAGCAATTTTTCTCAGCTATTATAGCATTATAAACACTCGGTTAGAGTTACATAAAACATGCATATTTTTGACTGGGAAATTTTCAGACGAGAGAAACAGCTGTGCTGGCCTTACAATGCATTAAGTATTTCATCCCTTTTAGATGGTTAAATTGTGCATGAAATGTTGCTGGCGCAGGGTTCTCCCGAGCTGGACTGATTAGGCAACATCTGTTACATTGGGAGAAATCCGTGTCGTTTCTAATTAGCTGTCAGGCTGCGGATACGTTGTGCCTGATGGTGCCGAGGATCTGCCACAGGTTCCTCTCCCCGTCCTGTCACCTGCTTGCGTGCCCCCCCACCCCCTCAACCCCCCCGACTCCCCTCCACCTCCTCCTCCTCCTCCTCAGTGCTACCCCCACTCCAGTTCCCCTTTCCCTCCCCCTTACTCTCCCCCCACTAGCCTTACTCTCCCTCACACACACACACACACACACACACACCAGTCATCAGCTGTAATTAGAGAGCAGGGTCCATACAAAAGGAGCGAGCTGGGAGCCAGGCTCAGGCCCATCTGTGCATCACCAGCGAAGCTCACCAACTCCTCCAACGCTGGGGGCCGCTCCCGAGCCGGGGGCCCCTGCGCGCCGGTCGTCCGGCAGCACAAACTTTCTCCCTCCTCCGCCTGCCCCCTCCCCGTCTTTGCCTTTCTTTTCCACTCTCTCTCCCTCCGCGCTGAAGGGAAATCTATCGGCGGCGGGGCTAATTCATCTTGCTTTAATAAGGCCGAGACGCTGGTAAATATTAAATACACTGCGGCGGCGGACGGACACCAGCGTGACCGCCTATTGACAGGGCCCGGCGTTAGAGGGATGGGATGAGCCGAAATCCATACGGGCAAATTAACAAACACAGGGAAGTGTCAAGGAGGCGCCCGCAACTGATGCTGTTCTCATTCGCGTGCGTCCTCAAGATTTTAGCGTCGCATCCTCAAATCCGTCATTCCTTTAATTTCACCAGAGTGAAACAAAAGATACACCTCCGTCTCGGTGACCTTCTCGACTGTATCAGCTTCAGTTTACTCATTACTGACCATGCGCACGATACGCCACCGCTATAGGTCAGCGCCAGCACAATATCTGTAAGACAATTTGTTCCAGCAGCTAATCAATAGTTATTGTTTACGTCTTTCATAAACAGGAGCCAGACATTTTTACTCATTAGATCCCTGAAATACTTAATTTTTCCTTTATTCAGATAAAAGTTTTCTTGAAGCAAATGAAATGTTTTTTAAAAAGAGACCTGGCCAAGTGGCTGAAATGTGTCCATCATATTTTTTTAACAAAACATGGAGACGATATAACATAGTGACGAGGGTGTAGACGGGGACGAGTTTCCAGAACCTTTTAAAACTGAGTCGATTACTAGTAAAATAAATCAAGTAAATCTACAAAACATCCATAATTTGACTTTTGTAGAAGGGACGTGTCGCGAAACTTTCTATTTCATCATCTTGGTTCACTTTGCATCAGCATTGGTTGTTTAAAATGATCTAGTCTGAGCCTCAAAACAGCTGAAAACACCATGTAAACCATGTAAATAAAGTAAAAGTAGTCATATGAATACAGGATGATGCTGGTTGGTCGATCGGTCGTTCTTTTTAGGCGTACAGTCGTCGCAGGTTTTCAGTCCGACACAGCGCAGAGAGAAATTCCTCGCATCCATGAACTCTTTGCATCATCAAAGCACTAAAACACGCTTCCTCTTTCCACCCCAAGACGTCTCGGTCTGCTTCCTGCTCCGTCATGACACAGTCAGACGGCACCACACATCTGTCCCCCCTGGCTGTTCCTGACAAGTTCAGCCGGAGAGGCCGCGTGTGAGACATGGGGAGGAGCTGCTGGGCAAAGCCAAAAGTTCTGCCTGAGCGGCGCCTCGAGGCAGCAGACAGGAGGCGAGGAGATGATGTCGAGTGGTTCCCGTCGACCGCAACTGAGGGAGACCCTAAGGCCGTGCCACCTAAAAAAATCAGTCGGCTAATTTGGAAGTGGACGGATAGGCTGCGTGCGGTGGAGTATTAGCGAGTGCACGTTCTCTCGGCTGTCAGACAAATCCAGTTGGCACTTAAAATAGACACTTAACTGCACGTCAGTGGAGAGACACTTTGCTGACTGATTAATCCAGGCTCTGTCTGTTACAGTCTAATGTAGGTAGGCTGATGCAAACACAAAATAAACTTTTTTTAATATGACTAATCCTTCACACAGTTTTCTAAATGGGATATTCATGTTTCCACTGTACTAATATAATAATATGTGGAAAATCCACCGTATATGTGTTTTCAGCGTAGATGTAAAATTTAAAATAGCAGTTATTGAACTTTATGTTAAGATGATAACTTTTGAACATTTCAAGAGGTATTAGTGTTTTTTTTTAAGCATTTAATTTTCATTAATTCGCATTTATCCTTAAAAAAAAATCTCCAACCGCTTCTTCATTTCACTTTCATCTGTTTGAGAAATCCTTCAGCCTACATGACTTGAAATGGAAAAATATTCAAGCCCTGAGCCCGAGACCCGTCGTGGTCTTCCACTGAGTAGAGAATGATGATGAGGAAAGTAAAAAAAAAAAAAAAAAAAAAAAAATAGACTTTGAAGTAGAAGCTTTCGCAATTCTGCTGCAAGCAAATCAAGGCAGGGAGAAAAAAACAGTCTGTGACCAAGAATGACAGGCCTGAGAGAATGTCACAGCAATTGTGGGGCCATCACTGGCAAGAGATGATGGGTGATTGCTTTGCGTTCCACGGCAAGTCCATCCTGGAGGACATCGCGCACCCTTGCTCATCTGTGGCCCAACCTTTGGCGCTGACATTTAAAGTGTTGATTTTGGAGCACTTATGCTAATTGTTGTAATTTTCCTGATGAAGCGCCATTCTGATACCTTGATGTGGCCAAGATAGTTTTACATTTTCTATGTGGTCCTCTTTGCCATTTGCACCGTGTAGTGTCAGCGCAGAGTGCTACTGAAAGCAGACAAAATTGCAAGCAAATTGCATCAGATTGCCAACATTGTGAAAAGGTAAATTGCTTGCAAATCTATTTAAACCACTGGCCTATTTTCATCAGCTATGGTACTTGGTATTCATGATTGCTTAATTGGCGACCTTTTCTATTGTGTAGTGCTTTATGGTGCGATGGAAAACGATCTTTACCAAACCAATTACCCTTTTTTTTTCTCTCCGCACTACTACATTAGAGCTGTGATTGCAACAGCTAGTCCTTTGTAAATGAACTTTCTGGTTTCAGAGAATAAAGTGTCATTTGTTTGATATGATGTTGTTGAGCTTTTTTTTTTTTTTGTATAGAAAGCGCTGCTAAAAAGATGGACTGTTTTAGTTATACCCTGCACACGTGTGACAGTAACAAGCCTATAATAACCTTGTCCGTGTGAGCGACTCGTTAAATATAGAAATATTTTGTCACACTATCAATCATGCGCATTTACCCACTGCTCGGGCTTTATGAAGCGTTGGATGTGGCCACTTTGACGTTTGCGGCAGATTTAAGCATTACAGCGACAGGCTGGGGAGTTAATGTGAAGTTCGGTGTTAAACGGATTTTGAGCGAAGATTCGCGGTTTCGCTCGCAGATGCACTAATTTTTCGTTTTTCTTATTAACAGCAGTCATCTTTGGATGGTTTAAAACATAGGTCTTCAACGGGGGGTCCGTGGCCCCTAGGGGGTCCGCGGAGACACTGCAGGGGAGGGGGTCGCAAAAATTTTGGTTGATTAGATGTTTTTTATATATTTTATAATTTTCCCGCACAAATAAATTGAACATATTTTAGTAAAGGGATAGCTTATTACTGAATGCAAAATGATAAAAAATAATGTAGATTTATAAACAGCACTAGACCGAGTGTAATATAGAACACATATAGGGGGTAGGGGGTCCCTACTTGATCTTGGAGTCTGAAAAACGTTGAAGACCCCTGGTTTAAAAGGTCACATATAACGGAAGCCGCTGTCATTCTCCCAACTTTAACAACCTCCCAAGCACTGTAGAAATTAGTTTTAATTAGTCGCATTCAGATTATCCGTAATTATATCAGCCTAGTAGTCAAACTTCCATTTTCACTCATTAATGCTCCGAAAGCACGATAATGAGAAAGTGTCCCCTTCCCTAGACGGACTTTATTATTCCAGTGTTGAATGTACTGAAGTGCTGTCAGTCTGCTCACTTCCCCTCTGCCAGACAGGCCAATAGAATTAACCCTGGATTAACCCACCAGGCCCGAGTGCAAGGTAATGGCCTTGGCTAATGGCTGCGGCTGCCCAGTGCCAGGTACCATTGACTCTCGCTGGCACAATTTGCTCCATTTGAGGGGCAGCGTGGCAGCATGGCCATCTCTGTACAGCTGGCGTTTGCATCCGCTGCCAGGCAGGGGATAATATTCAACCGTGCCTTTGAGCTGGGATCATAAGGAGCCGCTGCTCTGTGGCCTGTTCTCCATCTTCAAAAACACGGGGAAGGGGTCCCACAGGGCAAAACGCGTGAGATGTTTCTTTTAATCCACTTAATACGGTAACACCGTTCTAAAAGGTTACGCGGCGTAAACCCAAACAGTTTGTGTCGTTTGTACGGGAGGCTGATTTAAGGGGCTTTGAAATATTATCGTCAATCCTCCGAGATATAAAACTGCCACTTTTGAAGCTTTATTTCAGTCGAGTCATATTCTTTCCTGGCAGCTCTCAGCGTGTAGTCACTCTTGTATATAAACAGCTCTCATCCTCAGTTCCTTTGTGCTCGTGTCTTTGCCTGAGGTGAGGGAGTATAAGGCAGGCGGAGGGCGGGCGAGGGTGGGGGTGGAGGCGGGGGCGGATGGGAGGGGGGGTGAGAAAGGGGACTCAAATCAGTCTGAACAAGGAAGCAGTCTCCTCCTCTCCTGTAGATTAGCTTATTTTAACTGTGGTCAGGCTTTTACACAGGCAGAGGATGCGTGTATGAGTGGGTGTGAGTGAGAGGAGGAGGAGGAGGAGGAGGAGGAGGTGGTTGTGATGATGATGGGGGTGGTGGTGGTGGTGGTTGGGGGGGGGGGGTCATATAACCCCACCACCACCACCACCCCGCCTTTTAGCAGACCAGAGCTCTCTGAATGGGAATGTGGAGGCTGGGGAGGGGGCTGTAAATTTTCTCTGAGTCAGGCCAAAGCTGATTGATCTCTGAGAGTAAAATCGATAAGAAGACACTGTCATTTTTGTAAAGGATGAGTTGGGGAGAGAAAATAAATTAAGACTCCCCAGATCAGACTGGATGTGCACACACTGAAGCTTTGGCCTCATTAATTCAGCGCAGCCGCTATTTTGGTAATGTCGTGTCCGCGGCTTCAATCTCACAGGTGCCTCGCCGTGGCAGGCTGTGCTGGCAGCAGCAGACCCTTTATTATGCTATGTATATTTCATCGCAGCCATGCAGAGAAATCGGACACTTGCCCTTGCGGCCCCTCCATGTCTTGATTTCTGATTAATCTGTGTTGTTATTTTCAGAAGTACATCACGCCAGGGGTTGATTAAATCAGGAGCCGAAAGCCATTGTCTTTCTTGCATGCCCCTTATCCGAACTAATGTGCCGGCGGCAGTCATTTGTCTTGAGTTGTTATAAGAAATAAAGACCGGTGCACTTTTCTCTTCCGCAAAGACATTGCGCGAAGATTAATTTACCACTTCTCATCTCTTTGCTCTTCGGTTTACCGTCTGCGGTGTCTCCCGTGATATTTTTCACGCTTAGATATGCTGTTTTCACTTATTCATTCCTTTTTCACCTTGATCTTCTCATCTATTATATTACATTTCTTCCGAGCACTGAGAGAATATAGTCCTCATGCCTTATTGGATTGATGGCTGCGGAAACCACTGCATAATATCAGCTTTCCGCGGGCCATTTTTCACCGCGTGCTCACCTATGATTCATTTGATCAGCGCTCGCGACTTGCTCTGTGTTCACATCTCGTGTCTTTGTTTATACCCTTGTGCTCTGTGTCATGTAGGACATCCTTGTCTGAAGCAGTGTATTCATGAGGCGCACACGTGTGTGTGTGTGCGCGTTTGTCTACCCCAGTGGCTTTTATCGGTCGGTCTCTAATGTGTCAGATGTTGCCGAGGATCCACTCATCACGCCGCTGCCTCTGCCGTTCAGCGGGACCATTAAGAACACATCAGGCTATCAGAAGGCAGCTCTCGGGGAGCAGTGGGCTTAAAACGCTCCCTTTGGCCTCGCTCTGAATCATCCACAGGTCAGAGGGGCTTCGCGTATGGCCGGGGGGCTTCGGAACAAGCGCTGCGGGACGGAAACCTGACAGACCCGAGGACTTAAACAGCCACACATCACGTGAATGAGCCAACTTTTCGAGCGTCCGGCCCCTGTGGGCGCTTTGAAGACGTGATCATGCGGCGCCTGTGCTGAATTTCATATCTTCCTTTCCGCGAGAGGGACGGAACGGGACGAAGCTAGGCCGGTTTCATCTGGGCGCGTGAAACAAAGCGAATCAGAGGCAGACAATGGATACAGAGGCATGTGTTTTGCAAACCAAAAGAGTAATTCTTCAAACTATCGCGGTGAAAGAAGATAATTTGTATGTGAAATACTCATTTAATTCACATTCACTAAGCAGGTTATCAAATTAAATCAGGGCTCTGTTAGGGCTGCCACTTGGGCTTTTGGGCCCGGCTTCATGTGTAAAATTGGCCAACAAGAGATTTGGGGGAGCGCTTTGCACACTCCTGTCACGTCATCTCTTGGCTCCCCTCGGGAGGCCGATCCCAGGGTCAGCGCTTGTGGAGAGATGCCTCTATGGACTGCCACAGGGCGACAGGGCCACAACACCGTCTCCAGCTGGGCAACTTATTACAGCCCCGGTCTTTCTCAACCCCTCCTCACCTGCCCCAGCCATTCACAACATCATCAAGCTATCACATATTCATGAAGAAGCTGGGGGGCTGGTGGAGTGTGCGTTTTTTTTGAGCGGTGGGTGGGTGAGTCGGAGCGGTGGAGGGAGGGGGTACCAGTGCGGTGACACTGTGCAGTGGTTGTGGCAACGGTGCGGTGGTTGGGAGAGTGCAGTCGGAGCATGTAGGGGGGTGAATCTGCAGGTGGCTGTCACATCCGTAATTGCCTCATACTTCCCTCTGCAGCGTAAAATTGTTTTCATTATGTGTCATGCACACAGTGCCAGGCAAGGGCCCCTTGAGAGCATTCCCAAGAGCCAGAGGGAGGAGGCACTCCACTTAAACAGCCGCTTAGCTTCAAATAAGAAAGGAGAAAAGGAGAAGGAGAGAGGAGGTGGAGGAGGAGGAGGAGGAGGAGGAGGACAGGAGAGAGGGAAGGGGTGTGGAAAAAACAGAGGAAGCTCATCATTAACTGTGTTCGAACAACAGCAGACAAGTGTGAGCTCATGCACAAAAAAAACAGGCAGAGCTTATCCTAAACATCTCAGTTACCGGGGGGGAGTTGTGTGGCTTCGACCATACTGTGAGCTCCTGGAGGGCTTCCGTGGTCAGAGGGGGGAGAAAAACAAGGAGCGGGGAGAAGAAAAGGAGAAGAAGTTTCCACCTGACTGGAGTTCCCATGGTTTGCCATGCAGGAGGGTAAGCAGGTTTCAGCAATAAACTCAGGCATTGTCAGGCAATAATGCTCAGTCAGGTCCCTCCATTGGGATTCAAGGGTGTCTTTTTCTCTGCTCCCTGCGCTGCACTAATCACAGGCCTACTTTGTTTAATTGCAGCAAAAGGGAGAAAATGTGTTCAAGAAGTCATCCTAATCCCTCCCCTTTACCCCCTGCTCCCTCACAACAGCCCCCAGCCAGATTTGCCTCTCCATGCTCCGTCCCTCTCCTCTGCTCCCCACCCCCTTTTCCTTTTTTAATGAATTGCGGGACTTTAAAGAGACAACAAACAGCAGAACTGTGATAAATAAAGGATAGACCAGAGGGGTGGGGGGTGGTGGGGGTGTGATAGGTGCGGGCTCGAGGTGTTGGCTGGTTATCTATGAAAAATCACTTCCGCTGGATTTAAGCTCTCGCAACAAGTGCCATTACAGTAGTTTCTGGATGGCGCTGATGCGCGGGGAGGTGGCATTTGCGGAGGGATCAGATGTGAAATAAATCCCACGCGCAGCTAGCCGCCGGTAGCCCAGTGGGCATGCGGCCGCTGAATAATCATCGCTGTAAAAGCGCGTCAAAGCGACCCTCATTTGACACAATTCTCTTCTTCTATTTTTCAATCGCGGATTTAGAAACTTAAGGTGCGGCGCTTTGTACTTGATGACTCCGGGGTCACAGGCACCAGGGGGGCAAAGGAGGGGATTTATCAATCAGGACTCCTCGTCTTTCTAAAGCTGAATAAAAAGCGACCCATGAAGAGACAAACCAGTCCCCTTTTAAACCAAAGGCCTTTCTTATTCATTAGATCCGGATCCTGGCTTCTCCCTTTACCTCCCTTTCTAGAGAAGGAGGCATCTCAAGCATAGAAAACCACTCAGTGGAAGGACGCAAAATTCAAAAAGATTCGCGAACTAAGATTTAGGATAGCGTCATAGACCGTCGACCTCCAGGATGAAAATTATTATTGCTGTTTCTGTTGTTGTCGTTGGATCGTACTTATTATTTTATCAGTGTGCGTCAGGGCTCTTAAGTTAAACTGGACAAATGTTAATTTCAGAAAAAACAGAGGATTCACAGAATAAAATCAAATAAAATATCCCCGTCCACTGGCTGCTCATTGTTGGTCCTGTCAGTCATGTTCTTTTTGTGTGTATTGTATTGTATTATATGTATGACTTAAAGAAGTGCTAATTTGACTTTCAAAACAGAATGTGTTGGATGAAATTGCAGGAAAAAAAAACCCTTTCCACTAACATTCGGCCAACTGAAATCATCACTCAACTCTCCCCATTATCACAACTGGGCAACGCCAACATTTATTTGCAGAAATTAAATCTGCTATGTGAATTTAAATTCGCTCTCTACTTTAAGCTCATTCAAAAAGTCTCTATTTTCTTCTCCTTCCCCTGATGCTTTGGCATCATTTTAATGCCTTCTTACTTGTGCTTTTTCATGTTTTAGGCAAATCTAATCCAACTTGTCCCAAATCGATGCAAATGTGATCACAAAACATCACAGTCGCAATTATATTTCTGATTTTGTTAAACACTTCTAAACGTTAGTCCAGATTATCTGCAAAACCACAACCGTTGCTTTTTAGGCCTCAAAGACAAACGGCAATTATAATAATAATAATAATAATAATAAAAACGTAAAGAACAACAAAAGTAAATAATTCAAGGGTTCGGTAAAGTGATATATAAGTGGATGAGGCTTTAGATGAGAAAATCCACCCTAAGTAAACGACTTCCCATGTGACCTGGGGCAAGTCACTTAACCTCTGTCTTCATGCCCACCGCCCAAGTTTAAACAAGAGGATTGCTCAGTTCCATCCCCATACACTCCCCGAGTCCCCTTAGACCAAATCATTTTGCTCAGGGTGAAAAGCTCTCAACACAAAGCTCTCAGGCCACTTTTATTGCAACACTTAGCAGAGCTTCAGAAATCGCTGTTTCTTAATGATTTCCGTTTTCAATCTTAATCTTAATTTTAGTGAAATTGTCCTCGCGGCGGCTGAATCTTTCAAACCGAAAATTTCCTCTTGTATCTGGATCCGAGGTATTTCCTCGTGTAGGGCCGTTGTCCTCTTCTAATATTATATTATCTGAATTTTGTCCTTTTTTTTTGTTTCACTCCTTAAATTTGTCAAATCTACTAGAGACTGTTGCAAGCCAATGAGGATCACTGGTGCCTCTGAATGTAGCATTATGGCCCAATCTCTTTCTCACTCCCTGAAAGACTGTTTAAATGGTTTGGTTTATTATTGCCCGAGGAAGGCTAAAGGCTTCTGTCAGCATTTGGGAGAGGGAATCACTGGCTCTTTACTGGACAGCTGTTCCGGCCTTACCCCACTTTTCATATGGATATGTATGTTAATGACAGGCAATGGACTGGAGATGAAGAGGCCTGAGCGCTAGGCCCTCTCTTCAGCGCACTTCTAAAGCCTCCACAAAAGGAGCAGTAAAAGAGGCTGCAATGGTGAAGCTCCCACTTTTGTGCCCTGAATTAGTTCTGCAAGCAATGAAAGTGATCTTTTCTGGACGACAGGGGAAGTCTGCCGATGGCTGGACCGACTCATTAGCACAAAAGTCTGTTGGGACATATAATTGACTGACGCAGATCCCCCGCCTGTCACAACACGGCACAGCCTGTGGTACGGAGCACATGCAGAAAAAAAAAAAAAATACCTACCCTCTTTAAAACTCACCTAAGCGTTTACATTGGCGCTGCCCTCCCCCTTGTCTTTAGGTGCTGTTGTGTTTACTTCCCCCTCCGCGCAAATGTTGCGTCCCACTGCCTGCTGACAGCTTCGGAGCACCGCTTCCTGTTGCTGTCAACACTGTTGATATCACATCTATTGACTTTACTCAGTGGGAAGACAAAAACAGATATCACGAGCCCCCTTTGGTTGAGTAAAGTGCTTTAGATTGAGTGCTCTACATGTAGGAATCCAGTAAGACGTGATATTGTGAATCTTTCATTTGTCACCACACACACAGTTTTTTTGGACAAATTGCCCAAATTATTATATATCGGTGTTTTTGTTGTTGCAGCATAATCCAAAAAAATAAATAAATAAATAAATAATAAAAAAAGGATAAATTAACATGTGCACCAACTGGAATATCAAAATTGCTGTCTGGATATGCACCAGGAATCTTTCTTTTCTTTTTTCCATCTCATTTATAGACTGGAGTAACAAACATGCTCAGCACACCAGAAGCCCCTAATGGCTGCATCATGGTTAAATTGACTGGAAAATGCTGTTTTAATTTCCATGTTAATTGAAATGGACTAATTGTTAATATATTCTGAGAGCAAAGTACTAAAATGGGATAATTTTCGCAAAATTCAATCCCTTCAGAAATGGCTTCAGAAAGCGATTGGTGCTTTGCGGTGTTTGTCTCGCCACCCGTGCATGCAAAATGAATCGCAGATAACTAAATAATTCAAGTCGTATAAAGTTATTTTAACTTTTCATTTTCACACCAGACATGAATATATATATATATATATTTTCTATTTGAATTCAGAGACCTGGACAGTGCAAGAGAGTCCACTTGAAAACAATTGCCATTGTTTTTCCATTTTTAAGCAGGAGAATTTTGTCAAGCAGCTAAATAGGGTATTCTTCATGGTCTCCCTTCTTCACAGGCAACTATAGAAATTAGCCCTACGTTTCTCGGCTCTCACACATGGATACACACGCTTGCATGGACACAAGAAAAATTTCTTTTCTTCTGTCAGCATTCCTGGCCAACAATGGCTAGATTAGTGGACGTGAGGGCCCCCTCGGGGGCACGTATTGTGGCACAGAATACCCTCGGCAGGAACAGCTGGTAGGGGTTAATGGCTACTGAACCTCTCAGCCGGAGCCCTTTCTCTATTGTGTGTTCCGCTCATGGGAAGGAAGGAGGCCACTGACAGCTTCTGGGGTGTGAGGAACCCTCAGAACAGCACCCAGGTCACCCCAAATGGGGAGCAGGGCAGAGGGTGGGGGAAGGAGTAAGGGAGAGGAGGTTTGTGTGTGTGTGTGTGTGGGGGGGGGGGTGTTGATGCAGAGGGTGGTAGGATGATGGCAATGGGGAAGTCTCTGTGGACCGGGAACGTAAAGCTGCGCATCTACACAGCCACCAAATTAGCATCGGCGTATATTCAGCGGAAAACAATAAGGTTTGGACTCGGGGAGTGGCAAACTGTACACAGGAGGGGACGGGATAAAAAGATGACAGTGGGCAGGAGGAAGGAGGGGGGGGGGGTCAGCTCTGCAGAGGCTGACTGACATGAGCTCATCATGTGACTGGATGTTTACATGAAATAAAGCCTTCGAGCGGCATTGTGAGATTAATTATCGCTCAGAGTCTCCGTTGCATCTTAATGATCCCGTTGCCTCGTTCCGGCGATGGCTCGATGTGATGTAGGGTCGGGGGGTCACTCCGCCGGCGCTTTTTCTCTTCTGTAATGGCCCGAGGCATTAGTATTCAAAGCTGAGGGCGCACGGGAGCAGGCAGTAACTTCGGATGCTGCCCCGGCCTCAGCCGTAAGAGGAGCTCTCTTCTTCCCTCCAGTCCTCCTGGTGTGTGTGTGTGTGTGTGTATATGTGTGTGTGCGTGTGTGTGGCCCCTTGTCGCCCTGTCTCGTCAGCATCGCGGGGCTCCTGCCTCCTCGCCGCCCGGAGGAGCCCCTCTGTCAGGGCCAGGAGGGACCCCGTCTCCCATTTTAATCCCCCGGGCGCTCACCCCCCGCTGGGCAGCGTGGAGAAGCCCTTCTCCCTGATCCACCCAAGCCTCTCACACCAGCGGCCACACTCATTAGACGACTGATTATGATAGTGCGCCGGTGTAATGTTTAATCGAGTCTGACACCTGATTTGCCATGTTACAAATCCTGTCATGCAAATTGAGCCATTTGTGTTGTTTGATATGGAGAGATGGGCTATGAAATGAAAGATTAGCCCTGAAATGAGGCACGGGGGACATGTGCCCTCTGCTCCCGCCGCTGTGATTAGACGAGAACAAGCATCTTTTTTCTTTTTTTTTCTCTTTTTTTGTATGTGTGTGTGTGTGCGCGCTGTCTCACATTGGGCCACGACACATTAAATAAGCACGCCGTTTCTTCCCTCGCAGGAATCAGAAAAACAGCCTATCACTGAGAAAATGCCTCACCCCCCCCCCCACCCCCCCCCCCCCCGGCAAACAAGGGCAGGATAATGGGCCTCTGGGAGCATGTTCTCTGAAATCACACCAGCCTGTGACAGCTGATGTAAATAATTCAAACGTCCTCAGCCTCTCAGGTTTAGACTCTCTGCATAATGGAAGCAATGTAGCATCTTACGTGGCCCCGGCCGAATCAGTATATAGATGAAATCTATATAGCCGCACAAACGTAGGCGAAGGAACGCTGGCACGCTGTCGGAGCGCATTTCCATTTCACCGTAAAGACAAAACAAATTGCTGATCTGAGCGCGGCGTCGGATTGAAATTGTTAGGGCACGGCTGACGCGCGGACGGGGTAAATTAAATGGGGGAGTGCGCAACTTGCCATTTTTCTTTGCCCCGTAATGACACCTGCGTTGAGAATGGCCGCTCCTCATCCGCAGCAAAAACTGACAGTCCAAACAAGTGCTCTCGAACGTCTCACATGGCCTCACTTATCAGTCCCCCTACTGTAAACATTTCATTTCCTCATCCTGTCAGAAACGTCTTTGTTGCTGGTTGTTGCTCGGGCTTTAATCTGAAAGACAAAGTCAGCCAGATACTACCCCCCCGTCCACCCACCCGCCCTCCCACTTACCCACCCTCCCGTTTGGTATTTGTCTTTGGTTTCCACTTCTCTCATCTCTTGTGACAACCTTGTCTTCCGAGGGCTTTAAGTTCATGTTCCAGTGTTTCTTGGCCTTTATTGAAGTGCAGAGGCCCTTTAAAATATGTTCCTTTAAGTGGCTGTTTGTCTCTTTGTCAATCTGAGGTTACAGTGCTGATGTTTATCTCCCGATCAACAATGCATGACATTACCGCAAACACTGTCAGACGCCTTCACTCGCACGGGGACTTTTTCTTTTTTTTTTCTCTTCTTTTTTTTTCACATTCGCTCCTGCGAGGATATTTGCGCAAATTAACCGCCGCTATGATTTCAGTGTCTCTGGGCAGACAGCCAGTTGTGAGTTATTGCGGCGGGAGAAACCTTTTTTACGTGAGTCAGTTCACGTCCCAGTGGAAATATACCTGTTTTTACAAGTCACCCCCTCTGAGAAACACCTGTACCGAGCAACAGGCTCATTGTTTTCCTCTTCTGCCGCATCGTAAAGATTGAAAGACCAGAGAGACAACACCAGGCAGGTTTGCTGAATCACTCATCCTTCCTGGCGCCACTCGGCTGACTGAAGAGTTCCTGTCAGAAGCACTCCATCATGAGTGATGGTGGATTAGAGATCCTGTAACTTGTTACTAACCCTCATATTGGGCTGTGTTGCTTTGGAAAACATTACGATGTAAAGTCGCTTTGATTGATGATCTCTGCATTACCATATTTTCCCTACACAATGGGCTTCGTGGCAAAATACGAATGATTTATCAATCAGTTGAATATTTCAGTAAATGGGAATAAACAGAATTATACAATAATGACAGTTTTCATTATTGTGTTTTTTTTCCGGTTGAATAACAGCATTAGTGAATGACGGTGATTTTTCCAACACTACAAACACAGCATGACTTATTTTCAGCTCAAGTTACAGTCAAACTCCTCTCATCTGCGGTTCGTTCAGTCGAGGAGAGTGACTTGCTCTTTTCAGTTAAATATAAATGTTACTGTTTTCCCAAACTGCCCCCGAATATTGTAAAGTTATTGATTAGTTGTCATGTTTGGCGGCTCTTATTGATGGCACGGGAATGTGAAAGTAGCTTGCAGCCTGGATGTAAAGATCAGGATTTATTGCCCAGAATCTCTTGAACAATTTTATCAAAAGCCCATTCCACTGTGACATTTTTTTTCTCCCATAAATCAGTGAGAGGAAATCTATCAGTGGACAGTAGTGAGAGATAGATGAGCAGAGGGATGAGAGGGTCAGCAGAGATTTTTCACTGGTCCTCCCCATCACAGCCACAGCCTCACTTTTTCACCTTTATGAATTGGTCTTTTACTGACTGGCCGGGCTTTTAATTTGTTCCACACGCTCGGAAAAAAAGGAAAACGAAAAAAAAAAAGAAAAAAGAAAAACCTCTGAACATTTAGACTTTGCACATAAGATAATGTATTGATTGTTAAAGCACTGGTGCATTGGGTTCCTGGCTCATATTTAGATTGCACAAACTTTAGATAAATGGTTTCTTGGGAGATGGATCACTCCCTGTGTTATTAATACCTTGGATGTGTACAATTATTGGCAGGAAAGAAAAGAAAAAATCAGGGGTTCTGACACATTTATTTTATTAAATGCACTTGCACAAATGCAAATAGCTTACACAAAGACAACAGAAACTAGACCCAGTTTGTACAGCTGACATTTTTCGTTTTAAGTAACATGGTTCTCATTATTCAGTCAGAGAAGCATCCGGTTCCAAAAAAATAAATCTCACTGTAAGACAATGGTATGGATTCAAACAAAATAAAAGCAAGTTAAAGATCACAGACTTTGACTATTTTTTTTTTTTTTTTACTTCTAGCAATATCTAAAATAAAAAAAAAGACATATTATGTACCACATTTTAGCCACATAGTATAAACACAATAGGATCTGACTTACATTGCCGCTTAAACATTGTTGTAGGTTAAAATAAAAATGGCTGAATAAAGCTGAACAAAGAGAACGTGAGTCAAACTGATGAACCAGATCAAACTAATGAACAGACGTATTCTACTTGTGCATTTATTTATTCAAGAAAACATGTCATTCGGACATGTCTCGTCGTGTCACGTCAGGTGCAAAGGTATGTGAATCCTCTTTTGCAGCAATAAACACACCTAAACATTTCCAGTAACTGCTGATCAGTCATCTACAACTTTCCTATATTTTTACTTCATTTTTCAGTACAAGACCTCTTCAGTTCTGAGATGTTGGTGGGTTTCCTCAAATAAACTACTTGCTTTAAGTCTGTCCAAACATTTCTACTGGAGGACTTTGACTCGGCCGTTCCAAAACATTAATTTAATTCTTTAACCCTTTTTTGTAGAACGTCTTGTGCTCTTGCGATCGTTGTTGTCTTACTGCATGACCTGGCTTCTCTTATTATTCAGCTGATGGCCAGACGTCCAGACATTTCTTCTTAGAATTTCCTGGTGTAATTTAGAGTTTGTCCTGGCTCAGATGAAGCCAAACAGGCCCAAACAAGGGCCATGTTTCAAGGACGGGATTAGATTCTGAAATGCTGTGTTGTTTCATCTCCACAACCAAACAAAAGTATTCTACTTATCGGTCATTCATCCACAAACTGCAGACAGACAGAAATGTTCTTTATGGAGAGCAGTGGCTTTGTTTTTGCCACTCTGCCGTCTACATCATGGTTGTTCAGTGTTCTCCTGATGGTGGATTCACGAACATGAACATTAGCCAATGTAAGAGAGACCTTTAGTTTTTTAGAAGTTCTGTTTGTTCACGACCTGTCTGAATGTGGATTTGTGGATTCATATTATCTATTTAGTGATGGCTTTGTAACCTTTTCCAGCCCGATGATCAACAGCAACTCTTTTTGCGAGGTCCTCAGAAAGCTCCTTTGTCCGCTCCGTGATACACTTCCCCAGTCAGCAAACATGTGTTGTGAAAATCAGACTGTGACAAATCCCTGATTTTTTTAATAAAACAGGGCAATGGACGACACCTGAGTCTCATTACATTGACTGGAAACACTTCTGAACAGATGGACTTTAATTTGACCTTTAGATTAACTTGTATTCCTACACGTGCACTTACCTTCGCAACTTACAGATATATAGTATTTGAGTATAATATTTTGTTTGATTGGATTCTCTTCGTGAAATTTGTGAACGCCAATATTTTAAAGCATCACTGTATGTGATTCATTTATTGTTTTCATATAGAAACACCGTTGGTGTAATGCTGAATTTTTTCTAGTTCCCTTTTCTTTCTTTTTTTTTTTTCTTGATGGATTTATTCCTTTGTCATTACTCTTACTGCAGAGTGTTGGTGCACCTATAGTCCATCCACCCAATCCAACTTGATTGAAGGCCTTCATTTGCTATGCGGCCATGTAAAGTAGAAGCCTTGAAATATCACACTGACCTTGGTGTTCCTTTCTGATTCATTTTTCCCTGACACCTTATCCTCGGATGGGATTTCTCAAGAGTTAGACATCCAACCGATACGCTCGCCGTGTGACTCTTCCCTCAATTTTTAATTCACTAATGCAATTCTGTTGGGTCGCTGTGGAATATACTGTAACTTTGTCGCTGTTGGGTTTCAAATTCAACTCATCACATTGACTGGAAGAAAAGTCGACATTTAAAGTGATTTTTGTTTAATGTAGAATTTTAAGTTTTCTACATTGAATATATTTAGCTTTAAGTTTATGTTATAGTATATTTATTGTTATGACCAATAAATGATCAAACCTTGGTTAGGAGAAAATCTTTCTGCGCGGACACCTAAAAATTCCAGCGTTCGCCCGCTGCAGCCCAGTGAAAAATGGTCTCGTGGCGAAACGGTTCCACTTTGTCGTCAGGTGACATTGTTGGCATACTTGTTTCCTGTGCCCCGGGGCGCGGTAGCGCGGTGAACACAAGGGATCGGTGAGCCGCCTAGTGTCGTCTGCCTCTCTGATTTACTGTCCTGCCGCGTTTGAAGTAGGACAGGCGGAATTCGCCTCACCGTGGCTCTCTGTGATCAGTCCTCCCAGATTACAGCCCAGGTGAGGCCCTTCACCATCAACCACAGGATATAGGAAGTGCCTGTCTCTCATAGCCCCTGGACATTGCCCCTGAACTAGCTTTTCCAGCGACGATGTCCCTATGGACTGGACCTGCTGCTTGCTACACTATACGTGATGACTTGAAGTGACTAACAAAGGTTGCTGTGCAAAAATTTCCAAATCATCGGGTTAAAATATGCCTGCAGTCTGAGAATAGCCTGGAGCTGTGGCACTGTGGTGTTTTAACCTGTTGTGGGCCCAGACAGTGCAGCATGAGGCTGGCGTCAGTGATGTTTTCTTTGTCAGACCTGTTCAACAAAGTGAAATGCAAGCCAATACTTGTGATGTGTTCGACTGTTGACAACAACATCGGCAGTCACTACCGCAGCACGTTGCCAAAATGTCCTTTGTTCGAATGTTGTCGAAGGGTCGACTGTCGGCGATGGAATGGATGCGGCACTTTATCCGCTCACTATAGGCTCCGCAGACCGCATGTATCTTTTCGTCACGCATCAAGCCACAATAAATATTTATGTACTTTCAATTCTTTGGTCTTCCCACCTAATCAGTCGCCAGTGGGCTTCAGGACAGAGTGATGCTGGCATGGTGTGGCTGATTAGAGTCAATCAGAGGTGGTGGGGGCGGGGGGGTGAAACCAATGTTTCCTTCAAAACAACCACACTGACCGCAGTTTGGAAATTTCTCCTCTCGGCACATCAGCTAATGGCGCAGCCAAATTTTCATAGACCAAATGACAGCTTGATTGTGAGCCGCATGTTCATGTGGAATTGGGACACTGATTTGGTGCAGTTAGAGGGGATCCGGAGAGTGTGTGGGGGGGGGGAGGACAGGCAGAATATAATCAGCACCTCTAAAAGTTAAACAGAACACGGGCTGCAAAGACATTGATTGGAGAAGATGTGGTAAGGGAGCTGATCTATCCCAAGAACAAAAGCAGCCTTAAATCTGACATTTCGGTGTGTGCAGGAGCACAATCAGGCCGCGGGGGAATCAGCAGCGTCTTGTAATTGTCGTTGTATAAATTTGAAACGGTGGTAGCGGGTGATATTTTTGATTTGACGACACCAGGTGCAGCAGAGAGTTAGCAGGACCGGCGATGACTAAACGGCAAGAGGTTTGTATGGTTCAAATTTTGTTTATGCTTCAAATAAAAGTGCTGCAGTATTCTAAATGACTGTGGTGATGTCAGATATAGCATTCAAAACCTGCAGCAGCAATCGTGATAATATTAGGACTGTTTTTTGTTTGTTATTTTTGAAATGCACCATTTAGGATCTCCATGTATGTAGTAGGTTTTTAATCGTGCTGCTTTATTTTTTTCCTATATTGCTAAAATCACATATCTTCAGTTGCAAAATAAAACACTGCAAAAAAAAGTATAGCAAAAATATTTTGTCTTTTTTTGAGAGCCAAGAGTTCAGAGGTCAAATTCAGAAGAGCCTTTCATTCGACAATAAAAGTGGACGACTGCTGTGAAATAAACATCTTCGCGGTGTCTCGCGTTACCATGTGTCAGATGAGAGACTTTCAAGTCAGAGGACTAAATAACTGCTATTGATATTTTAGCATTTCAATGGCAACCTTAACTCTCAAAGCTGTCATTGTTTTTATTTAAGGCCCGGGCCCGTGCTGTTGGTATCTGTTAAGTTCACCATTGAAGAGGAAATCAGAAGAAACCAACATTTAAATGGTGGATGAAAGGGCCTCTGTGTGCCGAGAGCTAAAAGGAGCTGTTTTTTTGTTTTCCATCACTGTGTTGCCATTTTAATGTATAACCTCAAGGGAAAATAAAGTAGCGGTGATAGCCCTCACGCTGAGCAGCTAATGAATACTGTATCCTCGTAAAAAAAGGCCTGAGATATTTACGCTCACTTCTGAACATCTGAACTCTTCCTTTGCTTTTTCATAGTTCAAAATGAAATGTGTTTTTGGTTACTTTTAATTTCAAGGAAATTCAATGCAACATTTGCACTTATCATCAGAGGACTTTGTCTCTTTACCTTAATATAGTATATATCTATATTTTAGTATATTTGGTGGCTTTATTCAAAATATAGAAACAGCAAATACAAATCAAGTCATTTTAGGTGTATTGTGTCACTCTTCTTTTGTCACTGCTCAATAAAAATACTTTTTTAGTATAAAAACATACATTCATTTGTCTGTAATTCCCTCAAGAGCCAGAATAAAAAAAGTCAGAATCTGTATCCATAGGTTTTTCTATATTCTGCGTATTAATAAATAAATCCAAAGCGTATTTCTCTAAAAATAAAGACACAGTACAAGGAGTTGCACGACATCCTCTGCATGTCGGTGTGGTGCGGCTTCGTCAGTACCAACCGTTCCACCTGCGTATGAACTTACAGTGGCTTGACAAATCTTTGTGTGGGGTTCTTGAGGCAGCAGTGGGTCCCAAATTGAATTACATGCACATTTCTCAGCCACAAAGGGAAGCCATCACTAATTAAAACCATGTGATTGATGACACTGACGCTTCACGTCAAAGGAGGATAAATCACGCTCACAGTCACTTTGCTGCATTGGTTCCTGTCTCCGTGCCGTAAGGTACTGTAAGTCCGACACTTCCCCGGGGTAGAGGAGCAAACGGCTCCAAGAACACGAGCGTCGCCGCGGGCGGTTAGTTCTAATGGTTTGCATTAAGCGTTCAAGACTGTAGCTTCTTTGTCACATGTGTGAAATAATCTGAGGAAACAAAGTCACTGGTGAAGGCCAACATCATCGTGTGAATCTCTGGTTAATGTGTATGAATTTAGCCTCCTATGAACATACAGTACATGCTCCTAATTATGTTAAGCCGAGTGAAACTTTGACCTACTAAAAGGGAAACTGTCAGCCTATCCATCCAGGGCCAGCACTTTGTGAGTAATCGCTGTCTAATGGGTTTTGTACTTAGTCAGTGTATTACACACACAAACCTATAGGCACCTTCTCACACACACACACTTCTAAAGCTCCTGCTTCTCTTAGCTTGTGGTTTTATTTCCTGATCACATTTTTTTTCTTCCTTTTTTTTCTGTTCTAGTCCAAAGCTAGTCTGACTCGGGTTAAACTGTAAAAACCATGACTATAATAATACATAATTTAAAATGTAAGGGGATTTGTTTTCACATGCTTAAGATTTAAATGCAGCGATGCAGTCTTAAATGATTATTAAAAATTTGAATCTTTATATATATAAATTTGTCCATTTCCAAGAATAATCTGAAGGGAGGTCCCTATTGAATTGGCATGACCAGACAATGCAATTATCAGTCACCATATATATATGTATAATTTAGTTTTTCCTCTTTCCTTCTTTTGTAATGTACTTTCCCACTGTTTAATGAGCAGAGAAGTCTAATAAAATAAGATAATGTCAGTACACAAATCATTGCATGTCACGACTTGTAATTTTAAAGACAGCCCTTCTTGTCAAAATTGTTGTCGTAAAAAAAAAGAAAAAAAAGAAAAGAAACTGTAAAAACCTCTCCGCCTTTACACTGTAAATCCCCCTAAATATAATCACCTGACTGTTGCCACCTAAGCAGGACAAGTCCATGTTGACAGTCTCCAGAAGTGTAGACTATTACAGCGGTTTAAAACTACTGTCTCTGGCCAGGAACAATTTTGCTCTCTTAAGCTGCATTCAAGTCAGATCCTGTCAGTGGGTTAGTTTTGTTCAAAGGACCAATTAGTGGGTCCTACCTTAGCCTGCAGCTAAAAGGCCTAATGGTGGGGGCATCCACCTGAGAGGTGCAGAGCTCTCCCCACTGGGCTTTAATTTGAGAGAGGGGTGGGTGGCAGCTTCTGAGGCTTTTACCATTACACAGGACTTCATTGTGGCTGCTGACCGTTTGATCTTAAAATAATTTACTTAATGATCTCACCACGGGAGCAATTGGTGCTGCTCGATTAGTCTGCAAGGTCTAATGGACATGGGAAAGAAAGAGGAGGAAGGTAGGGAGGGCGAGGGAGACGGGGGCGGCGCGGTATGGACTAAATGAATCTGCTACGCAACCTTGGGGAGCTACATTTTTTCGCATAAATCAAGAGGTGAAATTCTGACAGTGCGGCCGAAAATTTAGAGGCTGTAACAATTTAAGGAACCGCAGTTTAACAAGCCTAAATAACGAGGAAACGCTTGAATTTAGTAATTTTCTTACAAGAAAGATTTTAAGGCTTTCAAAGGGTATTGCCAGCCACATAGAAATAATTTAATCTACATTGTGGTAAAATGAAAAAGTTCTACTTGCATTGGTCCATATGGCTCATTATGTGGAATAAATGTGAGGTGTAATTGACTGGCTCTTTGTATGATATTTAGAGAACCACTGACTACAACTGAATTAATTTACAGAGTATTTATTTTCCCTGTCTGGTGAAAAGTATGTATCTCCAACAAAAAGCTATTTCTGTCCCAAATTCACACACAAAATTGAATAGACTATGTATTAATAGACCATCAAAAAACATGATTACATACCGTATACTGTAAACACTGTAATTCAATACATATTCCATCTTACATCATACAGAGGCCCTCGGATGGCACAGTGTGTTTTCATTTCTAATAATTGTATAGTTTCGAGTATGAAGCCCTGCGAGAATTAAATAACAACAACAGCTACACAGGAGTTTTAGGGATTTGCGGTAAAGTGCAGAGTTGAAAAGGTCACTCTACTGCCAGCACACACTCCGATTCATGACTGCAAGGCTTCGCTGACCCCTGCGCCTAGGTAACAAGTCAAAGGCGAGACGGGGGGTTGGGATCTAATTCAGCCATTAGAAGATAAGACAGTTGGACGCAGGTAAGTTGGTGCAGTTTGCAGCCATGCCTCTGGCAACGTATGAAAAGCGGAAAGGGGAGGGTGGGTGATTAACACAGATCACTATTATTAAATCATGCAGGAAGGTTGTTAGTGCACATGAAGATGTCTGTGACATGTCATGACAAAATCTGGATCACTGGCAGGAAGACATAAATCTCTGAATGGAATTTTTTTTTTTTTTTTTTTTTTTACGGGAACATACAGCATAATTAGTGTCATCGCGTTTTATGATGAACTTTTTCTCTTGTCAGCGTTATAACCTTATTCAGAAAAAAAAAACACCAGATTCTAGTAACAGTCCAACGAAAGCTCCCATTGGCCTTTTAGAGATCTGGCGCTGATGGTAAGTTTATTTTCACAGCACGCGTCAAAGCTCTCAAAGACGCGTGCGTGTGAAATCTAGCATATCTGGGCTGCTGCAAGTTGTCGTACGTTCATTCACGTCAGTGCGGCAGCAGCGGCGCGGGCCGTGGTGTTTTTTTTTTTTTAACGGTTCCCCTCAAAATGTGCAACTTTAAATAAACCCTTCCCCTCGATTTCAGCTCATTTTGCATGATTAAATGGATGACCTCCCCAAACGTAAATGAAAACCAAATCAAGAAGAATAATGTGGCGGCTGCATTGAGGACAAACACTTGAGCCTTTAGTGAGTGGCATTCAGTGTGCACCCTTGATTTTATGTTGAGACATTTACTGTGGCATTAGCAAAGGTCGACCTCTTCACTTTAAAGTGGGCATTGACTACGCCGTCAACAATGCAGCAATTAACAACCAATAGCCAATGCTTTAGCTGGCTAAAATGCTGTATTCATGAGTTGTAATAGTATATTATATCTCATTTTTTTCCATTCATTCATTTACATACTGTATATATAATATATATATATATATATATATACTTGTACCTTTGCTAAAGGAAAAAAAAGTGTGATGTTTCTATAATAACCATCAGACTGTAAGGCGTCGGATGAATTTTAAACATTTATTGACCCTTCCCCCCACTGAATGGCAGTAATCCTTGCACTGGGCCCTGCCACAGACCACGAGGTGTGCATATTAAAAGTTTTTACTGAGGCTCCACAACACCTGCGATCCTCTCACCATTGAGCCTTGCACCACAAGAACATAAATCACGGCCTGTGAGGGGAATATCTCACAGAGGGCTAGCATTCCAAAGCTCGTGCTGGGATTAGGAAATCAAAAGGGCACGCGCTCTGCAAATGCTACTCAAGGCCCCGAGGAAGCTGGCGTGTTGAGGAACAAGCCAAGGAGGCTCACTCAGCTCTGTCATTTATAATGGTGCCGGACTGACAGAAGCCCCTGGGACATTACCGCTACAAACCCCAAACCACCGACTGTATGTAGCGTCCAAACAAGTACAAATTATGGTCTAAACAGAGTGGAAGAGCTGCTGCAAATTGCAGGAAACGCTCTCCTGTGTCTTCATTTTCTTGTTAGTTTTTTAGATGCTGCCGTGGTGATCAGCCTTAGAAGAGTTATCTCACATAAAGGGACAATTTAGGATTTTTATTTACCATGAAAATAAGAAAAGATCTCATTTCACTGCAACAGGTGTATGAGTGATTAAAAACTGCACAGAGGGCATTTGCCCTTCTCTATATTCAATTACGCACGCTCTGAGGGAAACTGTACTGTCAGAAATGCAAGCATTTGGTATGCTAAAATGCTCTCCATGCGTCCCCGCTCTGCGTTAGTCAAAACATTGATGAGATTAATTTGCATTTATGGAGTGAATGATTACACGAGTACACTATATGAGGAATAGAGGGCCCAGCTCAGGTTAAGGCTGATTGACAGCAGCATTGTGTGGTGGGGCTTCACTTCATTTTGAGGAGTCCAAAGTGACCCCGTGCTTTATGGCTATGGGGACAGTGCCAGTCTCTCAGGATGCTGATTAAGTGGGATAAACCAGCCCCTCAGACACAAGTGGCCTGGCCATCCTCAGGGGAGTCCCACCTCACTGCTTGGACCCGGCTTCACCCCACCCGGCCTTGTAGACACATACCCTACACACACACACACACACACCAAAAAGCGTAAAAGCATTTTATGTGCCATTCACGACATTTTATTTATCAGACTTTTGTAAAGAGGATCAAACTTGTGCACACGCCAGGTCTCTTTGGATTAATTTAGTTGAATTATTTTGATCCATACAGCCCACTTAAACTAGAAGGTTTAAATCCAAGCCTAATGCATGGCATATGCTCTAATACCTATGTGTGTGAACTAACTGAACAATGGGGATTGTTCAACAATTGTAAGGTAATGGGCGCCCTTAAAGCTTTTGTTTCCCAGGCGAGGAACACTTAAAACAAGCCTTTCAAGATAAACGGCCGGCTGTTGTACCGCGGCTTCCCCTGTCCCCCAGGACAACATATCCATCACCAGATGCCCTCGGGTGTGTGGGCTAACAAATTTGTTCATTCCGGGACTTACATAACACCCGAAGAGCTTTAGCACTATCTTGTAGGATTCAGCGTGGTCCGCGAGCAGAGATCCCACTGTCAGGCTGATTGCGCAGCAGTGCAGATTTTTAACATTCGCTCATTCAGGCTATTATTTGCCACCAGCACATCGAAACTAGTTTATCGTGTCTGTGCTTCTGGAGGCAGACGGGTGGAGCAAATAACTTATGACGGCACATGACTGACAAGATATTATTATTTAGTCAATGCGATCAATTATTATAAGGGCGGGAGGTCACCAAACAAGAGGCGCACGCTGCGCTCTCCCCCGCCGACGTGTCTGTGTATTTAAATGTGGGTTACAAATTGGTTTTGGACTTTTGTCAAGCAGCTACTTGCCATTTTTTCTCCACTGGGATAATAATAATATTAAAAACAACAACAACGCTCTATCTATCTATCTATCTATCTATCTATCTATCTATCTATCTATCTATCTATCTATCTATCTATCTATCTATCTATCTATCTATCTATCTATCTATCTATCTGTCTTTAAAAGGCAGAAAGGTAGAAAAAAAATCTCTAAAGGTTTAAGTTGACAACATTGTTTTGTTTACCTCCTGCATTTTCATTCCCCTCGGCTTGTATGAAGATCATGTCAAAAGAGAAAAGCCAGTGCCCTCTACAGGACGCCTCCGACGGTGACAGGGCGCCCAAGCACATCTCTAGTTTCTCTCTCTCTCTCTCTCTCTCTCTCTCTCTCTCTCTCTCTCTAATTTCTTTTTGTTTTACTTTAGCACATTTTAGCTTGAAAAATTCCACGTCTGTCTCATCTGCAGGTCTGTGTCAGGCAGCATTACAAGGTCCTCTGAGAAAAAAAAAAAGTGACATTGTGCGGTGTGAAAAAAAAAAGATGTAGATGTTTTTTCCTCAAATAATCTGGTTGCCCAAATTCAGCTGAGTCCTGTAGAGGGGGCCCTTGTGGTGTGTGCTGTCTGCTTGAGGTCAGATGCTGCTCGCAGACGACTCCGGTTTGTGTATTTTACAGCAGGATTTAGTCACATCTCTGTCTTCTGTACAATAATGAACTGATGTAAGCAGCTCTGTTTGCTTAAAAGAAAGCATTGCTTTCAGTAAAAATACACACAGGTAAGCTTGGTGAGTATTGTTATGGTAATTCTATATCATGTTTTATAATTTTTCTTTTTAAACGTTGGGCCCTTGGTTTTATTGCTGTGTTTAATTTGTTAAAATATACTTGAGCTAATGGTTATTTTTAAATGTGTAAAATAAAAATTGTGAACAGCTGTATGATAATAACTGTTTTCCTTGAGAACCTCTAAAACGTCCTTATGTATGGTTTTTGGATGTGGACTGTTTGCCCATTGAGGAAGTTACACATAATTTGCAATGACTAGACATAATTAAAAACACGTCTTATTGTAGAGATTTTGTATTGTGCCATGTATGGCTTTTCATGCACAGTGCAACTTTTTTGTTTCATGTTACAAAGAACAGGAATCTGTGAATATTCAAACAAATGAGCGGATTTTAGACTCAGATGAAACATTTGTGTTTTTTTTGTTTGTTTGTTTTTTGCTTCTTTTTACTGCTGCATCTCGGATTGACTGGCCCGTCACAATGGAGTGCTGTTTTGTGATTCATCTTGGGAATCAATACAGCCTCATCAACAAAACTCTGTTGACAATGCCAGTCATTGATGAGACGCTTCACATTGCAAATGGTCAAGATGCAATTTCTGAAGGCTAAAAGACAAAGTGCAACGTACGCAGTCCCTACAGATTGTTAACCAGAGTTTCGATCACCGCAGTTTAAAGTGCAGTATCATTAAAAGTCTAATTGCAGAAAACAGATTTTGCACCATGTCAGAGCACCAGTTTCAATAATAGAGAAGATAGCTGTGAGTTACACATTTATTTTAATATCGACAGGCTTGATGTACCACTGCATAGCAAGCATCAGATAGAGATATTAGGAAGGCTAGCTCAGCAGTGCAACAAGTCTTGGCAGGAAAATCGTCGAGGTGGCATCTACAGTGCCAGGTTTAAACAGTATTGTTCCCTTAGAAATGATTTCCGTTTTGCTTTGAGAGGCTACAATCTGTCTTCCACACATTGTGCTCTTACAGCTTCTAAATTAGAGGCAGCTGGCAGAAAGTAAAATTCAAAACATTTCTTCATTTGTTTGTTTCTTTATTGACAGGGAAGCCATACTATGATGAAGAAATAGAAAAATACACGCAGAGCTATAATTGTACATATGGATTGCAGGATGCTGACCCTTATCCCCCCTCACTGAGATGATTGTGATGATAGTTTTATAATCATGTCCCATTTAAGGCTATTAAAGTTTTCTGGTCTTTAGCAAATTGAATGACTCATGTTCTCATCCATGTTAACATCTGTGCTGATTTTCACAGTAAAATGAGTGTGCGGATTACATCAGAAGCCATCTCTATCTTAACTGCTTGAATGCATTGCTTCTAACTTGTTATTAGCACCATAGCAACAGGCAGGCAATCTCTTCCCCGTAGGTGGTCTTGTCATTGTTAGTGATGAGGTCCAAAACGGTAGTGCCACCTGCAAATGCAAGGAGTTTGTCTCTCTCTCCTTTCCTTTCCCTCTGAGCATCTGTTTCTTGTGAAATACAGTACAAAAATTAACTCTACAAAAAGATGTACATTTCTAGAATCTGTATCAGAGGTTATCAGTACTTTAGCTAAATCCTGCATAGCATCCTATGTCTGAGACATGTTTATACTCTTTAAAATACAGATCTCTGACTATTCACGGATAGACCAGGGTATTATTCAACTAATTAAACCTATAAGGTGCCACAAAAGTCCAATTTTAAAGCCTACTCAGAGTGTCCAGACCTCTAGGCTTTTCTGAACTTTGGTCTAGTAAGGTCCTTGTAAATGCCACTTGCTGGCTACAGACTGGTGCTACTAAGACAACAGACAAGTCACACACACACAAATCACTTACATTTTACTGCAGCCTGTAGCTCCAACACACACACACACACACACACACACACACACACACACACACATAGGTGCATGTCTGTGTCCTCTTTATAACAACCGTGAGGCCACAGTTATGCACCTATTTAAATAGTTTCAATACATTTTTAAGTGAATATGTAAATAAGGCCATTCCTCTCAAGCTATGCATCTATCCAAACTCAAATACTACATATTTACAATGTGTTACGCAGTGGTTTTCTGTGGAATTTAACTATTCATGTGAACTTTATCAATAATGTTAAGACTTCCTAGCTAATTAACTCACAAGGCAAAATTATGCATAAACACAGACACATCAGCAAGCGTATCTAAAAACATTTGTTTATTTGAATACATTTCAACTCAAACAAGTCCAGTTAGATCACAAATGTGCAATTACTGTTTTATTTAATTAGTTATTTTTGTCTTGTGCTCTGTGCTTATGCTCATGGCAAATTTCTCCACTGTGGAATAAGTTACAGGATTATCTTTTTTTGTATGTTTTTTTTTTTTTTTAAATATGACCACCAGGACAACCAGGAATCTTTGCAGACACACAACTGCAAGCCACCAGACATTTAGTGGAAGACAACTTAAGAGTTTCCTTTGCAACTGTACATTTGCTTTAACAAAATATACTGTAACCCACTTTAGGTGCTTCATATGTAAGTAAGTGAATCTGTCTCGAAAGTATTTTAATTTAAAACAAAATACATTCATTCAGCAGCAGCAGGCATAGTTTTTGGTAAATGAAAGTTATTTTAACGGGGGGAAAGGAGCTAGCCAAACACAGCTAGCTACATACATACTAGCAGTGATTGACGACAGTAGGCGTTGCTAAGCAACGGAATGCTGAAACATCCCCGCGACTGCGCAGCGCAGTCCAGTCTCCTGACACACTAATGTGAAATCAATGTGTGCAAGACAGGCAGATTTTGCGATTTTCAACGATTGTCGCACGAAGTTAGTGGGTAATTCCGAGGCAGGTTCCTGGAACTGCCACAGATAAGTGGGCATTTGCACATTTTGTTTACGGGACATGATCCGAGGGCAGTCATGTCCGACGACGAAAGTGTGCCTCCTTCCTTCCTTGAGGACGGCAGAGTGAAGTTCGTGGAGGAAAAAGTTTGTGGGTTACTGCGACTACACCGACAAACGTGGGAGACAAGTGCTGTCAATCAAGAGTTTCAGACTATCCTGAAAGATTTTTTCGAGAAAGAGTCAGTTATATTTTTCCGTTCAACAAAAAAGGGCTGTCTGGTTGCTTCTAATGAGGTACGGCTGTGGTGTTATTCTTAGCCTAGCTTATTTACACCAAGTAAGATATCTAAACATCACCAACACATGTTGATGCTGATGGGCTTAGCATGACATGTTTCATTAAAATGGGATCTGTACTGTTACATATTTTCAAATCCAGGCCCCACACGTTGCTCAAAACAAGAACCTCTATATCCTCAAGAAGAAAGGTGTTGCTATCAACTCAGAAAACTACAGGGAACTTCTGCTTTTTGGCCTTCTGTCTCCACCACCTTTTCTGCAGCTTTCATGCACAGTTGAGCAGGTAATTGCATCATACACATAGTCCCAAACATTTGTTTAATCCAGATATCTAGCCTGACTTTATGACTGCTAGGTAACTGTATTTGTGTCTCTTCACGAGGTATGTGTCCCACTGCTGTCAAACAACAAAAACCACCAGACGTGGCCAAATCTGATGTCTGAGGACATCATTCGACATGCTGAGAGCATGTGCAGTAAGACATCACTTGTTCGGGGGCAAGTTTTAGGGAAAACTGTTCTCCCTGTCCCAACTTCAACAGATTTGATGGAAAAATCATGTAGCGCCTTTAAAACGTAAGGAAACACACACGCACATCATACATGCTCTCTGTTTACACTGTAAGTAACACATTGCCTTTTTTTTTTTCCCACGCTTTTATTTTCCCATGCAGGTGTGAAAACTACGACAGGGCTCTGGCCCATGCCCTAGAGACCCAGGTCATTAACTGGACAAATCTGATCCAGAAAATATTGAAGGAGGATTCATCGGACCTACTTGTAACAGGCTGTAATCCTGTGCCCAGAGCAGAGCTGAAGTTTTGGGCTTCCAGGAAGAGCAACATAGAGAACATTTATCACCAGGTTTGCTTTTCCTCCCAGTTGCATGATATAATTTCATTTATCTTCATCTCTTTACATTGCACTCTTTGTTCAAGCGGACAAAATGTTTGCGTGCAGCTTCAGAGTCCTGTTGTCCAAATGATGACGGAGGCTTTAGAGATGATGGAGAGCAGTTATCATCCAACAATCAAGACTCTCATTGGAAGTGTGTTTAATGGTAGGACCGACTGGTTTCTTTCTGAAGAGGTCATAACAGTAATTTGGAATAACATAAAGTGATGACCAAAATATATTTCCTCTTTTTCTCCAACAAAGCATTTGAAGAAGCTCAGGACATTGACATCTATCTACAACCACTAAATGCACAACTGTCCCAGCTTGAAAAGGAGGGATTTCCTCAAATGGTGACATATATCCCTGCAGTTTTTCACACGCTCCTCCTTATCTGGACTAACTGCCGGTCTTATCAAAAACCAGCACGCATTGTGGTATTACTACAGGAACTCTGCAACCTGCTCATTGAACAGGTTAGAATCTTCATGGGGAAAACCCTTATAGCTCTGAATTGCGTCGCAGTTTGTTAACAGCATGCAATTTGTTTCATGCTGTTAACAAATTCACAGATGTAAATCTTTCATCCTGTAGGCTTCTACATACCTCTCTGAAGATTTGCTCCTCAGAGACGATCCAGAGGAAAGTCTCCAAATGGTAAAAATGGTGATAAAAGTCTTTAGATGTTTCAAAGACAGTTACCAGACCCAGAGGGAGAGGCTGGCCAGCCAAGTCAAACACGCACCCTGGGATTTTCCATCGGCCATGATTTTTTCACGTTTCAACCAGTTCTTTAATCGCATGCTCCAACTGGAGGTGAGATCAGATTTTTTTTGTTCGTGTACCAAGGTATCAATGACGTTGCATTTTTTTATGTGGCTTTGTTGCCTGTTAAAATATCCTTTCTTTGCAGGACTTTTTTGAAATGATGTTGGACTTTCAGAGGATGGAAAAGCTGGAATTTGGTGGAATTAAAGGGAAACTCTACACGGAGCACGCTGCTAAGATGCACGTGGAGTTCAGTAATCACTGCCACGCACTGAAGCACAGTAAAAACAGGCCGCTTGACTTCAGCTCTGAGGTGAAACTGTTGTTAGTGGTACCTGTATTGCTAATTAAGACTGGTCAGCTACTGCACAGATCTGTTGTCTAACAAATATTGTTGTATTTTTATTTTTAATGTTAGGGTTTTGAAGACGAGTTCACAGATTTCAAGGCAAAGACTGTGGACTTTGAATGCCGCCTTGCCAGCCTTCTGTGTTTGGTTTTTAAGGATTGTTCAGGACTGGAATCAGCTTTAAAAGTAAGCAAGGTTGTGTACTTGTGTGATATTAATTGCATTACTAATAATTGTCAATAAAGTTTTAATAATTCTCTTGGCCCACAGATGCTAACTGTTGTTGGACCCTTCCTAGAGAAAAGACAAATAAGACAGATATTCAGTCCAAACTTCTGTCTGCTTCAGCAACACTTCAGGGAAGAACTGGAGTGTTGTAAACGTCTGTTTAAATCCCAACTCTATCAGGTGGTCTTTGCTGAAATTTGCTATTCGCCAATATGCATTCAATACACAATGGATTTTGTTAATGGCATTTGTTTTTTTACATCCTCACGTTCTCTTTGTCTATAGAGGGAGAGTGCATTGACAAAAAACATGGCACACACATCGGGAGCTTTGAAGTCGGCAAAAATGCTTCGAGAACGCATTAGAACGCCATGGGAAAAAATCAGATCACTGTTTGACATGTCGGTAAAAACTTCTTACTGGGAAGATTCACATGGATGTAGCACACGAGATATTACTGAATACATTATTTTATAGGCATGCAGAAGGTGTGGACATGGTGAAGGAGTACGACATGTACATGGAGATGTTGAATTTTCTGGACCAGTATGAGAGGGACGTTTACTCTGACTGGTGTAATGGTTTGGAACAGGCCTGTCTGATCAACCTGAACCAGCCACTTATCTCCAGAATTCCCTCATCTGGCTTGATCTCCGTCAACTTCAATCCAAAGGTAATTGAAGTCCTTTCGTGGTAACATGAAATTATTTACTGTGTGGACACCTTCCAATGTTCAAAATAACCATCTTGTTCTTGGACTAATGAGGCAACATTTGTTTTATAAGAATAAAACTGTCTGAATCCTACTAGTGACGCTCCCCCCCTGTGTTGGTTTGACAAAAGAATAATAACTGAACTATGGTCAATTATTCCTTGGCTCAAGCTGTTAAAAAATGTCCATTCAGTTTTGGTTATCACAGTCTTAAAGGGTTTCTGTTAGTTGAGAGTAAATATTTAACCACCACCCCACTGTGCCTACGTACATGAGTTAATAACTATTTCTTTTCATCTATCAGCTGACGGAAGTCTTGAAAGATGTGAAGTATATTCAGAGTCTCAGTGTGAGCAACATCCCCGCAGCTGCGCTGACTGTTTTTGAGAAGCGTGACATGTTCACCAAGGTAAGAACACACTACAGTAAACTGTATGTTACACTATAGCCTCTCTTACATACATGCAACACATCTGTTTCATTATTCTTTGCATAGCCTAATACATTTTCTCCACACTTGCAGTATATGAGCAGTTTGCAGCTGTTAGTGCAGTGGTACAACAAGCTAAAGCAGACGGTGTTGGAGGTGGAACTTCCTCTCATCAGAACTGAGCTGGAGTCGATAGACCTGCATTTGACAAGAGCTGAGACCAGCTTGACATGGCAAGACCGGGACTGCTGGAGCTTTATCAGCGCAACCAAATGCCTTGTCCAAGACCTTGCACAGCGAGTCAACAGAGCCAAGGAAAACTGTGATTCCATCCACTCGCTGATGAAGGGATGGAGCAAACAGGCCATGTTTGGCAAAAAGGAGAACAGGAAAGGCTCACTCATACAGCTGGAGGACAGGGGGGACGGTGTCAGCAGGAAGTACGGCTCCATGAAGAAGGATGGAGACTTGATACATGAGCTGGTGCAGGTGTGTATAGCTGGATTTATGGTAATAATCACTCTTATGCATTATAGATTTTACTTGTGAGGCTGTGCTGTAAGCACTATAGAACATTAAAGCGCTGGCACGCTTCCAAAACGGTTTGCTGTAAACATAATAATTTACATGCAACATGTTTAAAATCTGTTAAACCATTTTTGTCTTTATTTCATTATTTTTGGTACGATAACATATATTAAAATCTTACTTTATGTCCTGTTACATTTAAACTTACAGTATATGTGCCTATGTTCTGTTATTTTGTTTTGTTTTACATCCAAAAATGATTCTACTCCATATATTTGAACATGTTTCAATTGAAAGTAATTGACATGATTTATAATGCAATAAACACACTTCTCAAAATAACATTTAATTTCATGCACTGTCCCTCACAATCAACCCAAATAAAAAGAGATACTTGTAAAGAGCCTAAACACTGACACGATTTTTTGTGCTTTATACTTTGATGCCCCACATATATCAGGAGAATATGGTCCTTTTCCATGCTGACGCTGCCTCAGAAGAGTGGCAGTCTTACCTGGAATATGTGGATGAGATGGTGGTGGAGGGGCTCTTCAGTTACATCAGCCACTCCCTTCAGTTCTTCGTCGACAACATGGAGTTGTTGGCGAGCCAGGCCCCTCTGTTTGAGGCTCAGTTAATGCTGAACGGATCGGGGATGACCTTCTATCCCTCCATGGAGCGGGAGGCTGGAGATTCCCTCTATGAGCTGGTGGAGGGTCTGATCGGAGATATATTCAAGACTTCTGTAAATATCAAGAGAGTGGCTGCTCATCTCAGCACGGAGAGTTATCAGGTACTAAGCTTGTGGTTGAAATGTTAACACAGGTGAAGTGTCTAAAATGCCAATTTGTTGAATTCAACCACATCATCCAATGGAGTGTTATGTGCCACACATCGTGACGTTATTGCTGTCTGCCAGACATATTAAAGATCAATGTATGCTATTATTTGATGTTAAACCTCAAACTTTAAACTTGCTCATGCCAGAACAAAGATTAGCTTCCCTGTGTTTTAAGCGGCAAAACAAATGGCATGTGACTGTAGTCTAAAGTTTTATTATCTCCATGATGTTATCAAATATATTGTCTGTTCAGAATTCTTTTTTGTGCATTGCTTAATTTAAAACAGATAGTATCCTACCCCGTCCTAATGTACTAAACTTAAATTAATTATCGTGCATTCTTCAGTTGGTGGATCTTTTATGTCATCTAATGTAACTGTTACAGGATGTAATGGAGGACATGCTAGATTTGTCAGACCTGAGACAAGAAATAATGGAGCGAGTGGAGAATGTCTTGAAGGAAGCAATAAATTACCAGAGGAAGTTTGATTGCTACACCCACCTGTGGCAAGATGACAGGGCTGAGTTTCTCAGCCAGTTTCTCCTCTATGGACGTGCACTTACAGCTGAGCAGATGGAGGCGTTGAGGGTTGATGTGTTGCCTCAGACCCCCCCGACGATCGATGGCTTCAAAGAACAGGTGAACATCCTTTTTCTTTAACTTCTGTACTATATTTTTCCACTACACAAGATTTTTCTATTTTACTTTCTGCTGTTATCTCAATTTTACAGATTGATCACTATGAGAATCTGTATGCTGAAATATCCCAGCTTGAAGACTTCAAAGTGTTTGATGGGTGGTTTCGAGTGGATATCAGGCTCTTTAAGGTCAGCCTTCTGAACACTGTAAAAAAGTGGAGCTGGCTTTTCAAAGAGCACCTCTTGACATATGTCACCAACAGGTAAAAGCCATTACTGTGTAACTCTTCGCTTCAAACTTGTACCATAATTTGTCCTCACTGTGCCATCTCCACTTAGTCTTGATGAGTTGCAGAAGTTCATCCGAGCCACCGTCGAAGGACTGAACCATCCTTTGGCTAAAGGGGATCGCCGTGGCTTTGTGGAAGTTATGAGTCACCTGTTCGCTGTCAGAGACAGACAAAAAGCCACTGACAAGATGTTTGAGCCTCTTAGAGACACAGTCCACCTCCTGGAACGTTATGGAGTGACCATACCAGACCAGGTCTACTCTCAGATGGAAGTAAGGACAAGTATTTTTTAGTATTTTTCGATTTTTTTTTTCTTACCTTTCGGTTTCTGATAAAAATAGTAATATCCACTGATAATCTATTTACAATACACAAATGAATACTGGGTTTACATTTCTGTGCTCTAAGGTTTGAAATAGTCAAAATAATTGTCTCTACAGGAACTCCCTGAGAAGTGGAATGGAACGAAAAAACTGGCCTTAAAAGTGAGGCATGAGGTGGCACCCATGCAGAATGCAGAAGTGTTGGTTTTACGAAAACGATGCATGGACTTTGAGGTGAAAGTTGATAATACGTAGTGTTAAAGCGAGCTCATGACTTCGTCTTAAGTGGAGAACCTGACAGCATCTCTTTATTTTTCAGGTAAAACAAACCAGATTTCGTGAGATGTTCAGAGCGACTGCACCCTTCAGTTACAATGCAGAACGTCCCTACGTTTGTCTGGAGAAAGTAGGAATTTAACTGTTGCTTGATTATGTGAATAAAATAATATTCCTCTCTACGCTTTGCATAACAATTGCCTTGTTTTCTAGTCTGAAAAAGCAATCCGGGATATGGAGAAGGAAGTAGCAGAGCTGCAAGAGTCAATAAATCTATTCGAGGTTACTATTCCTGACTACAGAGACATCAAACTTTGCAGGCGAGAGATCGTAGTCCTCAAACAACTGTGGGACATTGTTGTATATGTGCAGGTCAGTACCTGAACTCATATTGTTATATGTAAAATGGCATTATTCTTGAGGAAATTGAAATACAGCAGAATGCCTCATCACCCTACCACAATACAACAATAACTAAATGACTTGACCTGCGTGTCCTCTTGGCGATTGTCTTCGAGCCTTTGAATACCCGGTAGCCTCTAAATGTCCCCATTGAGCACCCTCAGCCCATTGACCCCTCTGCATGTGTCTTTATCTATACAGAGCAGTGTGGAAAACTGGACAATGACCAAATGGAGGCAGATAAACGTGGACCAGATGGATGCCGAATTGAGGAGGTTTGCCAAGGTGAGGTCACCAACAGTGCTACATCACACCAGCTCATCTCTCCTGCTGTCTTGCTGTCATGCACCATTGCTGCTTGTAACAGATGCCCCTAATAAGTAATTATGTTTACCTACCTTCTGTTTGTGTAGGACATGCGGAAGCTTGACAAAGAGGCTCGCTTGTGGGATGTGTATTCCGGATTAGACCTTTATGTAAAGAACTTGTTGACGTCACTACGGGCCGTGAGTCAACTGCAGAACCTGGCAATACGAGAGCGCCACTGGGTGCAGCTAATTAGAACAACACAGGTGCATAAATACTACCAGCAGAGGTCACTTACAATGGAGCAGCATCGTTTTCTTGCGTGGAAGAAATTGGAGGCTTTTGTGTCATGACTCAAATTCTTTTTAAACAGATGGAATTCACTGTGAGGGACTGTACTTCCCTGGAAGACCTCTTGCGTTTGAAGCTGCATTTGTTTGAGGACGAAATTCGCAACATTGTGGATAAGGCTGTCAAGGAAATGGCCATCGAAAAGGTTTTTTTCTTCAGTTATAAATAGATCATGGATCAAACTGTTCAATATTTTTTAGCCATAATTACCAATTACATTATGTATGATCAACATCTCTGGCAAAGTAAACTGGTCGTGGTGAGACAACACACAGCAAGGGTTATGAAATTACCCATCATTATGGCACTGTATAGCAGATGTATTTGCCATTTGGCTGTTTTCATAGCCATCATTTCTTACGTCTGTATTCTTTAATGAGAGGAGAAAATTGCCATAAAAACAAATAGCAGTACTTGAAATCCATTACTACTTCAACACTTGAAAGCTGAGGACTAGAAACTGAAATGTCAATGTGTTTCCTTAAGATACATGTGAAAAAAAAGTAATGATAAGGAGTTAGGAGTCAACCTTAACGACATACTGCTGTACCAATACTATAGGGAATATATTGTACTTAAGCCTCACATGTTTTCCTTTTTTTCCCAGGTTGTGACAGAAATAAGTCAGACTTGGGCATCAATGGATCTTTCATATGAAGAACATTACCAAACCTCCGTACCGCTTCTTACATGCGACGAGAATCTCATTGAAACTCTTGAGGATCATCAGGTAGATATCGAACTACAGATTTTATTTGTAACCGCATAAAGAAGAAAATGCATAATGGCTGTAAAAGCACGAGAGCTTGCACTCCAGATCAGTTGTCTGTGAGAAGCACTGATAGTTAAATGCTGAATAGAGACAAGAATGCAGAAAGGGCGGCCCTGTCTGGGTGTCTAACAGCGCAACCGAGAGTAAAGAGGTCCCTATTGAGTCCTTAGATTTATAGCTGCTGGTGAACACAGGCATTGTTGCACCATGGCGGTCTTTGACCATCTACACCAGATCCATTGGGGGGGTTACAGACAGCAATTAGAAGTCTTGCCACTTTAGTGCCTCCATCTTTGTTTAAACTGTCCGTTTCCCTCCCCCACTTTTTTATGACCTGGCATGCTGATCAGGTGGAATGTTTTATGAGTCATGATGTTTTGCAGGACTGAACAGTTCATTTAAATTTCAATATGGCAGATTGCAATATCCCAATGCAGGACCTGAATTATTTTTGGTACAGGTAAAATTAGGTTACAAGAAACATTTTAAACGAGCCATTGTGGTGCCTACAAATTAGATTCTCAAGATGTAAAGAAACATGTTTGCTTGATGCGGAAAAACCACATCATATACAGATTCTTATACAGATCATATTTTATAATAATAACAGTAACATCTGCCAGTATAATCACTATGTGATGTTTTTCCACTTATCATTCAGCCTCAATGTCTTCTCCCTTGGATCTACTCATTTCTCTTTGCCCTTATCCTCAAGGTTCAACTCCAGAGTATCTTTCAGAGCAAGCACGTCGACCACTTCCTGTTCCAAGTAGTGGAGCTACAAAAGCGTCTGACTGTGGCCGACTCTGTGCTGATGGTGTGGATGGAGGTTCAAAGAACATGGGTCTATCTCGAAAGCATCTTCAAAGGCTGCGATGACATTTGCCATCAGCTGCCTGCAGACACACACAGATTCCAAGCGATAGATGCAGAATTTCAGGTACGCGCGCATATATGTTAATTATGTGGTTACACAGATTCCAATGCTGTCATTGTAACAAACGTGTGGATTCTGATTCTCTCAGGAGTTAATGTTGGACAGCACTAAGACTGCGAATGTCATCGAGGCCACCAACAAACCTCATCTGTTTGAGAAGTTAGAAGATCTGCAAAAAAGGTCCCCGTTTATTTCATTAAGCTATCATCACACAGTTTGAAGTTTTGCGCTTGCTAATTCGGTGGCTTCTTTTGAACAGACTGGCGTTGTGTGAAAAAGCTCTTGCCGAATACCTGGAGACAAAGAGACTCGCCTTTCCACGATTCTACTTTATTTCATCTGCAGACTTGTTGGACATCCTCTCTAAAGGGAGTCGTCCCCGAGAGGTAGCTTTATGTACATTTTCCTTTCATTGTCGTTTGCCTTTTGATATTTGATGTATTAGACATGACAAGTGTAATGACTGGTAACCTTTTGCAGGTGACTGTTCATCTCTCAAAATTTTTTGACAACATGTCAGATCTTGAGTTTGAAAAAGACGAACAGCTGGATAATCCTAAACTCGCTGTGGGCATGTACAGCAAAGAGCGGGAATATGTCCCATTTCAGACTGAATGTCGCTGCTGCGGCCCGGTAAGCTCATATTTAGTACCAAAGCATCTCAGTGAGCTACCACGTTTAATAAAATAACACAACCACCGGTAACAATGCTTTACATCAGGTGGAGGCATGGCTTTCTTGCCTCGAGGAGTCAATGAAGGAATCTGTCAGGGGTCACCTGTTTGAAGCTGTGTCTGTGTATGAGGAGAGATCCAGAGAGCAGTGGATTCTTGACTTCCCCGCCCAAGTTGCTCTCACTGGATCTCAGATCTGGTGGGGCAATGACATGGAGCTCGTGTTTAAAAGACTGGAAGAGGGATTTGAGTCTGCACTAAAAGACTACAACAAGAAACAGGTACTTTTTTTTCACGGGTCGACACTAGAGTTTAAAGATGTAAGGTGCAAGCGATGTCACTTTTTGTTATGTATAAATTTTACAGATATTTTTTGATAATGAACTAATACGTTGTTGATGTTATAATTTCAAGTATGTAGTATTAGACTGGATTTTATGCAAAGTGTACGTAATATTTCAGCAAAAAAGCAAAACATTTGGATTTGGTACGATACCACTGCTGGACCTGTCACAATTATCACACAACAATTATTTCAGCTGACTGCAATTCTTTTTGTGTAACTGTTAGAGTTGTTTCCATTCACCTGCAAAAACAGCTTAGGGAAACTGACATAAATGTCATATTTCCAATTCATAGACTACACACAGTTTTCCATCGTTTGGGTTTTGGCAGGAGCTCTTCTTGACGTCCTCTTGTTGCTTCCCTGCCTCTGCTATAGTTTGATGGCACCTGAAGGGACTGAATCTGACCATGTCTGACTGACGTCTGTTTATTCAAGGAGTTAAACTTCTAACATAGAGGAGAAGTCATGCAGCTAATATGATCGAAATAAAAGTACATTCAAATAAATACTGCAGTAGTAACTAAAGATAATTAAACAGTTAATTGCAATTAAAAGTCTTGATTCTGACAGATCGAATCACCCCATATTTATAGCATATGTTGTTTTCCATGTTTATTTTCACAACACAATTATAATCGCATCGGCATCGGTGACCTGAGCTCAGCTTGTGGACCTTCACTGTGGGCTATGCTCACAGTTGTATTATCACTCTTGTCAGTTTCATCAGCACTATTAAAGGTTAACACGTCCTTGGCTGCTGTTTGAATAATCTCTCTCTCCCTTCAACTCACTGCACTGCACTGATTGGATCTGCTGTCATACCGGACCAGGGACAAACGACATCTAGTGACGTTTTAGTCAAAGCAAGAACACAAGACTACTTTTGATTGACTTTGAAGCACACAGGGTCCACACTCACATACACATGTGTACGCGTATGAGTTCTAAGAGGATTCTAACTTTAAGGACTTTGAATACTTAACAGTACAACTCAGACAGGAAACTTGAACCAAGCTCGAATCATTATATCAGGTAGATTCAATCTCAGTCACTCACGTTCATTGAAATCATCTCCTCTTTATTTATATCTGTCTGTTTTTCCCCACAGATTTCTCAGCTCAACTTGTTGATCGGCATGCTGCTCGGAGAGTTGAACTCAGGCGACCGACAGAAGATCATGACTATATGCACTATCGATGTCCATGCAAGAGACATTGTCGCCAGCCTCATTGCTCAGAAGGTTGACACATTTTACTGTTCAATAATTAGCTTAGGTACAGGATTAGCTGCATTGTATCAGCGTGTCAAAGAATATATCACTTTGTTTAACTTTTCTTAAGGGCAGAATACAATTTGAAAAACCTATGGCAACTGTTCAGTTCCTCATTTCCATCACAGATGCGGCAAAGGGCAGAATATTGCGTTAATATTTGAGATAATATAACAGCCAACTTGAACAAGAACAGCACAATTCCCAATTATTTAAAAGTTTAAAAGTTTAAAAGTGTATTTAACTGCAAAAGCAAAACAGCAGAAGTGCCACTTATAGTTTGGTAAAATGGATCAAAATATAAACTATAAGCTTAGACTAAAACAAGAAATTCTAACTATTGTGATCATCAGTACAACAGTGCACATAATATTTCTTGTGACAATATTTCAATTTGATGTTTGATGGCAGCCATGTCTGTTCACAGGTCACCACCTCACAGGCCTTCCAGTGGCTCTCCCAACTTCGACATCGCTGGAATGAGCAGCTTCACCACTGCTATATTAACATATGTGATGCTCAGTTCCTCTACTCTTACGAGTATCTGGGAAATACGCCACGTCTGGTGATCACTCCTCTGACGGACCGGTAACGGTTATGCATAAATTCAATAGTCCCGGTTCACTGCACAAGCACACAGCATCGTTAAACAAATCACTTGTGTTCCTCTTTGTGCTTTTGTCAAATATAGGTGTTACATTACCTTGACTCAGTCCCTTCACCTGACCATGAGTGGAGCCCCAGCAGGACCCGCTGGAACCGGGAAGACTGAGACCACTAAGGATCTCGGCAGAGCCATGGGTGTCATGGTGTACATCTTTAACTGTTCTGAACAAATGGACTACAAGGTGTGAAATTCAACAGATACATTTGAAACACTTCGATGTCTTGTCTTAATGTGGTGATGTAAATAAATACATTTCTGTTTTTTTATGGTTTTGTTTATGTCAAGTCAATTGGAAACATCTATAAGGGTCTGGCCCAGACTGGAGCGTGGGGCTGCTTTGATGAATTCAATCGTATCCCTGTAGATGTACTGTCTGTTGTAGCAGTGCAGGTCAAAACCATCCAGGACGCTATTTGCTCTAAAAAGAAAAGGTGAGCAATTGAACGTTGCATTTTTATTTTCTTCTGATTTCATTGACCAAAGTCATCATAGGATTCACACATTTTATTCAAAACAAAAAAAATCAGGCGAACCCAACAACTTCTTATTTTTTAACTGGGTGCCCTCTTTGATTATTCAAGACCAATACCACTTAGAGTGAGTATTGGCTTTCAAGAGACCAAGACCATGCATGCGCTACAAAATGTTCATGAACATTCAATTTACTTTGGGTATGTCCAAAATATGTCCTTTTTTTGTTTTTTTCTTTTTTGCAAAAAGGTTAGAATGATAAGATGTTAATCATGTAGCAGTGTGAGTTTAACAATGTGTTAACATTGTATGTATGCCACTTCATAGGTTCCTCTTCCTTGATAAAGACATTGTCTTAAAACACTCAGTTGGGATTTTCATCACTATGAATCCTGGCTACGCAGGACGGACAGAGCTTCCCGAGAACCTTAAGGCTCTTTTCAGGTGAGAATGATACTACAACTGTCTTTATAGTGTCTTTATTCAGCACAGAAATCGTTGTCTGAACTGTCTGTTTTTCCGCTGCAGGCCCTGTGCGATGGTGGTGCCTGACACTGAGCTTATTTGTGAGATAATGCTGGTAGCAGAAGGCTTCAGGAGGGCCAAGCTTTTAGCGAGGAAGTTTATCACGCTGTACAATCTCTGCAAAGAGCTGCTCTCCAAACAGGTAGGAGAAAAAGCATTTAGTATCACTTTCGTATTTCACAATGTTGGATTGCAACATGAGGCAGCGGCAATAAATCTTTTCAGCTACACCTCAGGAGCACAGTGAAGCATGAAACCATTCAATAAATCTTATTACTTTGTGGGATATGATTAATGATAAGTGTAAACACAGTAATGCTCATCTTTGCTTTCTTTTTTTTTCGTGTGTCTGTTAGGACCACTATGATTGGGGTTTGCGTGCCGTCAAGTCTGTCCTGGTTCTGGCGGGGGCACTGAGAAGGAGAGACAAGACAAGACCAGAGGAACAGGTGTGTTTGTCGTCTCTCTGCCACATAAGAAAGAAGCATCATGTTATATGAGAGGTGGTTAATTCTTAGGTGCTGATGCGCGCATTGAGGGACTTCAACACGCCTAAAATTGTGACTGAGGACGTGCCTATCTTCTTGGGACTGCTGGGAGACCTGTTCCCTGGCCTGGAGGTGGAACGAGAGAGAGACTGCGAATTTGAAAAAGCCGTCCGTAAGACCACACTGGAGTTGCGACTGCAGCCCGAGGAGACATTTGTCCTCAAGGTTTGACGCAAACTGGTTCATACCCATCTAAAAAAAAGAAAGAATGAGTCTCCCTTACACATCCATACCTTTTGTCAGGTGGTGCAGCTGGAGGAACTGATGGCGGTACGACACTCGGTCTTTGTGGTCGGAAATGCAGGGACTGGAAAAAGCCAGGTTACATTTTTTAAGCCTTAATGGTTGTAAATGTAGATGCCCAGCCTGCTGTTGTTTTGTAATATAAATGCAATATTTTCAACAGATACTGAGAGTTCTCCATAAAACCTATGTAAACATGAAGAGGAAGCCTGTATGGAATGACCTCAATCCGAAGGCGATAGACAGAGATGAGCTGTTTGGCTTCATCCATCCTGCAACCCGAGAGTGGAAAGACGGTGAAGAGAAATGGTTTTAAATTAAATAACAAGTTGGAATACAAGAATAAAAAATAGCACTTAAACCTTGCAATATCTGTTCTCGGTATCTCTCAATTTCTTTCTAAGGTTTGCTTTCATCACTGATGCGGGAGCAGGCAAACATCTCCCACCTTGGGCCTAAGTGGATTGTGTTGGATGGAGACATTGATCCGATGTGGATTGAATCACTCAACACGGTGATGGATGATAACAAGGTACCTCCCCCCTGTTCTCTCGTACACTATTGTACAACACATAGCAACCAAGGTGGTACAGGCAGAAAAAGATTTTTCTTTCCCCCATCCTTCAGCAGTCACTTCCTGCAGTGTGAATATTTGGAGGTCCTTTCCCAGTGCAATAAATCACGCGGCAGCAGGGATCGTGCGGCTTTGAAATATTCTGTCAAACCTGATGAGATTTGGGAGTGTTTTCTCATGGTTTGGGTAGAGTCTTGTCTGCCTCATTGGCCGTTCAGATGTCATAGTATTTGGGAATAATACATTTCAGGTCCTGACTCTGGCCAGTAATGAGCGTGTGTCGCTTACCTCATCCATGAGACTTGTGTTTGAAATAAGCCACCTAAGGATGGCCACTCCCGCCACTGTGTCCAGAGCGGGGATCCTCTATGTTAACCCACAGGATTTGGGCTGGAACCCGTGAGTTACACAGAACACAATCTTCTTTTTTTTTGTTTTAATGTACATTAAAATATATTTCTGTACATTTACGTGACATTACCATCTGTATTCTGTAATGTTACTCAGGTATGTTGCCAGCTGGATTGACCATCGAGAACGGCAGACGGAAAGGGCCCACCTCACCATACTGTTTGAGAAATATGTTCCACGTTGCCTGGAACAGACGAAAAACTATTTCAAGACTATCACTCCAATCCCCGAGAACTCCATGGTGCAGGTACAGTACGTAACGCAATCATGCACAATGTAATTATTATATTTTTTTTTCTGTGCGCCTTTGCAGACATAGAAAAGAAGATTGCATAATAATAATAATTTTGTTCCCATTCAGACACTGTGCACTCTGCTTGACTGCCTTCTAACACCAGAAAATATCCCACCTGAATCTCCTCGCGAGATCTACGAGACCTATTTCACCTTTGCCTGCATCTGGGCTTTTGGTGGGGCCCTTTGTCAAGATCAGGTATTAGTTTGGTTTAATTCAACTAAATAAAGTTGAGGATGATATTTCTAATTTTCTTCTTATAGCAACTGTAAGGCCAAACTGAGTACATGAGTTTTGGCATCGCAGTACGGAAGTCTTTGTGTTAAAATAGAATATTTTCTTCTTGGGTGCACAAACAAATGTAAAAGTTGGATGCCGGATGCTGATGCTGCAAACAACACTGTTTACCTTTGCAGTTGTTGGATAGTTTGTTTATATTCCGTGTCATATTAAAACCAGTTATTGCTCCGTTTTCTTTGCTTTGTCTTCTACCTTTATCTTGTTCTCGAAAGTATTCAGTTAATAATGGACGATGAGCGAAACATTGCCTTCTATTGTCGAGTGACCATGAATAATAAAACCATACCTGTCAGTCATCTGGACTGATAGGGGGGTTGTATGAATCATATGAATTATCTCATTTTGCTCCGTCTTTGTCCAGCTCTATGATTATCGGGTAGAGTTCAGCCAGTGGTGGACCAAAGAAATGAAGACGGTGAAGCTGCCAGCACAAGGGACGGTGTTCGACTACTACCTTGACCATCAAACCAGACGGTTCCTGCCCTGGAGTGATACCGTGCCTCTGTTTGAAATGGACACTTGTGGACCGTTACAGGTGAAAAGACGTAAATGAAGCGCAGGAGAGTTGGACCCGTGATACTGAAACTTTTCAAAGTAGCTCAATTCATTATCACAATCACAAGACACAACATTATTAAAGAAAAATAACCAAAAATGAACAATACAGTCACATTAAAAATGCATGTATGCCTCAGTGAACATAATAAGAGAGGGTAAAGTCACATCATGAGGTTATGGCAGGGGTGCTAGAATGGATGATAGGCTTGCCACTGTGTCTGATTACCATCTACTACTCCCTACACCAGACTGTGTGGGGGTGACGGCATGAGCAACAAGGCTTGAGCTATCACCCACGCTCTTTTGTCTTTCTTTATGCTCCTGCGTACAGCTGTGAATGCTCCAAAGGCTCTTGCTGAGCCATAATTAGTGGGGTTTTGTTCTGAGCAAATGATGCTATTATGACAGAATAGTTGTGGTGTTCTGGGGAAATACAAGAAATTATAAATCACATACAATTCACTGAACACATGTCTGTCAATAAATCACACTCAAAGAAGGCTATAATAACCATGTATGTTTCTGTTCTGTGTCGTCCCGCTGTTTCTATGATTGCAGGCTGTTCTGGTACACACAGCAGAGACTGTGCGTCTCCGATACTTCATGGACTTGTTGCTGGAGAGGAGACAGCCAGTGATGCTTGTGGGGAACGCTGGAGTGGGAAAGACTGCGCTTGTCAGGAACAAGTTAGATTGTCTGCCAGAGAGTTACATGACCACAAAAGTACCCTTCAACTACTACACAACCTCCCTCATGCTGCAGGGTGAGGGGTTTTTGATTGTGATGTGATGCCGAGCGGCACATCGAGCACACAGTAGCACCATCTACTGGCAGTAATTAGACTTTAGCCCCATATATTATATCAGTCACTACTTAGACATTGCTATATTTCCAATACTGATCTGACCTATTTTAATTGTTATTTGTCTTGTAGTTGTTAATTAACTGTTGTTTAGTTTATAATCTTTAGTGTGTGTATTCACAACGAGCTCCTTTTCTTTCTTTTGCAGTGATCCTCGAGCAGCCGTTAGAGAAAAGAGCAGGCAGAAGCTACTCCCCCGTAGGCAACCGAAGGCTGGTCTACTTTATAGACGACATGAACATGCCAGCTGTTGACAGTTATGGAACAGTGCAGCCTCACACACTTATACGCCAGCATCTGGATTACGGGCACTGGTGAGAAGACCTTACCCACATTAATCTGCACCACATGTGATACTATATGTGTCCTCAGTTTGGAAAAAGGAAAACTATCTCAAAAAACCTTTAAACAGAGAAAAAAAAACATGTTAAATAATAGCAAGGCAGTAAATTTACATTATGGAAAAAAATTCAAATCTGTAGATAAGCGGTAAACATTTATTTAATTTCCTGCTCTCTGCAGGTATGGCAGACAGAAACTGACACTAAAAGAAATACACAATACGCAGTACGTTGCCTGCATGAATCCAACTGCTGGGAGCTTCACTATCAACCCCAGATTACAGGTATGTGTGACAGTAAAAATGTGTGATGTTGGTTTAAAAGAAGGATCATACAAGATTAATTTATTGTTCAGTACACATCTTATCATATCATGTGGGTTCACAGAATAATCCTTGTAAAAGTCTACTTTTAAATTATACAGTAAACAGTGTCGAATCAATGTGCAGCCTGTTATGCTAAACACATTATCTCAAATATCTCCTCTCAAATATCTTGGAGTACAAATAAATGATATGACACAATGTTTTATTAAAATAAAATCTAAATAAGATTATTAGGATTTTACTTAAGTAGCTGTTACTACCACTGAAATGACGCTGTGTGTTTAAATACAAGCTTGTTACAGACTCTTTTGCATTTTCTGAAATTTCCCTGTGCCTTTCCTCGCTGCAGAGACATTTTTCAGTTTTTGCAGTGAACTTTCCTTCAGCTGCGGCTCAGACGTCCGTCTTCAGTCAGATCCTGTGTGGCCATCTGAAGCAGCAGCTCTTCGGTCCGCTTGTCCAGAGGAGCTCTGCAGCTGTGGTCCAAGCTGCCATATCTCTACATCACAAGATGGTTCACAACTTCCTACCCACAGCCATCAAGTTCCACTACACGTTTAATCTTCGACACATATCTAATGTCTTTCAGGTAGTGGTCATAGTAAGCATATTAAAAAAAAAAAAATAGCTTAATGAGTCATAAGTGACATATTCGTGTGTTTGCTCTGTGCCATTAAGGGCATCCTCTTCTCTGGGCCTGACAATGTGAAAGAGAGCACTGACCTGGCACTGCTGTGGCTTCACGAGTCCAGCAGAGTGTACTCAGACAGACTGGTAGATGTCAAGGACCTGCAGCTTTTCCGGAAGCTCCAGATGGAGACTGTGAATGAATGCTTTGAGGTGCAATGCAGATTATGATAAACAGAACGAATCGAATCCGCTGCTGCCCTTCACCTTCAAAACGAATGATTTATCATCATGCTTATCCTCTTCCAGGGACTGGGGGAAAAAAAGGTGAAAAAGCAGCCCCTCCTCTATTTCCACTTTGCCCAGAGGGGTGAGGAACCCTCCTATGCCCCTGTCGTGGACTGGTCTACACTCAGGACCACACTGACAGATGCCCTGGAAAGCTACAATGAGCTCCATCCAGCCATGAATCTAGTCCTGTTTGAAGATGCCATGCAACATGTGTACGTGTAGCTGGTTTTCCATATAATTATAATTATTCTAACCTATAATGAACATCAAGATGAATACATTCACTTGGCGACAATACATCATAAAATATTGCGATAATAATACGCATCATCGGAAGCGTAACAAAGATTGCATTGTTACCAGCTGTCGCATCAGTCGCATCCTGGAGGCTCCAAGAGGTCATGGCTTACTGGTTGGGGTTGGGGGCAGTGGGAAGCAGAGCCTGACTCGTCTGGCTGCCTACATATCCTCTGTGGAAGTCTTCCAAATCACTCTGAGCAAAGGTTATACCATCCAGGACCTCAAGGTAAACACTGCTATTGTTTCGTAGCATAGTTTGCGACCAATTCATAAAATATACTGTAGTATGACATCATTAAGTATGCTTTGTGGTCCTTAAAGTAAAGTGCTGTAGTTACAATCCTCAAGCATGATCTCGAACAACTGTGATGGGTTTTTTGTGTGTTTGTTTTTTATTAGTTCTCCTTCTGCATGCAGGATATTGTTGTAATTCTGTTTTGTTCGGCTTCTCCAGCGATGCAGGAAAATAATTGTCAGATATTATTAAATGCTACTGGGAAATATTTTAATATCTCATCGATAAGGAAGGTTTATCAATTGAATCCTTTAATGGCCTCTTTAAAAATCAAGCGGTTATCATGGGATTTGCGCCGTCCAATTGATTCTTATATCGAACCAGTTGACTCCATGCTAGTGTGAACACTGCAGACGTCCGTTAATGGCATGTGTGGTTTTTGTTTAGATGGATCTGGCCAGTTTGTTCCTGAAGACTGGAGTGAAGAATCAGCGTGTGGCTTTGCTCCTGACTGATGCACAGATACCTGATGAGCGGTTTCTGGTCATTATTAATGACTTATTGGCATCAGGTCAGATTCATCTCTATAACAGTCATGCTTTCAGCGATGTCTGCCTGGCGCGAACCTGTATCTGGTCCTTGAAGGCATATTGAAATTATAATGTTTGAAGAGTGAATGTTCTTTTCTAGAGTCAGATTATGTCTTTCTCTCCAGGAGAAATTCCTGAACTCTTCAATGAGGAGGAAATTGAAGGTATTGTGTCTGGTGTGAGAGCTGAGGTGCGAGGCCTTGGACTTCTGGACAACAAGGAGAACTGCTGGAGATTCTTTACGGACCGAGTGCGCCTGCAGCTCACGGTCTGATTTTTAAAAAAAAATCCTTCTCCTATTTTCTTTTAATCCACTGGTGCATTTAACTTTTTTTACTCTCATTATTTTTTTGCTCTTGGAGAAAACCTTGACATCTCTGATTTTATAACACCACAGGTGGTCATATTTGAACATTTTAGGAAAACCAAGTCAAAAACTGTCTAAGGCAATTAGGCTGATGAAATGCAGATCACCAGTGCTCCAAGGACGACATTCAGGATCTCATTCAGAGCAAGAAATTAACATCTCACACATAGTAAACTAGCATTTCTTAGCGAGGAAAATACCATTGCCTCTGTAAAACATTACTAAATATACAGTATTTCACAGGTTGAATCAACTAAAAGACAAACTAGGGGTCAAAAGGAAAGGAAATAATTTCTCAGTACACATGTATGTCATCCGGCTAGTCTTTGCGCCAGGGCCTCTGGTAGCGTCACCGTCTGGTCTAACCAACAGGGAATGTGGCTGCTGTCCACAAGCCAAGGTGATGAAAGTGGGGTTTCAGGAGGCTGCCAGTTATTGGTTTCCCTTTTGGAGACACTTTGACATCTATGACCTGTGTTGATTTTTTCTATGTACGTTCATATCGGGCCTTTTTGTGTGTGTATTACTTACGGACTGCTCTTTCTTCTCCGTAGGTCGTACTTTGTTTGTCTCCTGTGGGTAGTGCCCTACGTGTTAGGGCACGCCAATTCCCAGCCATCGTCAACTGCACAACTATTGACTGGTTTCACCCCTGGACCGCTGAGTCTCTGCAGTCGGTCAGCTACAGGTTCATCCAAGAGATTGGAGGCATTGAGGTCAGGACTGAAGCCACTCGCACCGTCTCTCTCACACAATAAAACTGTGAACGATTAATTATTTTAACTGGTTTTCACTGTATGTGTCTGAATAATGTATCAGTATTGTTGAATAACCGCAATATTAGCGGCCGAAGAAGCGTAATAGGTGTTAGAGTGTCTTGCTAAGGTTTATCATTCCAGTCCGGTTTAGACTTTAATGAACGCCTTGTAATTACCGCGGTGCAGCTGGATTAACTTTTCCATAGATCCTTCATCATTAGATATCTGCTTAGGTTCTGACAAATTGCTGAACACATGCCCGGAGACTCACAGTGAGTGCAGGCATATCATTGTTTTCCATCATAGCAGTGGAACGATCACAACCCAGAGTCATTTATGTTAATGAGGGAAGAGTGATTAAGCACATAACGACCCTCTAAGGTGGCACAGCTGTCACAGCCAGCAAGTGTCATCGCATACGTGAACATGTGCCAGTCTGTTACTTTCCACTGTTTGTGTGCGTGCACATCTGTCCACGTGATGATGTCGAGCTCAGAATGTGTAGTATTAAGCATGTGAAAAACACAGAAGAAGCAACCTCAACACTGGCAAAAAAAAAAAAAATGGATTAATAAATTATTAAAGCTGCAGCTGTACTAAATTCTAAATAGTTTAAATTATATAAAAATTTAATAAAGTTTTGTAAAGGCAAAGCATTCTGAGTAAGTTTAAATGAATGTGCGTTGAACACAATATTTTAAAAAGTTGAAACAAAGCAATACAGTGAGACATTATACGCTATTAATGATTGTTTATCCTAATAAAGAGGCAGGAGTACAAGAAATGAAATGATCATTCATTTAAAGTTACAAACGCGCAACTTGCTAATAGTTGTCACAGAAGGCCAATCAATGGGCTTCTTTCGCATCTCACAGCATGCTTTGTCAAAATGCGTTATGTCAGATCTTAATTAATAATGATTTTTTTTTTTCCTACCGGCTCTGTGATCATTAACAATGGCTTTTTGTGAGTTATGGTCAGGTTTGATCGCGGTATTCTCCGCTCATTTGTTTTTGCTTTAATTGATCGCTAACTGTGTGATTAATGGAGGCTGCGTGCCACTGCGCTGCGTGTGATGAATATCTGGTTCGAATGTAGTCCCGCCGCTGCTGTGGAGTGTTTTGAAAGTTGGAGGACACCAGATATAATGTAAGCGGTATGCATGTTTTACAAGCTGCGTGTCAGTGGTCTAAACACATTATTTTCGCAGAGGTTTCAAAGCATAATCATTCCTGCCAGCTGCACCTAAATTTCAGATTGAGTAAGTCAGGGCCAGGCAAGTAAGATGGCAAAACTTGGAGATGAATTCAAAATTTATGAAGATAATATTTCAGTTTCCATCAGGTCGGGGATGTTAAAACCCACTCAATTCGGCTCTGCGTGTTCGCCCCTCTCCCCCCCCCGCTTGTCTGCTTATTTTTACAGCCTGCCGTCCAGGAATCCATCAGTCTTTTCATGGCCTACGTTCACACCAGTGTCAACCAGGCAAGTGAAAAATACCGGCGCAATGAGAAGCGGTACAATTACACCACCCCCAAGAGCTTTCTCCAGCAAATCACCCTGTACAGAAACCTCCTGGAGAGCAGCCGGGCTCAGCTTCGCCATAAGATGAACCGGCTCGACAGCGGCCTTCAGAAGCTCCAAACCACCGCTGCTCAGGTAAACGTCCGTCCTGTAGGGGGATAATATTAGGGTTTGAAGAAGATTGTGGTGGACAAATTAGGGATAGTATTAGTGCTTAATTTGGGGGATTTTCTGTGACATTTATTAGAAATTGATGTGTCATAATGTTTTGTCAGGTGGAAGATCTAAAAGCCAAACTGGCATCCCAAGAAGCTGAGCTGACCTTTAAAAACCAGAATATTGAAGCTCTAATTACAAAGATTGGACTGCAGACTGAGAAGGTTAGCGACAAGAGAGAGGCTGCGGATGCCGAAGCACAAAAGGTGAAACATCCCATCGCATACAATATTGGTTGTCATTTTTTTTGGCATTCTTCTCTAAATAACATACTGCTATCACATTAATAAATCTCCTGATTTGGTTTGTTTTGCTTGCATTTTTACAGGTTGCTATCATCCAGACAGAAATTGCCGTCAAACAGAAGGATTGCGAAAGTGACCTGGCCAAGGCAGAGCCGTCGCTAACAGCCGCCACAGCCGCGCTGGACACCCTCAATAAGGTGCTTCCTTTTATCAAACAAGATCAATCAATAGTCATTCTAAATACTACATAAAGTTACATATTACTATATCCTTCTTTACAGGTGAACCTCACCGAGCTGAAGGCCTTTCCGAACCCTCCGGCGGCAGTAATTAACGTGGCAGCAGCCGTGATGGTCCTGCTAGCGCCCCGCGGTCGAGTGCCGAAGGATCGGAGCTGGAAGGCGGCGCGGGTCTTCATGGGCAAGGTTAAGCTGTCACCATGTCAATCACATCTGCCTGATTAATGTCGATCTAATTTGTGAGTAGGCCTTGACCCTGGCCCTCCACGACGTCTCTGCAGCGCTCGCATTACAACTGGATGGCTCCGTGAATATGCTCACTCACTGGTGCAGCAAGTGTGTGTTGACCTGTTTCCCCGCTTCTCCCTGCTATTGATGCAAGTGTGGCCGTAAACATTTGGTGGACAGTCCACAAACTCATTCAGCAGTTTGGTGGGTTGTAATATTTGGATTCATTTGCGATGTAAGGCTGAGCCTGTTATACAAGGACCACATGGAGCTAAAAAGCTTAGTTTCACTGCTGTCTTTTGCAGGTGTGCAACAGGTAAATAAAATGAAATGTCAGTGTCATTCAGTGAGCAAAACAGTCTTTTGGTGAACTAAAACACTTTACATTCCACATGGAAAAATTATTATATTAAAAAATGTGTGGACATGTTGTTTTGATGCAAGTCCTGTACCCAAATTTAGGGATACTAGGAGCCTCACGTACAATATGCTAATGTCTTGCTTGTGTTTGTCTTTATGTGTCTCAGGTGGACGATTTCCTGCAGGCCCTGGTGTCATATGACAAGGAGCACATTCCTGAATCCTGTCTGACTGTGGTGAAACAAGAATATCTGAGAAACCCAGACTTCCGCCCAGATCTAGTTTGGACCAAATCCACAGCTGCAGCTGGTCTTTGTGCCTGGACTATTAATATTGTCAGATACTATGAGGTCAAGCGTTGCTGCCAAATAAGTTGTAATTATAATAAATGTTATGGGTGTTAGTGTTGAGGTTTTCCCGTCATTAAATAGCTTTTTTTTTTCTTTTCATAAAGTCTGTTTTTCATTTAACAGATTTATTGTGAGGTCATTCCAAAAAGGCGTGCATTATCTCAAGCTAATGCAGAGCTAGAAACGGCAACAGCCAAACTGTCGGCAGTTCAAAAGAAATTGGCAGTGAGTGCGATGTTATTATTTCGCAATGTCCATTTCAGATCATTCCGTTTAAAAAGCTAGACTTTCTTAATGGTGTCTCATTTGCATCGCTTCCTTTGTTTTGTTTCTCCAGGACCTTGATGCCAGCCTCCAGAGCCTAACAGCTCAGTTTGAAAAGGCTACAGCTGAGAAAATCAGTTGTCAGGAGGAGGTGACGCGTACCACCCAGACCATAGAGCTGGCCAACCGACTAGTCAAGGGCTTAGTGGTAAAAGAGGAGATTTTGGGGAGTTTTGTGGTGTCATTGGGGGCAGATCTGGCATAAAAGCGACTGTCAATTTTCTGGCCGCATGCATGGAGAGGTGCTGATAATCGAATTGCTCCAGTAATCTGGACGAGAAGTTGTTATGTCCTGGCAGGGTAGCCTGACAGTTGTGTGAGCGGGATCAGACGAGGGGAGATTTTTTTACAGGCTGGCCCAGCAGCATGCTGGGGACTTGTGAGACAGGTAGAGAGGGCTGGACCACAGAAAACGCATGGCTGAACTGGGCAACTGGCTGGCTGAGCGGTTCCCAAATTGAGAAAGAAAGAGAGATGGCGAGGAGGCTACACTAACTCTGCCCCCTGTCTGTGCAGTGGACGGTTTGTGTGTGTGCTGAATTCGTTTGCAGCATCTTTCTATAATACATTGAATATATTTTCATCTCTTTTGCATTCCTGTGCATGCCTTTTTTGGGCACCTGGATCTTAATTTTTATGGATGCTAATATAAAATAAAGGACGGCCATTTCAGTGTCCGTTTTGCAAGTTCGACTTTTTTTTTTTTTTTTTTTTTTTTTTTTTTTTTATCCCAGCAAATAAATGTGGTTTGCATGGAACAGCTTGGCTTTTAAGCATATCAAGATAAATGTTTTGTCTTTATGGCATTGACCTGGAAGCAATAGTGTACAGACTAATAAATCAGGCCGTCTGTATTTAATCATTAACTTACCTCAAAGCCTCAACAGCTGTTGGAAATTAACAATGTCTCACCCCAGACTGAGTGATATTACAGGCAATCCATAATACATTAGAGTAAAATTATAGTGATTTTTAACTGTCGGAGAATTTATTATGTGACATATTCTAGATCCACTGCCCCTTGTAAGAAAATGCCATGCGTGATTTATCGTTGTACACAGTCCTGGTATTGAAGGTTCAAATTAATGCTAAATTGATGCTGAGTGAATCTGCAGCCAAACTTCCACATCTGTTGGAAGGAAACTGCAGTTGTATGCTTGACTGTGCACGTTCTCAGTTTATACAACACACAGAGTGGGAACTTACCCAACACGTACGCGCACATTCTCCAATTCTAGATTTGAAAGACCTGCACTCTCTTTAGTTCTTCTCTGTGTATTTTTAAAGTGATTTTGTTTGTTACAGTCGGAGAAGGAGCGCTGGTCCCAGGCTGTTGTCCAGTACGAAAAGCAACAGAAGACCCTCTGCGGTGACGTCCTCCTCACTTCAGCCTTCGTCTCTTACATGGGCTACTTCACCAGCCAATATCGCGTGGAGCTTTTTTACCACGTGTGGATCCCTTTCCTTCAGTCTCTGAAGGTAATATCAATTTGGAGCAATCGCTGTAACATATCACAGAGTAAAATCTTTCTCTTTACGGCCACAGCAGAGTCTGTGAGCTGGAGTGCACTGCAGCTAGAGAGACATTCTTCCCGTTTCTGTTCCAGGTCTCTGTGCCCCTGACAGACGGCCTGGATCCAATAGTCATGCTTACAGATGATGCCACTGTGGCTGCCTGGCATAACCAGGGCTTGCCAAATGATCGGATGTCCACTGAAAACGCGGCCATCCTAACCACCAGCGAGCGCTGGCCGCTCATCATCGACCCACAGCAGCAGGGCATCAAGTGGATCAGTAACCACCGAGGGGCAGAGTTGAGGGTGGTGCGGCTCGGGCAGAAAGGGTGAGGAGGTTCATTATGTAAGGGGGTATCTTATGCTTTGAAAATGTGCACCCCCGGCCACGTTTAATTTTTCCGTTTCCTTACTTTTTTGTTTAGGTATCTAGATGTGATTGAACAAGCTCTTGTCAGTGGTGGAACAGTCCTGATCGAGAATCTGCCAGAGAAGATAGACCCAATCTTGGAGCCGCTGCTAGGCAGAAAAACTACTAAAAGAGGAAGGTTTGTGCTGAACAAACGTACCAATAGTTAATACGACGCTTTGTGCAATCCACTTGGCGTTTGATTGTTGCGCATAAAAAACATTTTGAATCAATGCGTGGTTTTTATACCCCTGTTCATACATAAATCGATGTGTCCACAACTAGTCCTAATGTGTCTGTGGTGTGAGACTTCAGGGGCAGATTTGCCAGATGGTTGAATCTCACCAAGCTTTCGAAACACCAGCAGGACATGACTGAATGCATTATTATTGCCCACTCTTTAGATTAAAAATGAATTTGCGGCACATGTTCTGAATCCCTGAGGCCGACGTATTGATCAGGCCCTCGACGCGGGTGATAGATGTATATTTGTGTGTTCATATTCTTTAGCTGTGATGAATATTGAACAGCTGAGCCGCAGCCTAAAAGCTGAATTGAGGACAGTCATGGTTATGTATAAGGACGCCTGACTCTCTCAGAAAGCTGGCTTGTAGCACACTAAATTCAGTGGTCCTCCATCATTATGGAAGACTCAGTTTATCTTCAATAATTTCATAACACTGATATATTTTTTTTTTCGTCATTCATCTGCATTCTTTAGAATAATGCTGCTGAATGTGCTTTACCATCGCCAAGATAATTCACTGCATCTCGACTGACTTTGGTAATATGTGTCATCCGTTTATGAATACTATTAAAGTTCCTTGGATTTAATATTTATTATCAAATGATACATTCCATCCAAACTTCAACTAGTTTGGAACAAATTTGCGAAACGTGATTTTACAGGTGCAGCTACTCCTGCTCAGTGTAATCCGCTTCACTAATAAAACAGTGAGACCAGAAATAGCTGCTATATGATATGCTTCAGTTAGCAATTACTCTGAAAAGGAGGAATCCGGTAAATCCCATAAACGGGACAACCAACAGCAGAATAAAAAGAAAATATCACGTATTGACATTCTGCTTTGATTTCCTCCTCAGAAATGTTTACATCTTTCTTGCTCTGATCCATGTATGACCATGAATATTGAGCATCTTGGTGCATGTTCATCGAGCCTCTTTTGAAGTCCCGTCCGTTCGGACGTAACAATTTATCATAGTAAATCTGATTATAAGTTTATCCCTTGTAGATGACCCACACACTTGTTTCTATCGATGATTAATACAACCTGCTGGGGCAGCCATGATGGATCTGGTAGGGCTCCACAGCTGAAGTTCATTAATAATTGGAATGTTGTAGAGTGTGAAGTAATGAATACTAATTATTCCTTTCATGGCTGACGGAAGACTACAAGCCAATCCATCAGCAAGGACTTTAATTTGGTGGAGTAATGGTTCTATCAATAGTACATTAATTCTGGCTTGTGAAGATATAGAGTTGAACCAGACCCAGGCCATGAGGAACCTGTGCCATAAAAATCGGGGCCTTCCCTGACACCCAGGGGGTAATTAGAGATAAATGAAAAGCCACCAGGTTCGTCAAGCCAGTGCTAATTTAATTGAAACGCAGGAACAGATAAATATTGGCTGGTGGGGTGTTAATCTTTCATATTTATTCAAGAATATTCGTCCGCGGCGTGAGTGACGTCTGGAGTCAAGCTGAAGTTGCGGTGAGAGGAGAGAGATGTGTGAGGATGAGTTCAGATGCAGGAGGGGAAAAAATCTTTTTCAAGAGGGCTGGCAGTGCTGCCGTTCAGATAATCTTTATTTTTTTAATCACCTGCATTGTTCTTTAAAATAACTTCTTTGACAATATTTAAATTCAGGACCAAAATGTTGACTTTTAGATTTATTTCGTTCTTGTCAGGCAGAAATATTAAGTGGTGTCATCACTGGCAAACAATAACTTAAACTTGTTTTAGTCATATCATGTCATGAATAATGTTATATAGTACATTTTCTGTCCCTAAAGTTTCTTTTTTGTCTTCATGAGTGATTTGTCTTTTATGAAAGTAACAACAATGACATTAAGTCAATATTCCCCTTCAACGAATGTTTAACAAATTGCCCCTCTGTTATCCAGGTACATTCAGATCGGGGGAAAGGAGTGTGAATACGACCACAGCTTCCAACTCATTCTTCACACCAAACTGGCTAATCCGCACTTCCCTCCTGAGCTCCAGGCCCAGACCACCCTCATCAACTTCACCGTGACTCCTGTGGGCCTCGAGGAACAGTTGCTGGGGCAGGTGGTATCCTGGGAGAGGCCTGACCTGGAGAGCCTGAAGGTAAACACATGCTGTACATAGTTTGGTAAAGTTGTCGATAGATGGTTTTACAGGAAAGCATTTTGTCAGAATGCAAGACCTTAGAGAATTTATGCTTTATTATGTGTACGTGCCCCAAGATGCAGCTGACCACACAGCAGAACCACTTCAAGATTGAGCTCAAGAGGTTTGAGGACGACCTGCTGAGTCGCCTCTCTGCAGCCCACGGTAATTTCCTGGGTGATATTTCCCTGGTGGAGCAGCTTGAGAACACTAAGACCACCGCTGCTCACATTCAGCGCAAGGTGAGGTTATTACATGGAAAGTGTTCCGTGTTTTTTTTGAAGTACAATAGCAAGTGCCTCATTACGTTGCATTAGCTGTACACGTGTAGTTAGGAGTATGTGTAATGAGAAGGTTTTGGAGCATGACTAAGAGCCCTAATAGCTCATTTTGTGCGATTGGAACGCAGGTGTTGGAGACCAGAGAGAACGAGACAAAGATCAACGAGGCTCGAGAACTATACCGCCCAGCAGCTGAGAGAGCGTCACTCCTATTCTTCATCATCAATGACCTCAGCAAGATTAACCCCATGTACCAATTTTCTCTCAAGGTGAAACCTTTACCCCTGAAGCGCTCTCAGAGGGCTCAGATCGTTTAGTGCGGCGCGTCAGTATTATTCAGTGCTTCTCTTTTAGCCGCTACTCTACGTACAGATGAGCTCGACGGCGTTCCTTCTCGCCACATGTTCCGTGTCACTGTTTTGGCTTTGAAAACCAGTGCGACTCGGGGTCCTGGCCACGCGCGTGCGTACGTACGTTATTGCGACTGTCGCCTTTTTGGTTGTGTTCCAGACCTTTAACTCCGTGTTTAACAAAGCGATGGAGCGTGCCGAATGGGACGAGGACGTGAGGAGCAGAGTGCGCACCCTCACCGAGGCCATCACCTATTCTGTATTCCTCCACGCCAGCCGGGGCCTGTTTGAGAGAGACAAGTTAACCTTCTTGTCACACACTGCCTTCCAGGTGAGGGAGTCAGGACCGCCTCAAAGGTGGGGCCTGCTGTCATCCTCATCAATCAAAGTACTTTTCTGCCCCCACATTAACTTCAATTAAAAGCAGTCAGCAATACCATACGCTGCTATTGATTACCTCTCACAACCCTTGCTCCACGGCTGCTGTTCAGACAGTTGGTTCTGACAAGGGGGCTGGTTCTGATGGCATAATGCAATTATCTGTCATTGCGCCAACTGTTTTCATCTTAGGAATTGTGCTACTCTGAAGGCTGTCCTTCACGTGGCTCTTTCACATCCACAAGCACTTTTTCAGCCTGTCAAAGTTTACCCACTTCCTTCACCGGAGTTTTTTTTTTGTTTTCCATTGTTGTGGAAATGATTGAAAAGAAATCAATACCACATAGATCATTACAAACTGCTCTTGGTGCTTCCCCTCAGATCCTGCTCAAGCAGGGCCTGATTGATGCCCAGGAATTCAACTTCCTGCTGCACTTCCCAGTGGAGGCCAGCGCATTTAGTCCGGTGTCCTTCCTCTCTCCACATGCCTGGGGCGCCATAAAGGTAAGGAATAGGCCTTTGACACACTGTATGTGAAAGTGTGATGTTCTCATTCTGGTCATCACCTAATATTTCATTCCTTTGCTAAGGGAGGTAACAATGTCTGTTATTTTGTTGCAGAGAATTTCTACAATGGAGGAATTCAGCGGCCTGGACAGGGACATGGAGAGCTCACCAAAGAGGTGGAGGAAGATCGTTGAGTCCGGTTGTCCTGAGAAGGAAAGGCTTCCCCAGGACTGGAAGAGCAAGAATTCCCTTCAGAAGCTCATCATCCTGAGAGCGCTCCGCCCTGACAGGACGACCTACACACTAAGGTGAACAAATGCCCAAAGTGCATTTCAGTTAGTCATTTCTGTACATCACTAAGCTTTGTGACTGTGTTTCCTCGCAGGAATTTTGTGGAGGAAAGCATGGGAAGCAAGTACGTGCAGGCTGCCAAACTGGAGTTTGAGAAGTTGTTTGAGGACAGCGGTCCGTCGACACCTGTGTTCTTCATTCTTTCACCTGGAGTGGATCCGCTCAGAGATGTGGAGAAACTAGGTAAAACTTACTCACAGCTTTGGTGTTATTTGTCGGAATAAATATTCAAAATGTCCCTTCCGTGCAGGTTTAAAACTGGGATTTTCCATCGATCACGGCACCTTGCACAACGTGTCCCTGGGACAAGGGCAGGAGGAAGTAGCTGAGAGGGTTCTCAGGAATGCCTCCAAACAGGGGCACTGGGTCATTTTACAGGTAGAAATGGTTGTTATTCACAGACTGGGATACTGTAGTGACTTCAGGCTGCTCGCCCAGTCTGCCTGTGATGCACCTAATGATATTATCTCACCCCCTTGAGCCAGGGAAATAAACTCAATTTGGTTCAATAAAAGCCATAATTGGCTACATCAGCTCCATAAATGGCTCCTTTAGGGAGAAGCCTGCAGCTAAGTGAATCAGTGAAGGTTTGTTTTGCTAATTCAGAACACAGAGAGACACAGACACGACTGCACATGAACGTTTTATAAGATAATATAACCCTTTAATTTATCCCACAGTGTGGATATTGTGTTATAGCTATTAGATCCGTTTACTGAGAGTTTGGTCTCATCCTTCTGATATGTTTGGTGTCCAGAATGTACACCTGGTGGCCCGCTGGCTGCCCTCCCTGGAGGCTCTTCTGGAGACAGCAGCGGCGGAGAGTCATCCCGGCTATCGGGTTTTCATCACCGGGGAACCGGCACCGAGCCCCGAGCAGCACGTAATCCCCAGGGGCATGTTGGAGAATGCCATCAAAATCACTAATGAGCCCCCCACCGGCATGAACGCCAGTTTGCACGCAGCCCTCAACAACTTCAGTCAGGTGTGCTTTAAAATTAAAAATGACTTAAACAGAAAGCATTTGATTTATTTCCCGATATAGTTTTGACTGTAGCGTTCGCTGCAATCTGTACGTCTTCTTTTCTCTTCAGGACACTCTGGATATGTGTTCCAGAGAACAAGAGTTCAACTCCATGTTCTTCTCCCTCTGCTTCTTTCACGCCTGCGTCACAGAGCGCCGCAAATTTGGCCCACAAGGCTGGAATCACAACTACCCCTTCAGCACAGGAGACCTCACCATCTCAGCCAGTGTGTTGTACAACTACTTGGAGGCCAACGCTAAAGTATTTTCACCACTATTTTTTTTTTTTTTTGTTTAAGCTATTTTCATTTTTAATTTACATTGTCCCAATATTTTAGCAAAACTTTTAATTTGTTTCCACGACTACCTCTGTGGCTGTGTAAATTTATAATGATAATGGTATTTGCAGTGGCATTATTGTCAGGCAGGGATGTTGAATCACTGCGCAGTGTCTCCAATTACTTATTGAAATCTTTTGTTCCACTATTATTTATGAAAAATGTTCATTCCCATTTTCCCCCCACATTTCTTTTCTTTTAACTATGAACATGCAACCTATAATTTAGCTTTATTTCGCGGAGACAAAAAATCTATTCTTGGGGTGCTGCACCCCTCACAGCTCCTAATGCATTTCTCTTACAACTCCTATTACTGTGGTCATAAACAATTATGTCTTCTAGGTATTCTGCCCTCCAAAAACGAATGTCCTTCATTATGTTAACCAAACAGTAACCTGTATGTGCGTATACAGAGAATTCATTAGGAGGGCAATGAAGCGTTATCCTAAATGTAATTACATGCAGCCAATGTGACAGTTCACAACGCTACATAAGTGATCACTGCAATTAGAGCTGATGAAGGAAGCAATTTGCAAAACAATACAGGTACAAATGATTGTGAACCTACAGCTTTTGTAATTTGTTATGTATCACAGGTTCTTTTCTTCCTCCTTCACCCTCACGGATCATAATCTCCCGCTGAGGAAAAGACTCTTCTGTCATGCATTCGATCAGTGTGTGCAAAGAAACATAATTTTGTTACATTTCCGTACTGTTATCATTCAGAGAGTTTACATGGGAATAGATGAATACAGTTACTGGAGGATTTAAAGGAGCAGTGGCAAAATCAGTTGTTTCTTCAACAACAACAACAAAAAGTTTTAAAGACAGCTCTGAAAGCTCTAATGACGAACAGAAAATAATTACAATCCTTTCAGTTTTTGTAGTTTATAGTCTTACATTATTTTTCCTTTTTTGTTGGATTTGAGTCTATACACTCAGTCTATTATTGTCCGTGCAGGTGCCTTGGGAAGACTTGTGTTATCTTTTTGGTGAGATCATGTATGGAGGACACATTACCGATGACTGGGACAGAAGACTGTGTAAGACCTACCTGCAAGAATTCATGCATCCAAAAATGGTGAGTTAGTGAAGTCACATTGGGAGAAAAATCTTTTTATCGTTTGGTTGTTTTAGTGTTTGGTTTCTACAAAACTTAGGGGAAGGAGCATTGCATTTCATTATTTAAAAAATGTCTGTCAATTCATGTGGATTCAGTTTGGTAATGTTAAATTTTACAGTGGCAAATAGTTCCAGCTCTTTGTGGCGTTGTCAAGGTAAAGGGTGCCCTCTTGGGATGTAAAAATAAACTGCAATTTTGCACTTCAAAGTTTTTCCAGTCCTCTCATTTGTAATGTTGCATTTGTTTGCTGCTATCTGTGGCATTTAACTCCACAGGCACCAACAATATTAGGTGATAATTCTTTCCTTTTATACTCAGCATGTGTTTAAGTGATTTATCTGTTTCCCTCCCATATAAGACTTGTTAGCACATCTCCTTCCAAAGAAAACTATGAGAACAATCAGGCATAAATGAGTGTGTTAGGTGCAGCTAAAGTCTTGCTATTCATCACACTGAATTCTGAAATTTAAGCTCAGATTGCACATTAAGATAAATCCAGGTTGTATGAATGTTTGCTATGCGCCTTCATCCTTTTTTCATTCGTATTTTAAATTTTGAATTACTAGTTTGAAGCGGAACTCTTTCTGTGTCCGGGGTTCCTGGCTCCTCCTTTCATGGACTACACCGGTTACCACAGTTACATTGACGAGCATCTTCCGTCTGAGAACCCCACTTTGTACGGTCTCCATCCAAACGCCGAGCTTGAGTGCCTCACTCTCACCTCGGACAATCTCTTCAAGAGTCTCCTGGAGCTGCAGCCGCAGGACTCCTCCAGAGGAGACGGGGTTTCTCAGAGCACGGAGGAAAAGGTGTGGTGACAGGAAGGATCCTTCTTTAAAAATAAAAAATAAAAATGATGATACAATGACATATGTATAGTAAAACACTCACCACTTTATGTGTCAGGTGACAGCTATAATCGAAGACGTCCTTGAAAAGCTTCCTGAAGAGTACAACATGGCAGAGCTGATCTCAAAGACAACAGAGCGAAACCCCTACATCTTAGTTTGCTTTCAGGAGTGTGAACGCATGAATCTGCTGCTAGCAGAAATAAGGAAGTCCCTTAATGAGCTGGATCTTGGCCTGAAGGTACTTTTTACTTTGACTATGTTCTACAACGTGACACTGTGCACCTGTGGCACTTTACATGTCTTTGGTGAGCTCTCCATGTCCCTGTCCACTGACTTGTACCTAAGGACAATGAGACTGTTTCTGTCTACAGGGAGAACTCACCATCTCCTCCACGATGGAGACTCTACAGTCTGCGCTGTTCAGTGATTCTGTACCACATTCCTGGGCCAGACTGGCTTGTCCCTCCACTAAGACACTGGCCCAATGGTAACTTCTCACTCAATATATGTAATCTACCTGTTATGATGCTTGTTTTCAACCCTCAGTTAAATATTAAAGTGCAATTTGTAGATTCATTGAAAAATAAAGGCTTCAGTTAATTGTTTATCTTGTTGCTCCGTAGGTTGGCTGATCTCATGTGTAGCTGCCATGAGCTGGACAGCTGGACTCAGGACTTTGTGCTACCTGCTGCTGTTTGGCTCTCAGGGCTCTTCAACCCACAGTCCTTCCTCACAGGTGAGGTTCTTTTCTCAGACCGAGATGATAACGTCGAGGACACCAGTAAAAAAATATCACCACCTCGTATCTTACAGCGGTTCTGCAGAGTATTGCTCGCAAGAATCAGTGGCCCCTGGACAAGATGACTCTGACTGTGGACGTGACAAAGAAGACAAAAGACGACTTTGGGCACCCGCCACGAGAGGGAGCCTACATCCACGGACTCTTCATGGACGGTCGGAAATAATTAAACCCACTGTCTTTCCAGTACATCCTTGTAAATATCTTCAGTCAACCCCACAACACATCTAACACAAATACAACGTACTGTGTCCCTACAGGGGCACGTTGGGACACTCAGTCTGGAGTCGTCTCTGAGGCCGTCTTAAGAGACCTGACCCCAGCCATGCCGGTGCTCTACGTTAGAGCGGTGCCTGCGGAGGAGCAGGAGATCAAGAGTACCTTCAAATGTCCCGTGTACCGCACCAAGCAGCGTGGGTCCACACATGTGTGGGCCCTTCACCTCCGCACCAAGCAGCCTCCCGCCAAGTGGATCGTAGCTGGGGTGGCCTTGCTGCTGTCTGTGTGAGACATGTCAGATGTCAGGTATTAAATATAATGTCTGCTGATAACAAACAGTGTAGGAAAACATGTACTTTTAAATGGTATTACATTTCAGTATTTTGTTCTTAGTTATAATGACTAATATAACACATACACACAATTATGCACAGTTACTCTTTTATTTTTAGTGTTTCTCATTTGGTTTGTAGATAACAGAGCTGGCGCTGGACTGTCTGAATATGTTTTCAATTCAAATGGAATGGAAATATGCGGACAGAGACGCATGTTTGGCCTGCGCCGAACCTGTTGTGTCTGCGTCCGACACTGTTGAACTTCTCCCAGGAGTGTTGCCATGATTTGTTGGGAGCTTATGTCTCCATTTTAGACCATGTAATTCTGGATAGAGAGCATATTTTATTGGAAGGTCAAGATTAAAAAAGCTCTCTGGCTGCCCTCTGCTAACTGAATGATACACAATGCTGTCTGGAGGGCTCCCGGACAGAATTCCCAGGAGATGATGTGCATGGTCGCTATTGACTTTTAAATGAGGTGCATTTGACATTGACCTTTTGTACGGCAGAGGCAGAATACTAACAGACTAGTGTAATTCATTCAGCCGAGCCTGTTGGAAAAACCTATTCAGAGACACTGATAGCTTTGTATGAGAAGGCAACACATTAGATTGCCCATCCTTTATCAGTCCCCACTCTCTGTTAGCATCTGATTAACTTAACGTGAACCAAATAAAACCCTTAACTTTGGATGAGTGTAAATAAACAGGCGTCTTATCTAAAATCTCATCTTTTTGAACCGATTTAATTGAGGTTAATTGGAAACCGAGGACACGCGCAGATTAAAGTTTGAAGTTAAAGTATATGATGATTGATGTGCTTCTAACTCTCCTGCATCTAAGAGATATTTTAAAATATTGCATCCAATCTCCAAAGTCAAGGTTGACGTCATGTCATTTTGTAAATTAGTAGTTTTTATTAGATTTTTTTTTTAAGATTCTTTCCTCCTTAACTCTGACATTATTAGACAGGTGCCGTATTATGTGCTAAAATAAACAGACGACATCGCAATGTGCACATTACAGCCACTGAATCACACCTTTTTTTTTTCCCACACTCTTCTCAAATAAGATTTTCTCCAACGCTAATAACTGTTGTGTTGCTTTTAATTTCTCCCTGCAGCCAAAGTGACTGTAGACAGACAAATGGAGGATGGAGGATTGATTTTGCGCATTGTATTGCGCGGGGGGAAATGAGGAACCAGTCTTCCTGTAGATTCTCTTCATCTGCCTTCTCTTCCTCTCATTAGCACGCCACAGCATCTAGCCAGTCATTTGGTGACGGGGAAATGATACAGTGCTGGCGGTGTTTGGGAGGAAATGGCAGGGTACAGGGACCCGGCTCAGCAGGGGTCGTGCCTCAGATAGTCATGTTAAAGGCCAAGCAGGACACCTGGTTAAAGTCAGCAAGGGCATCTGGGCTGGGTCACACCTCCGCCTCAGTGCACCAAGAGAAGACGTTGTGTTCTGATGTTTTTTTTGGGTTCAAAATACTCACCCAACTTGTGCAGGATAATGTAGCCTAGTTACATTCAATATTGTCATTATTATTATAAGTATTATATGACTAAAACCGGCGTACAAGTTCATAGTGTTCATACTGAAAAACAACTTAACCCACAAGGTGGCGCCATGGCAAATGATGGAGGTGTGGGCCCTTGTGGAGCTGCTCCTCCACAGTAATTTCTCCGTTGCATCTCTATGGGGAGTTCGTGTGAGCAGTTGGTTTGAGGTTCACTCAATTACTCTCAAATTATTTTGTAAAATTCCCTTGTAAGCATCATATCAGGCTTTACAACTACAGCTCAGGGATGATAAAAAGTAAAGTAATACTTACTGTTAATTTCATAAGGAAAGGCCCTCCCAATGCATAAAAGTGACATATTATAATTTGCTCTCCACCAGGCTGGAAGCATTTGTCTGGGTGAATAGCTGTCAGTCAGTGCCTTTTTCTATAATGACCATGAAGTTTGCATTTGTGCACATGTAACTAGAGGAATTTTTGCTTTTCTGTATTTAGCCTAAAGTATCATGTTCTCATAATAATATTTAGCAATAATAAAATAGTAGAAAGTATCATTATGTGTTTCTCTAAAATTAAAAATACACTATATGCTCACCGGCCACTTTATTAGGTACACCTTCCTAGGAAAAGGTTGGACCCCCTTTTGCCTTCAGAAGTGCCTTAATTCTACATGTCAAACTTTTAACAAGGTGTTGGAAACATTCCTCAGAGATTTTGGTCCATATTGACATGACAGCATCACACAGGTCCTGCAGATTTGTTGGTTGCACCTCTGTGATGAGAATCTCCTGTTCCACAACATCCCAAAGTTGCTCTATTGGATTGAGATCTGGTGACTGTGGAGGCCATTGGAGTACAGTGAACTCTGCGTACACTGTGGTTATAAAGGGATGGACATGGTCAGCAACAATACTCAGGTAGGCTGTGGCATTTAAACCATGCTCAGTTTGTACTAAGGGGCCCAAAGTGCGGCAAGAAAATATCCCCCACACCAACACACCACCACCACCACCAGCCTGAACTGTTAATACAAGGCAGGATGGATCCATGCTTTCATGTTGGTTACACCAGATTCTGACCCTGATATCTGAATGTTACAGCTGAAATCAAGACTCATCAGACCAGGCAACGTTTTATCAATGTTCTATTGTCCAATGTTGTTGAGACTGTGAACTATAGTCTCAGTTTCCTGTTCTTAGCATACAGGAGTGGCACCTGGTGTGGTCTTCTGTTGCTGTAGCCCATCTTCATCAAGGTTCAACGTGTTGTGCGTTCAGAGATGTTATTCTACATTCCCTGGTTGTAACGAGTGGTTATTTGAGTTACTGTTGCCTTTCTATCATCTCCAACCAGTCTGTCCATTCTCCTCTGACCTCTCATATTAACAAGACATTTTCGTCCACACAACTGCTGCTCACTGGATATTTTCTGTTTTTGGGACCACTCTCTGTAAACCCTAGAGATGGTTGTGCGTGAAATCCCAGTAGATCAACAGTTTCTGAAATACTCACACCAGCCCGTCCGGCACCAACAACCACACCACGTTCAAAGTCTCTTAAATCCTCTTTCTTCCCCGTTCTGATCCTCGGTTTGAACTTCAACAAGTTCTCGTGATCACCTCTACATGTCTAAATGCATTGAACTGCAGATTTGTGTTAACAAGCAATTGAACAGGTGTACCTTATAAAGTGGCAAATGAGTCCTTTCACACTGGTGCTGGTGCGTGTTAACAATGAACAGAACTAAATTACAGTCGTTTGTGCTGCTGTAACCACTATATTCCTCGTGTTGCACTGTGTCATTTACCTGCTCGGATTTGCTTTGAACGTCACCTTCACCTTTTACAGTAACCAGCTTCGTGATGATGAAAAATACTTTAATGCATGCACAGTCGACACTGGTGGTCAGTCCATGGTTTGACATATCATGCAGACCAGCCAAAACGGTGCGTACACAAAAAAAAAAAACATTCAACAGAAACACGATGAGTAATGTCTAAAAAGAAAATAAATAATTCTGAAATAAATAAATATTCATATGCAGAATTTTAACATATATACACAGTATAAACAGAGTCAACTGTACATCGTTGATAAAAATCAAATTCTAAAAAGGATACTGTCGAAGCACGGTGTCTCCACGACGACTGTGTGCTTTAAAATCCAACATATACAAATAAAATGTTGACACTAAATGCAGTTTAACATCCCCTCTACAATGCTTCACAACTCCTATTTAATTTAAGCCTACAAAAGTGAGGATCACTTCGCCTATTCAGAGAACAAACACTGTGCTCTACTTATTTTGTCCAGAAGGTGCTGTAGCTTTTTATTTCGCTAGTATTTTTCCTACGCAACATTTATTCGTGTGTTGGTCAAGATCCGAATTCCTGATCTCAACAAACCAAAACGATCTGATCTGAGAAGAAAATCTCGTGTCATGTTTTACTCTAACTCTAAAGACCAATACAGAAATATACTGTAACAGCATGAGTCTGCTGCTTGATTGTCAACAACTCAGCTAGATGGAGATCACTTTACTTGGCATTATTATCATATTTCTATGGGATTTGCCGCTAACACATGTAATTACAACTCACATACTAACAAAATACAGTATTTTGTGTATTATTCTCCCTCACTGATACAACCTGTACTATGTAAAGCCTCGTCTAATACACTGCACTTTTTGGTTAAAGAATAAAACTCCTGTACAATAAGAAATTATTTCTGCGTCGAAAATAATATGTTGGAAACGTAAAATATTTCACTCTCTCCACCATCTTGACTTTGAAAGACATCTGCTTGTTGTGCATAAACTGTACTGAATTTCTTCAGGGTCTTACATCCGGCAGAGGCGGCACACGTGAACGGCGTAGAGCGTTGTTAGCTGAGCTGTTCTTTGGTCAAATCAGATGAAGCAGCCTCTGCTGCAAGATCTTTTGACACTGTCTGGAAATTCAAAATGACCCAGGGCCAAATCAGAGGGATCTGATCTCACATTCTGATGTGTTAAAAGTTTTCGTAAGGAGCATAAGGGAAAATTATGAGCGGGATCTTTTCCCTGGCTTCTTTAAGACAGAAGCACTAGACAGTTTGCTAGCTTTTATATATATATAAACATTCAGCTCTACACTTGTCAAACTCTGCCATCTGTAGGACCAGAAATGAACAGCAGCAGCAGTTTTGAACCCAAACATCTGCTTCTCAAATCTGCTGCTGTTGTTGCGGCACAAGCTGGATTTAAAATGCAGTTTCGACAGGGTTCAGTTTCAAGTGCCCCTCCTCCCCGATCAGTCGCACTGTTCTAGATGAATGCAAACGCTTATTTTGTCTTCTGGTGCTTGTTTCCGTCTCTGGTGACGCTCTCCTGATTGAATGGCTCCCTCCTGTGGCCGGGCCGGGGCAGAGCAGTGCTCCTGCGATTGCTGACTGGGACCTGAGACGTAGATGAGACAGCGATCGGTTGTTTCCTTGGCAATCCGACAGCGTGGCTGCCACGGCGGGAAGAATATGTCCGAGGTGTCCTCTAAGCACGAGGCTCCAGCCGGTGTGACAGTTCAAACAGAGTCTGCTGATTGTCGATGATGTGAAGGTAGTCGATGTAGGCACGCACGTCTGAGCTGCTTTTCTGGGTGATTCCATTTCCTAGGGGGAATAAAAAGAAGAAAAAAAAAGCACGTTTTACTTCAAATGTATGACAATGCAGCCAAAAAAATTTTTTTTTGGATTGACTCAAAACTTATTCATTCCACACCAGTCTGGCATAACATTATGACCACTGACAGGAAAGGTAAACAACATTCAAGCATCATCTTGTGACAATTCAGTGTTCTGCTGGGAAACTTTTACACCTGGCAATCGTGTGGATGTTACTTGTATCACATGTACCACCCACCTAGACGAGACCAGCCCCCCCACCCCAAATAAAAACAAAACAAAACATGAAAAACAGTACACTAACAACATCCTGTTTCCAGACACCACAGGACACCTTAGGAAGGTGGTCATAATGTTATGCCTGATTGGTGTGTTGACCTCTTAATAAAATTTAAAAAATGAAAACACTGACCCATGTGATCTTTCTGACACTCCCGGATGAGCCGCGCCATGTCTGCTATCATGTGCTGGGAATCAAGACGGACAAAGACTGAGTTAAACATTTCAAATTCAACACCAGTCTGTTTTTTTTTTTTCTGTGCAAACTTGCAGCAAACTTACCAGCTTTTCAAAATTGACCAGGTTGTCGTGGAACGTCTTGTTGCCTTCGTGAATGAACGTCATGTCTAAAAAGGAATAAACTATTTTCAGATTTTTTTCTCATAAAACGTCGACCAGTTTCTACATGCCTAGCTTCTGTGATAGAAACGTCTCATGGCACTCTTCTCCCAGGGTCGTGGAGTACTGAAGTGACAGAATAAGAAGCGCACCTTTGAGTAGCAGAGGAAGAAAGGGAATCTTTGGAGCCTTCATCTTCTTGAAGGAGTCTCTGTAGGCCTTGTGGTTCAGCGACGGATCCTGTGAAGACATTTTCCAAACGAGTGAGTCTGATCCTCTGGGGGGCTGAATGTGTGTGCCTGTGCATGCATGCTTTGTTGGGGCTGAATTACGGCAGTATGAGTGGCTAACGATCATCTAAACCTCCTGATGTTTCGCCTGATGTTTAGGAATTAAAAGCATCTGTTTGTTTGAGCCGTGCACACAAGCGGGGGTTTGTGTCCCTGTTGCTGTGTGGTTTTATTTTATTCTCAAAAAGGAAACAGATGTACAGTTCGTTGCAGAAGGGCAAGACTGTGTTCTTTATTAAGGACACTTACTGTAACCGTCTCCAGCTCTGAAAACAGTCTTTTGAATTTTCCAGGAATTTTCTACGGAGACAAAAACAGGATTTCGTTGTTAGATGCTGCGCCTCGGCTACAGGAGAATAAAGGTGGATGGAAAATAATTTCAAGAAGAAAGAAAAAAGGACGTCCAACCTCCCACGTCTGACTGAGGCGGCTGACGGCTGCAGTGTTGAGGCCCATTATAATGGCAAAGAAACAGTTGAGGTTCCTCTGTGCCTTACAGCTGGGAAAGATAAATGGAGCACATTATTCGGTTAGCACTAAAGGAGGTGCAGTTCATTAATTTGCCACCGGAGGGGGCTGCATCCCCGTGCAAATCAAATCCTTTCCCACTACAGCTGCACTGAGAAGGGATCTGATGATAATCACTGAAACTATAATCACACAGTTGTAAATAATGTGTAAGTCCACTTACTGGGCTGCGATCTTGATGAATTTCTTGATGAGTTGGACTCTTTTGCAGAGTGTTGGACACAGCAGAACCTCCGTCATCACCCACAGCTGGACGTCGTTGCAGCGCTGCAGCAGCAGCTCTAACGCCATGGTGTGGTGGCTGCTTGCATGGCGACTGAAGGTGAAGTAGACCAGCTCTTGCTGTAACAGAACGGCAAAGGTGATGAGCAGAGCAGGGCACGGGATGCTAAAAGCGTTGTTTGTTTAAAATGGTTCAAATGTTGTAAGATCACACTTAAGAAGAGTTGACTTCAGCATTAAACAAACCTCGTGCATAGAGTCAAAAATTGTCCAGTCAAAGTCTGTCAGAGCAACAGCCACGTCCCACGTGTTTAAACTCAGCATGCGAGCCGTCCTGTGTTGGAGCTCCGAGTTGTCTGGGAACGGGTTCTGCAGAGATAAAGCAAAGGAAAACTTAAACCACTACAAGGTCATTCATGTCCATATGCTTGGATTTTCTTTTAACATTATACGGACCTGAACTTTTGACAGAAAAATTCAGAAACAAACTCTTTTACAGTAGTGTTTACACACTCATCTGAGCTGCATGAACAAACAATGGGCTGTATGTGCATTTAATGCAAAATTATAAATCACATGTCTGGTCTGCAGTTATTTGAGAGGATCTACGGCGTATTTGTGTATTTCTGACACATTCCAATAACGTTCCTACCAGGACTTCACCGAGGTCCTTCCTGCACACGTGCAGCCGCCCCACCGACCGCAAAGAACTGGAGAAAACTCTGTCCTGAGGCTGCAGGAGGAGTCTACCTGCGGGGAGGAAAAACGCATCACAAACAGCAGAATGCCATTAAAAATCTGTCAGGCGGCGTGTGAGCAGCCGCCAGCGGTTAGAGATAAGACTCCGGTCCAGGCTCCGCTCCGAGGCAGCCGGCCGCTTCGGTCACTGATGATAGCGGATAACGACTTCATGTTGCTGGGCGTCTCTGTTTGAACCGAAGGGACGTTTTGGACAGTCATGCTGATTAATGTCATGTTTCTTATCTGAAATATCAAATTCGCCGCGGGAAGAAACTTTGAATGCGGTTTATCATGTGTCCAGGGGAAATATTTACTTTCAGGTGTTAGAAGTGCAAGACCTATGGGGTTATGTTCTTGTGGTGGGAGGTAGGATTAAGCTGTCACTCAGAGTGGACACTCGTTGAGATATAGATGCAGTTTCACAGAACCTCACCCTAAGTTGTGCAGTTGTCAGTGCATGGATTAAGTATAGAGATCTTGTCTCTGCTGTCAGTCCTTCCTCTGTTTTTTAAATCAGGACCACAGACCAGAAATATCCCTAAGTATATGTCTAAGTGCAAGTAGTACCAGCGTTTGCATGTAGAAGTCCTGTACGATAGCTTTAACACCACTACTGTTACCAGGTTGCTTCACTCTGTTGTCTTTTATCTCGTATGGTTCTTACCTCCAGGATAAGTGACGGCCACCAGCACAAGGTCCCCCTGGGGAACATCCATTCTTTCGGCGACTGCCTGCACCAGCTCCCGCGCCACTACCCCAGGATGAGCCCTCATGCTTAGGTAAGAGTCCATGGTGATATACACATGACACAACGCTGGAAAAGAGATAAACATCGTTTCATGAAATATTAATATGAAGCGCACAGTCCCCTTTGACCGTACCCCCAAAGCTCCCCTGGGACTGAGGCATCCCCCAGGCTCTTATTGTCGTCCTGTAATCAGCCTGCAGTGTCCAATGGAGGGTCGGGTTTACACAGGTTTTCATTCTAGACACAGGTTAAATTATGTTCTGCGTTTAAAAAAAAAAAAAAAAACAAAAGCAAGAAAAGAAGCAAAAACTGATTCTAATATTCACTATGAGTCATAAATCAAGACTTTCTATTTCCAAACGCTTGACATATTCCCATTGTTCTACTGTTCAGACTAAAGGTCTCCTTTCATTTCTTTGGAAACAACGTATGATGAGAGGAATGTGTGAGGAATGTTTTACGACTTACCTTCCTTCGCGTCCCTCTGCGTACCTCTGGATTGCAGCCCGCTCTCTTTCAAGCTCAATTGGTGGAAAAGTGCTTTGCCCTAAAAGGAGGGAAATGCGTGGTTTTTGTCACACGTCCATACTGCCTGAGAACATTCAGCGTTGGTGTGCGACCGCAGAGCGACGTCGTCAGGAGGAAATGCGAGCACAATAGCCTCAACACCCGATAAGTCGAAAGGGACAGTCTTAATGTGGTTGGGAGAGGAAACAAATCTTTTTTCCCTACCTTTCTTTGCGGGGAACAATCATCCACCGTGCTGGAAGAAAAAAGAAACAAATCAGTGAAGAGCCCTGTCATGTTATTACTGAAATAATCACTGGACTTTATCTACCATTTGATGGCTGTAGCTGAGTACAATACAAAAAGAACTTTACCCTTCACACAGTTTATAATCAATTCATATACTTGGGTGCAGTGTTCTCTCCATTATTTAAGCTCGATGTCAAGGAGAGATCAGAGTGCTTTGCTTTGTAGATTTTCAGACTTTAGCTTTAGCTAGCGTGATTGATAGCCCTGTGTTCATTATCATCCCTCAGTCTTTCCTGGGCTCTGCATCACAATAGGCATGTTGGCACAAAGCCTGCCCTAAGGGATCCGTCTCACAAGCCCACCGCCACCAGTCCTGCACTAATGAAAAACCTGATTCCTGCTGTCGTGTCGAGACAGAGTTTGTGATCTAATTTGCGCTTTCTCTCCCAAAAACACAGCCTTGCCGCGCATGGGCTCGGCTAGCTACAGCCGTCACGACCCGAAAGAACGGAGGTTTCCCCTTAACCTTCAAGAATCCCGGGCTGCCTTTTGCGCAAAGGCCAGATGGAAGTTGATGGGAGGCTGCTCTCAATAAAATATGACACCTTTGTCATTTGGTAGGTAGCAGATTGCCGGAAAGCAGTCAGCCTTGTCCTCCCCTGGGGTGGGACTGATTGTGAAGAGCTCATAAATAGAGGAGTATGTCAGTTAGCGACACCCACCCAAAGTCCACAGCTTTTAAGGAGTGGGTGTTGCGGATTCCCCCCCCTCCCCGTACAGAAGCATGAATAAGGCAGAGTCAGGTTGAATTATCTGCTCTGGTTTCTAATGGGCGGCAGTTTGGAGCATCCTCCTGGGAGGAGATCTGACTGGGGCTGAGTGAGGAGAGAGGGAGGGGGTGGGGGGGGGGGGCGGCACGGGTGTGGCGATGTGTCTGGTGACTTAGGGATGTTGTTCAGTCTGTGATGTCAAAAAGCAACTGGATTGCTTGTTTTTATTAAACCAAAAAGTGGATCACTCTTTGCGTTGTGCATAAGAAATGTTTATGCAAAAACATGAAGAAATCACAGATATATGAGACAAACATACGTTAATATATATCTATGAGAAAACTAGTTTTAGGATTTAATGCAAACAGAACTTCTATAATTAAGTAAATATGAATTACAAAATGTGGTAAATCCTACATTTGTTTATTGGCGATTGAGGTTGCAGGAAAACAGGGGTTTGTTTGTCTTTTGGTTTAACGCACGGGCCGGCCATGCCAGCCTGTGCGCAAGCTTATGCGAGCGTGTAGCATGTTTGCGCGCGGACTATATTTACGCGTGACAAATATTTGCCTCTCTGTGCCGTGCAGCTTGCGGAGCAGGCAGCGTCTCAAACTGAACATCTGTGCATCTTAATAAATGGAACTGAATTTTCTGTTCCCTTCTTACGGACGTGTAATAATACTCATGCGCAGTCAGCCGGCTCGAAATAAAAGTCCAGTAAACAAGTGGCGGCGTAGAAACTGTGTGCGCGCTCTTTGTTGTTTATTCATGGGATTCATTTTTTCCTCGTGGCGAGTGACAAACATTTTTGACAGCTGATCATTAATTCTGAAAGGTTCCTGTATCTCCTCGAAGCTCGGTGACCTTCATATCTCCGCGCATAACGCCGCGATTCCTTTTCAGTGTCTGAATGGATTCATTGATGTGAAGCTAAAGAAAGACAAGAAGCAGAGAAGAAGCTCTTTCTTTGTATTCAGAGACCAGCTGGTGTCCTTTCAGACTTTCCGTAATCACAGCTCTTACCAAATACTGCGCACAACCAGCTTTACGGACCCTTAAAGTATTCACTGGACGTGTTGGACGGTTACGTCAAATGTTGGGAGTCAACACGTGGTCACTCACTGTCTGCGGTGCAGCTGGTAGACTTTCTGCAGCTCCCCCACGTCCTTCTCCAGGGCGGGGTGCTCGTAAAGATCGTCCACCACGTAGCGGTACAAAGTCTGGAAGGAAACGTCCACTTTAATTTCTCCCTCATCAAGTTCCCCCCGCTCACGCCCCTTTTCCTACCGCGCTTCTCACCTTCACGAAGAGTTTGACGTGCTCGTCGTCTCTCAGGAAGCCTTTGCAGAGTGACATCCACTGCGACACCAGGTGCAGGAGTTTTTGTTTCCTCTCCAGAGCCTCCTTCCTGTCCTCCTTCCCTCTGTGGCGCTTGGCGCAATAGGTGGAATTGAGTTAAGGGTACAGTGCGGAATGATGCCGATAACAAACACAAAGATCCAGCAGAGTCAGTGTGTTGATTCAAGGATAGGTGGCAGGAGAGAGAGTGTGCTGTATGAGAAAAGTGGAGCAGCTCAGTCAATAAGACGGCAGACATCTATTTCTGTCTGTAGAAATCACAAAAGAGAATTTGTTATGAGTGAATCACTGTGGAAATCTCCAGTGTTTAAGGATATTGTCCCAGCAGAGCTTGGCATAAATCACTGGTAGACATGAATACTGGGTAGGTTAGCAGGAAGTCATCCAGGAGTGTATCTGCAGAGAGAGAAACACATCAGCAAAAATGGTCAATGGTGAAGCACATAAAATAATAAAGAAAGTTAAAATTAAGTTAAATTTACTACTTCTGGCTGAGCCGACCAGCTCTCTCCGCCACGATATTTGATTGCAGGGTTAACCTCGTGTTAATCCCGCACATGTCAAATAAACCTGAATCTGAATTCGTCACAGATGATCATGTGAATGTAACAGACCTCATTAGGTTCAGTCTGGGCTCCAGGATGCTGGAGGGCAGCTACGCTAGTGACCTTGACATGATTAATGTCTCCCGCGCAGCGCACGCAGTGAGGCCGCACTTATAATTGAGGCGGTTTGCATTTTTTCCTTTTCCCGCAAGAGGGATAGCTCATCCTTCCTTGTCAAGTCAACAGTTAACAAGCACTAAACGGAGCCAGACATGGACCTCTCCATCCACATTACTCCTCGCGGACGCTCTCATGATGACTTGTAAGGAAAAAAAATAAATGATGATAATTAAATGAAATAAAATAAAAAATCTTCAGTTCCATTTCTCCCCAACAAGTTCACACAGGCCTTTAACTGACATTATCTTCGGTTTCACGCATTCGCCCCTGCCAGCGCTGACGAGCCAATGATGTGGCAGTTGACTCTGTTTGACCTCTGATGAAGTATTTTTTGGTTATTATTGCTGTTAACCCCAATCCCTAACCCTAATCCCAACCCTAACCCTAATCCCAACCCTAACCCTGATCCTAAACCCTAACCCTAACCCTAAGGCCAACCCTAACCCACTAAAAATCTCCCTGTTATCGCCTATAGACGGCATTTGAATGTATATTTTCTGCTGCTGTATGCCTCTGTGATTCCTTCCCAAGGTTACACATGGAAAAGTGATTCCGTAAGTGGATTAAAACAACCCACCCCCCTAACGTTAAATGCACTACATCATCACTACACGTTTAGCATTTTATATTCAACGTTTGTGATGATAAAAGACTAGACAGAAATGTGCGGAGTGCTTGCAGGTTGTTGGTTTCTATCGCAGCCTTTTATAGCACAAACACATAAGAGAGAAACTCATTGCACAGTTTGCCGTATTTTAGCATAGACGCTTTCCACATGTTACACAACACTCCCGATTGGCAACAGAGAACCTTCTGTTGGCTAAAAAGTTTTGCACCTCCTCTTGTGACTCTGTCTCTCTGACCCCTTACACAAGGCCCGCACTATTTCAAAATGTTCTTTTGTGACGTTTGCTTTCACTTTCACTCTTTTTTGTCTCTTTCTTTTTACAACAGTCATCCAAATCCTTCCTTCACAGGCTATATAAATCCAAGTGACTGTTGGTGCAGCATTTCTGTGAAAATTTCATTTCAGATATTGTCATAAAAGTCATGAAAAAAAAAAAAAAACTATGATGCCCTGCCACAAGCAAAAAGCTTTACAAATCCTATTAGGGCCGACCTCAGTGGAAGTGTGCCTCACACCCAGAATTGTAAATTCTTCCCTTTAATTTCACACTGCCTTCCCAAGGCCTTTGTGTGCGTTCTGGTCCACGGGACTCCCTGACATCATTATGTTAATCCGCGCCGAGCAGCTGCGGATGTATCACTCTCTCCTTATAAGAGGTTTCACAACACACATAAACAACACAATAACTCACCTTAACACAAAGCCAGAAAACAACACAGCAGACATCCCTTACCCTGCCACACGCTGCACGACACCTATTTGCACACACACACACACATTTCTCATTATGCGCCGCTCCCTCACGCTGCCGTGTGTATTCTCTCCAAAGCCGTCTTAACAGCTTCCTCTCGAGGACCAGCTCACATATAACTCCAGAGGCTGTGCAAGTTCTTTCGAAGTTTAGAGGACAGACTAAATATTTAATTTTCCCTAACCTAAAGTTTTTTATCGGTAGTGCAGCAAAAAAAAAAAAAAAAAAAGAAAAATTAGAGCTATCCTGCAGCATAAACACTGAATCCACACACTTAGCACATTATTCATTTTAAAATTTCAGCAAACATCTGTAGTTGGCTTGCGTCAAATCACATTCATAACCTTGTCACATGTGATTCTGCTTTAAGACTTACAACCCAAATCCAATTTAATTTCCTTTTTAAAGAAAAAACAGAATCGATTCATTGATCTGAGTTGTCAGTCCGCCGAGAAATCAATCAACCCGTCAATCGACCTGCCAATCCCCGTCGCATTTCAATAAGTACTTGTACGATGATCAATGCAGCCTTTGAAATGAGCACGTTAATGTGTCACTTATTCGTTCACAGTAGCCGCCGGAAGGCACCACGTAAACATACATTAAGAGCTTGAATTTATCACTTGGGATCGGCGTCGGCGTTCCTCCGCATGGTAACAGAGCTGGAACATCCTCTCATCAGGGACACAAATGCTTTGCTGCGTGTTTTTTTCATAGCTGGCAGGGTTCGGTGTCAGCAGAGCGGGAATCAATAGCTACACTACTCAGAGATTGGGCACAGGAAAGAAGGCAATACTGCGTACTTGCAAATGCTACCTACTAAGGAAGCGTTGGACCGTTAGACATCTACACGGCAGTGACTACTACTACTGCAGTGGTGCTTTTCCTCAAGCGTGCCCGTGGTGCTTTCTGAAAAGTGCCGTCTCCAGCAGGAACCTCCTCTGTATTAATATGCCGTGTACACTGAGGAAATGTGGAAGTAATGCTCCTAAAGATGAATGTAAATTGGCACACTGTATGCAAGCCATAAACACATCAATGCTCCGCGGTCACGTGGCTGTGCCGAGACAGACCGAAACCCGAAAGCTTGTTGGATGTTCAGATAAACCTTGTTTGGGTGAAATCAAGGATCTCATGCTATCATGCTTCTGCTGAGCCGAAGCCCCCAGGGCGTTCTCAGCAGTAACACTGGAGTACACACGGCTTCTGTATTCGCACAGAACACAGAGGAAGGCCGGCAGGAGCCGAGACTATTAAACGTCACTGAGTGTAGATCAATTGCCATCGAGCACAGGTCCAGCCCGGGTCGCAAGCTCTGTGACCCTGATATATATGTCTCCGCATCGTGCTCGGGTACGCAGCTCCCCGCGGAGGAGTAACTTCAATACACTCATTCCGAGACATACTAATGGTGAATGATTCATCAGCGGTGCGGGGCCCCTCTGAGCGGTAATAGGTAAATTACAGATTGGTTTATTATGAATACATTAACGGAAGGAAGGCCGGAACTTCTTAATCACTTGCCCAGTAATTAACTGCATGTTTAACTTTGCATTAAACTCCAGTGGTTGCAACACGTGATTCAGCACAAAACTCCCTTGTGCGCTTAAACTGTACCTTATTTCACTCCCGAGAAGACGTTTAGATCAATTTCATTCAGAATGAGTAATGATTTCTGGTACGCGATTAGCCTGGCTCCTTACGATGAGACATCATCTCCATCTCTCAGGAAAACCCCCCCATCTCCTCTCTTTCCACTGACATCCCTCCTGTATTGTTCCTCCCTGTTTTCTTCCTCTCCTTGTCTGACTGCGCTGCTGCTCCCAGTCATCATTTCTCACCGAGCAATCTTTCCAGCTACAGAGGGTTTCCTCTGCCTTGGCAACAGTTTCACATTATCATGTACCTGCTGGGATGAGAGGAAATGTGTTGATTTGTCGTCGCTGTGAGGCTGGACTGCATGACACGGAGTCGATTACAGCCTCGCTCAAAAAACGTGAGCAAGGTTTTACTCTGACAAGGCTTTTTTTTTTTTTTAAACAAACAGGCTCCAACTTAAGACCGTTTTGGCAATCATATCACATGATTAGCCCAGAGGAGGCTGCTGTCCTAGAGAGAGGACGTGGGTTAAAAAAAGAAAGTGAAGGCAGTTCTTTCTTTCCTTCTCAAGCACAGAAACCCACGAGTGGAGCATTGAAGTTAAAACGTTCTATTCTTTAACACACAAAAAATACTTTCTGACAAGGATGACAAAGGACTTTAAAGTAGCATGCTGACCTGGCTCTTTGCCCTGCGCCGTCCCTCGGTCGTCGTCCGGCGTCAGCTCGTTCAGCAGGTGCTCCAGGATCTTCTCGGGAGTCCCCGACACCACCATGTACCTGTTAGACACAGCGGAGTCAGTGGACGAGTCCTCCTCCATGGAGGACATGGAGCGGCTGCTGCTCCACTCGTCCTCTCCCTCGGTCCCCTCGTCGTCTATGTAGCGGAAGTAGGGGACGTCGAAGGTGGGCACCGTCGCCGGCTCTGCCCGGCTGGTGCTGTCGCTGCCGCTCTCCTCGGAGCCCTCCTCGTCGTCCTCGTCCTCCTCCTGCTCCACCAGGGCGGCGTGCAGCAGCCTGCCCTCGTCCCGCCTCAGGTTCGGGGGCTGCTGTCGCCTAGATCCCATCCCCGCGGAGTCCCCCGTGCCCTTACGCCGGCGGCGTTGCCGTGGTTACTGCTGCGCGACCCCTCTACCCGCCCATCCGTCCACCTGCAGCTGCCACAGCCCGTAGTCCGCTGCTGTCAGTCCCTCAAGATCACTGAGGTGTCCCCCGGTACGTTCGCAGCCGCAAACCTCTTGAATTACTTGAACCGGCGGGTGCTGACGGCAGAGCTCTGCCTCACAGCCCCATGCTGCCTACTTATATGTATTTAATGCAGTCAGTAATGTGCAGAGAGTTGTGATGTGGGCATGCCCGAGTGAGTGTGTGTGATCCGCAGAGACAGCGGAGGAGAATGATGTGAGGGAGAGCGCCGAAACAGATAGTGAAAGAGGGAGGGGAATCTAGAAGGGGAGGGGGAGCGGAGAGAGAGGCTTACCTCCTGTTCCTCGCCTCCTCCCTGCCTCCTCCCCTCGCCGATGCGGAGGGGGCCGGCTGCTCTGACGACACTCTCTGGAGAACGAGCACACTGTGGCCCCTCTCTGTCAGACACAAGCGGACTGCCTCGTCACTCTGAGGCTGGAGAGAGAAGGGAGGGAGGGGGGGGGGTATGTTATCACCAAGGAGATTCCCCTGAATTTTCACCCACGCACACAAATCACCGCTGATTTCCATCATAATACTCTGTCAGAGCCCGCACTGTAAATGAAAGAGAGTTTCCATATATCATTATTCAGCCCTTATCGGCGGAGCCCATTCAGGGATTTACATAAAAAGGCTCACATATTTTAATTACTGATTTATGCGTGGAGCCCATTAAATTAAAGGTGGTGGCAGCCCATTTTCAAGCTGCCGTACGATAAAACGCAGTGTTATAACAATGGAGTTCGGTTCACGTGGCAGGTCCTTTCCTTATGACCTCGAGGTACTATGTTGTTTATAGTCTTAGTCGCGGTGTCACCACATTGCAGTCCATCAGTGGGAATACTCCATCCTACCTCTTAGACCTTTAGCTGTACGCCCAGGAACATAGTGCAAATACAGGCCAATGCGTAGGTTTAAAACCCTCAGGTTGGGGTTATGTAACTGGACAGCCTAGACATTCAGTTACGTTTTAGCTATTTCAAATGGAACTTTAAAAAAAAACAAAAAACACACATTTCATTTTGAACCAGAGTATCTCTTGAGACGGCTTGCAGCTGCTTGACGGTGGAGGTTCTGGATCAGAGTTATTGGTCTTAATGAGGACTTCGCTGTATGCTGCACGCGCAAGCATCCTGCATCATTTCCACCCCTCCACAGCCATCAGTCAATGCAACACAAGCCTCTGTTCATGCAATTAGCCACACAGACGGGCTGGAAGTGGTTGCAGTTTTCTGCCCTAATTGCCTTTTTTTCAGAGAAGCTTCCAGGGCCCCTCGGTTAAGCATGAATTCCTGGCAGATTAACACTTAACATCAGTGATCTGTGGCCACATATAGACCAGCAGACACACAGGATGCGCGACGCATACGCTAATCAGTGCACGGACGCGCTTGTACGATCTGATACGGCAGCGATGCACATCTGGGTGCACGAGCGGTCGTACCGAGAAGCAGCAGGGGTGTTTTCAGCCCATCAGAGACGACTGTTAATACTTAAAGCGTCTGTTAAACTCAAATTGTGTCTGATGAATTCATCCCTCACCCATACACAGACACGTAAATCCACACAGAAGAAGTAGTCTTGTGAGGGCTTGTATTACGCTGTCACAGGACATAAAGTAGGACAAAGGTTAAGGAAGTGACAAAAAGACCCAGAAACTTCCTAGAAAGGAATGGCGGCACTTATTCGCTTCCTGGTTCTTGAGAAAAAACAACACTGGTGGTTCTATCTTTGTCACCCCGTGACGTACATCATGTGCAATGCTTTTGTCTCGCTGGGCGTGAGAGTAGAGCAAGGTGGATTCTTAACTGTAATTAACACAATGTCTCCGTGTATGTCTAATTGGTCAACCGGCAAACAGACCTTTCCTCCCAATGAATTATTGATCCTGGTTGAGCTGATTCTGGGCTACGGCTCGGCGTGCACTGGGATTTGAGGTTACCGGTGTCCCAGTACAAATACAATCAGTCCTCTACAGTGGATGATTGTAATGAGACGGAGCCACCGGGCCACACGGTCCCTGCCCTGGCCTTGAGTTGACCTCGATCTCGCAGTTCCCAACATGGACATAGTCAGGAGAAGGGTGAGCACGACTTATTGGGACATGTCCTAGCCAAAAGCCTCGCTGTCTCTTTTAGGATTCCAGATGCAGCCCGCTGGCTGGAAGGACACTCTCCGTCTGCGCGTCAGCAGCGGCTCTGGCACGCATGGTATGGAACACTTAACGTGACCTGGAAGGTGTCAGTCCTGACAGTAGTTAGATGCATTTTATTTCCTATCAAGCATTAGAATGGATTGTACTGTATGGTATACAGGGAAGAATAAGACAGAGGATCAGACGTAACATTATGACCACCGAGTCTTGTGTAACGCATGAGCTCCGAGTAGCGTTTGCTACTGTGGCATAAAATATTTACACAAAGCTTTGTTTTGCCACCTGTGATGTTCCTAATTGTTAAATAGTTTCCATTTACTTGTATAAAAAGAGCACTGGAATCATCATTTCCACAGCCACTGTTTGAGGTTCGAGCAACATTCTTTTAATCACATCATCTTATTGTGTCCCCTACTTCTATTACGTAGACGACACCTGAAAGGAGAATTACTAGAGAAGATGAAATGCAGCTCTTTCATTAATCTAAAATTATTTAAAGGAATGATGCAAAGGTTTGAGAGAAATAATTGATTGCAGTTTGCCATTATTTGCTAAAATAATCTAGAATAACCTTAATAAAATCTCAAATATTGTCACATAAAGTGTAAGGGGCAGATGATCGCGGAGAACTGCTTGATGGACTTGAGAGCCATGACGAAATAAGCGAACAAAATCTGAACAGCCTTTGAACTATCCAGCAATCCTCCTTTTTTTTTTTTTTTTTAGATTAAAGGAGATTGCGTAACGTTCGTGATCTCTGCACCAGAACCTCTCACAGACTTCCACATGCAGACATGCAGTCGGCTGTGTATTGAGCAGCCCTGTTTCCTCCAGCTGGGAATTAACTGATTTCTAAGCTCTTTGATGCCCGAGCTTTAATACTTGTGTGAGTCACATAAAAATACGGTATGTGCATCGCAGCATCGCTGGATTACTTTAAACCATCCTATCATCTGGGAGTACAGCCAGATAATCTCGCATGGTATTTCCAGATCATGTCAAGTATTAAATACGAGCTCGTCATATCGGGCCATTATCACCGGGATTACAAAAGAGGTGTACACGTGCCATTTGTACCCTCCTTTCTTTCAACATTCAGCACTGAAACAGCACAAGCGGAATACATGAACCTGTCATGTAATTTGCTCATACGCAGTACGAGCGGAGGCTCGGCGCAGGTGAAGAGTTGTTGCTGAATACCAGCGCAGATAAGGGGAGCGAGCCTTGTGACGGGGGAAAGGTCAGAGGTCTGACACTCGAGAATCCACCCTGGAATCATACAATGTCTTGGCGTGGTGGTCTGGCTCACTTGCGTCAACCTTTCCTGCCATTGTCTGACAGTTCAGCACACACACAGCTGGCAGGAAGGGAGGTTAGCCAATCAGGTGGCGGCCACGCAGCTAACTGGCAAGTGATGTAATGTTTTTTTTTTTAGCGCATGTTGAAGTGAACATGCTGTAACTGTAGCTGTGGATATTAGAAGATGTTTCAAATAAAATCCTGTTTTAAATAATAATAACAATAATAATGTTTCTACCTTACTGACAGCATAACTAAGTACTCTATGTTGTAAGTATGTTCATTCTGTGCATAAACGTAGTCTGAGTTGAATGCATTGCATTTCTAATTTTAATTTTTTATCATTTCTGCTATGCACACTGTTATACTTCTATTCTAGCATTACCCTTGCAGCAGTCTGGCCACTATCGCCTTATTTTTAATTGGAGAAACCTTTGGAAGGCTGCACCGCATCTCACTGGTAACACGGACAGGGACATAACGGGATGCGTGGAAGCTAGTAAAAACATGACAAATACACATCAGTTTGATTAATGGGAGGCTGCAGGGAGTGCAAGAAAGCAACGCCAAGCACAGTGTTCACGCAACAGCGGTATAAAGACCCACAGTATAGGTGAGGAGAATGAATCCTTATTGAGCAGGGTGGACAATTACATGAAGAGGACTAACATTGAAGGCCATTCTTCTAAAGCATCTACAGTTTCGTTTCTATATCGTTATATATAATAGCATAATATGTTATATTTGCCATATTTTAACATTTTCAGATAAGAAAAAACACCATTATGTTTTCCATTGATATTGTAACAATAAGTCAAAAAATTACACAGGCTATTACGCTATCAGGCTAACAATACGAGTATGTTTGCACGTTTAGGTGTTTAGAAACAGTGAAAGTGTCTGTTCTGTCTGCACCAGTGTCGTGTATCTCACCTCACTCGCTTTCTCTTGGCCCTTGCCGTGGTTTTGCAGGAAGCGGCAGCCATCCTTGGCCAGTCTCTGGACCATCTCCAGTCGGGAAAGATCTTCCTTGTCAGGTAAGATGCACTTGCTCCGCTGCTGCAGCGCAGGGGACACAGAGAACATATACTTGAGGCCACAGTCCCACGACATCACTGGCTAACGAACCGCTTGCTTTCCACCACCAGGTAAGACAACAGGACTCTTAAGCTCTCACAAAAAAAAACAAAAACAAAAAAAAGAACAAAGTCTAAAAAAGAGTTTATGTGCAGCTTGTGCTAATGTGTACACTCTCCAGGTGAGTTAGTGGTAGTGCTGAATCACTGCAGCCAAAGTAAATCCAAGGTGCACACAGAAAAGGCTTCATCTGTCGGACTCCAGGTATCTTTCCACATGTGTGGCTGGCCGTGCTGAGATTGAATGACAGAACCCCTCTCTCCGCCCTTCTTGTGCCTTTCACCACCAGGGAGGGGAGAGCGTCAGGAACACGGTGGGTTCAGGAAACATCTGGTGAGCCAGACAGCCCCAAAAAGGAAGTTTCAAAATCTCCCGAAAGCAGGAGGGAGTCCAGCTTCAGGATTGGGCTGGGTGCACTGCAGTAGAAGGTCAGGCTCTTGTTAGGGTGGAGATGTACTAAATGTGTGTTGTTTTAAGAGGCACGCGCACTTAACTATTTCAATCTGGAAGAATGGAATATAAATGTTACCTACGAACGGCCCCTTGTTCCAAAGAATGCAAGATTTACAGTTATTTACATGTTACATATTCCTCACGTAATAGTAAGTGAATGAGACAGAAGGAACAGCTGATGCAGATGTAAATGTGTTACTGCCAGTAGAAATGTAATTGAAACCATTTTCAAAATCACTTTATATTAAAATTATGAATGCACTTGTTTATCAAGATGTGTTTGTTAGTTATTCATTTACTGGTCCCAGCTTCTTCCTTCGTTTTATAACTTAAATTGATTAATAATGAGAGTTTCCTTTAATCTTCTGCAGCATTTTAGATAATGAGATTCGGTGATTGGTTGTTTTAATGGGTTTCAGGGCTTAATCTCCTTATTATCCGATCCATCATGTGGTGTGTGTGACACGTCAGAATATGCTGACAATGTCCCAAAACCGTGATATCGAACCAAGTGTTTAAAAAGCATAAAACGAGGAAAGGAAACCCACTGTCAAAATCAAATCAGTCAAATGGGTCAATTAAGCTAATGAATCTTTCAAATGACTGTTTTGGCACGACATTGAAAAATATAAAAATCAACCAATAATAATTGTAGTTGTTTTCCTTATTCCAGCTGTTTTTTATGAGTGGGTGAGCTAATGTAAGTTGAGCTTGTGAGCATCAGGCGTGGTGGCGTAGACGAACAGCGTCTCCTCGAAATCTTTGTCCAAGATCCTCAACTTGTCGGACGCTTGCTAATTAAATAAAGCTTGTCAGTCGCTTAGCGGACTTACAGATGGAGCGGTTTGATCCTACGTGGATCGATCAAGGTAAGGCAAGGGCATTAATTCTCAATATGAACACTTCATCTATAACCGTTATATCTTTTTTCCCCTCTGTCAGCAGTGTCATGCTCGACTGGGTCCTTGCAAAGCCGTCCAATTGTGCCGCTGCTCCAAACTGCTGACACGGTAAACTGCAGAATGAGAAAAGGTCCCCATGTCTAGGTGGTGCTTCTCTTTCATGTGAGGGTGAACCCAGCCATTCCTCTGTGGTCTTTTTTGGCACTGCTAACCAGTAAGATTGCGTGTTGGGACTGGTTATTGGAGCCCGGCTCATTTGACCGCATCCAGATTTTTACCAAAACTAATCCCTGTGCTTTCTTCTAGATTTCATTACTGGAACAAAAGCGAGCATTCCTCAGTGAGACAAAGCCAGGAGGAAATATCTAGCTTTAATATGCTACCACTGACCCAGTTTCTCAAGTAAATTAATTACAAAGTGAGAATGCCTACAGCCAGACTTGTTAGCGAGCATGCCCTACTGCTGTTGTCTTTAACCGGGGACTACCGCGACAGCCGAGGAGGGTGCTCTGCCTTTTCTGGGCCCCGCAGGGCTCCGAGAGAAAAAGAAAGTGATGAAACTCTCGTGTGCTTGTTACAGAATCCCCTCTCAGAAAAGTACCCACTCGAGAACATTCAACAGCGGCACAATCTCAGATATCAAACATCGTAAAACAATGGCATTAAGACGCAGTTTATGAGGCGTGCGAGTGTAATTTATGTTTTCTGCATTTTAAAGGGAGTCAGATAAAAAACCACCAGCCGGTGAAGTGAATAACACTGATGATCTCATTAAGATGTAACGTTGTTCTGGGAAACCTGGGTCCTGGCTTTCACATGGGCTGACACCTTCATACTATCACCACCTGAACGGTGCCGCACACTGAGCACCCACACATCCACATGATCACACGAATTTACATTTTCAGCAGTTTCAGGTCCAGATGCTTATCTGTTCTATAACCTGCCAACACAGTGCTTTTTCAGCACTTTTCCTGCCTTAAACTACTTTTGATAGGTGCACTGCGGGAACGGGAAGCGCTGCTGCTTCGGAGACTCCCTCACCCCGTCCAATATAACCCCTGTCAAAACTGTCTGAAACCTTTTCTAAAAGTGCACTTGTGCAATATATATTCCACCCACTGACCGGTGCCATGATAACGAGATAGTGAGTATAGATGGTCATAAAGTTATGGCAGATTGGTACACTCTGCTTTTTTGATGCAGCTGTTGCCATGACTAGATGTTTTCTTACTTTGGTAAAAATTTAAAATTCTGAAACGTATTAACTTGAACCTATTTATTCTCAAACTATTTATGAGGTCTCCAGTGGTTTTTACTGGTCACTCCAACAGCAGATTTTCCTTGCCTTTCCCATCCTTTCTATTCCTTCTGTACATTACCAAGACAACTACACACTGCCAGTGATTGTGATGGAGACATCACAACCTTAATTTGGTGTACTCATTTTGGCTGCAGGCTGCATTTGTGCGTTGTTGTTCACTGTCACTGGAACTGAGCTGCGTCTAATGAACCTGTGCCAAGTCAAAACCGTGGGCTGTGAATTAGGCCAGAGGTCGCAAATACTGGTGGTCATTATCGCGTGTCGTGTATTGGAAACCTTTTGACTATCCTGCTGGCTGGCTTTGCAGATACCGATTATTTCTCTGTTCTGTTTCTTGTATTGAATTAACCTGCAGCCACACCGAATTCTTAACAGAACATGAATCTGGTAATGCGCCAATTGGATTTCATTATGGGGGCGGTGTTCTAACCCATACAGAAAATGACTTGCAATTGGGTAGCTAGGGCCAGTTTTGTGTATGTTATTCAGAAGACAACAGAGAGAGACGTTTCCAACTTGGTACGTTATTATCTGTGGTTTTGAACATCGTCCACACATGAGACGTAATATATAGACAGTGAAATGCTGCAGGGGGGTGGCTTCTATGTATAATGTGTTGAATTTAAATATCCAGTTAGATATTCAGTCTTGCATAAAAGTGCTACTGTATTTTGCTGATGGGAATATCTTGAGACTGGATTTCCAAGATCTCCGGGGTTGGATCTTTTCCTTTTTCCTTTACTTTGAGTGAGTTGTAATGAATGTTACCTCTGTGTGTATCCTTTCCACACCACACTGTCCTCAGGTTCTGTCCTCTGGGATGCTATTAGGGTAATGGTTTCACCCTCTAAAATGATGTAGCGTTGAGAATTTATAGAAAGCCTTACAATCCAGACACGGCGTCAAGATTGAGTCCTCCCTATGGGGTGCTGGCATGGTGAGGGGATGTTGACCTCTCCTGGTCACCTAAAGCCATTACATTTACATATGACCGTGCGCTCCGGCTGTGACTTGGTTACACCGGTCACGTTTCGTGAAATGGTCTTCTGGCAGTTGTTCCCATTTTACAGCTTGGCGCTTAACCTGGATTCTGACTCAAGATGAACTTACTAGACATGTGGCGCTGTGCCCAAGTCATGTAAGCTCTTTATACAACTTGTTTGTTTAAACCTTTTTACAGACAGGCTGGCTGTCTGTAAAAATGTAATTGAATGAAGTCGGCGGCAAAATCTCTGTTAAGTTCCAGGATGTAACAAGGCGGCAATTTGTAAAGTCATGTGTCAGAGGGAGAGACCGCAAACTGGAACCAGTGCTAAGGTGAACTTCTGAAGGTTGAATTCAAGTTACAGGCTGTTACAGAAGAGGACAAAATCTCCCATTGACAGTGGGATGAATACTTCCTGTACAGTGTATTTGGGTTACTTTTGAAGAAATCAGAGTGGTTTAATATGTTTAGCTCTTTAATTTTTCTTGTTTTTCTTCAGATTTCCATGGAGAGGTACTGCAGTAGTTTATTCTAATGTGAGGCATGTGTACACTAGTGGTTAAAATAGGACCGTGCGATCACTGATTCGAACCCCAATTGCATCCACAGCTGCCTCGATCAAACACCTCATCACAAAATTTGGATCAACTGAGCAATGAACAAAGAAAATATAAGAAAGGAATGAAAAAAAATACATATAAATACCAAAATATCCTCTTCAGTCATCTTTATTATCATAAATATCAGTCTTAAAAATAAGGACAACATAGAATAAAGAAATGTTACAGGAAAAGTATACAAATATATTGAAATGTGATGCTGGTTGTATGACGAAAGCTTAAACTTCTAGGTTATTTCCACTGTACATGAATGAGATATGAAAACATACAGTAGTTGAGAGTAATTCCCAAGTTGTATTCAGTGTTCTTAATTGAGGTAAGGTAATGTTTAGTTCATCAGAACTACAAAAGAATAAAGCAAAGTGTAAAACAATACTGCCAATAGCCAACATTTGCTATTAACAAATAGCTAGCGCTGATTTCAAACGTGTCACAAAATAAAGATCTGTTTCCTCTTAGATTTCTCTAAAACTAATAATATCACTCTTATATGGGAAGGAAAGAAAGTTGGGAAAATGTATCTAAGTACACAAGCAATTAGAATAAAATAGTTTGTATTATAGTTTGAATAAAGTTTCTGTTGCTGTGACCTATTAGCCAGGTTTACATGCATAGAAGAAAGGCAAGTGTTGGTTGATTCATCCACAGAGAAACAAACCAGGGGAAGGAAATATTTTGTCCTTACACTTCTGTCCATTAAAAGGGGGGGCTGCCTTTCTGATTCATTTAATCAAACAATGTCACATCGAGTTCCCTTTATGTTCCTTTTTGGACATCCTGGAATATTTCCAAGTGGACGGATCAGTAACATCGATGCCACTTGTGAAAGTACTGTTTCAGCTTGTCTTTATTTTGATGTAGGTTTTTCCTCGCACATCAGTTCTTTGCTGAGTGGAGGTAAGAACAGTCCATCCATCCATCCATCCATCCATCCATCCATCCATCCATCCATCCATCCATCCATCCATCCATCCATCCATCCAAAAAGCTGGGTAAGTTAACAGACCTGTTTGTAGTGTACAAAGGCCTTTGCTAGTTTTCTGGCCCATGTCAGCCGTTATGTCACGTTGTACATGGGATTAAGGATATTTCTCCTGGAGGCATCGCTGCTGCATTAATCGTAGCCACCTCAATTTATGTACTAGGAGGGAGAGCTTGACTCCCACTCTACTTCACCTGAGTTCTTGTATGCTGCTGCGGCACATGGCTCTGCAGGAAGAAAGCAACCGAGGTGGGACTTGCAGGCACTGGCTGTGTTGTGCTGAAATGAATGGCTAAGTCAGGAGCAGAGTGTTGCAATGAGATTGCTGAAGGGTCAGGAGGGAGACATTCATCTCACAGGTGCAGAGAAGGATTCAGTGCTGATTTGCATCTCGTGCCTGGATGCGTAAGGCATGCCTGCTCCCTATGTGTCGTGGCGGCGTTTTCTCTTGGCTTTATGCGCATACAGGAAGTACATAGTGTGCCCGGTGGTGATGAATAATACAGAAATGATGACCAGGATGCCAAAGTGTTGTGGCTGTGGAGCGGAGATCACCATGATGAAGTGCAGCAGATCCATGAGGTAATTCATGGAGCTCTGTACCCCATTCACCACTCCTCTCTCTGACTCGCAGATGTTCTCTTGTAGAAGTTGGGTCACAGTTAGGTCGAAGGACCAGAGACCTGAAACAGTCGCCATTAAGTCAGTATCTGTAAAAGCTAGGTACTCATGTAGCAGTTGACGCTAGCAAGTGTCATATACGTAGAAGGACATTTTACAGTTATAACCACTGTTTCTTAACTTACCACAAAAAAATTGTAAATCTGTCTTTGCCCAACATATATTTGCACTAAGTCCATAATAAGTCATTATTGTCTGGTACTATCTTCCATGCTAATGTGTGGGTGAGGCTCTGTAGTTGACAGTATAATATATATCAGAATATAAATGATAATGTTAAGTGAAGTCATCTTTGGATGTCAACTCACCAATGCGTGCTGTGATGACCCCCAAGAACAGCAGGATAATAGATAAGTAAGATTCTGGTGCCGTGCCAGAGGGCACATTGTCAAAAAGCACAGTGTTGTTGGTCCAGTGGATGGAGGAACGGTCGGGCAGCAGCGGCTGATTGCTTCCTCCTGTCAGAGGATAGGTGTGTTTTTGCCTTTGGCTCGCCATCCCTCCAAGCTCAGCAGAGGAATTGGCGTAAATGTAGGGCATCAGCAGGCTAAGATCCATGGGGCTGCCCGGGGCAAACACAGAGCACACACACAGCAGCAAGCAGCCCAGGTGGAGGCAGCTTGAGATGATACCCGTGTTAACCAGGCCATAGGTCTTCCTGAGTCTGGTGAACATCACGGTGCCCATCAAACCTGTGATAGCTGACACGCCCATCAGCAAACTGAGTAGAGATCCGCTTATGCCCTGAGTATAGGCATAGCCGGTGGTGATGCAGTCAAACCCCAAGACTGTGGTGTAGAGGAAAGCCAAACCCATTCCTGCAAGGAAGACGGGCTGGCGATAGTAGGCCCTCCAGCCTTCCTTACAGGTGCTCACAAGCCAGCGAAACCTCCGGAAACACAGCGGCAGGTTGGTGATTTCTGTTAGGGGTGCACTGGAGTTGCAGTTGCCCTCTGTTATAGGTTGAGGCCGACCAACAGTGGATTCCCCTAATACAAAACACAAATGGCATCCATCAATTCTGTACATCAGGTCTAATAATGTCACATTAGACTCATCATCATCATCTCTCAAATACAGCCCATCTGCACTCATCTATGCAAGCAATGAATGGGATGCTCAATCTTTCTGGACTCTGGCAGTCCAGTTGTTCTGTTCACAAACAAGTCATTTTTGAGTAATTTATGCTTCAACTTAGCTTTGGACCTCAATGCCTGTATTCCTTTTAATGTAATTGTCCTGCATTGCTAGTAATATTAGTAGTATTAGTAGTATAGTATTAGTAAAATAATTTTACAATTCAAGAAAAGCTTGTTTTCAAATCTCAATACATTATTACCCTTAAAGGTGACTACTGCCCAGTCCTACCTAACGAACCACTGGTTTCACACATTACACGTTACTTTTTTACATATACAAGGCCAGTTAGCATGTGTAGCATCACAGTTTAAAAACACTGGGAGGAAGGGAAAGTTTAGAAGCCCCTGTGTCAGTCCATACCTTCTGACCTTTGCCCCTCTGTCCTCTGCAGGTATGCCTGATCCTCCTCTAGCGCTGGTGGTTTCACTGAAAGAGCAGGGACGATGCGGTACACCCGTGACAAGAAGAAGAACTCCACAATGAGAGACACAAGGTTCCAGCCCAGGATGAAGCCGCAGCCAACTACATTGGAGGCCAGGGTCATGACCTGTCCCACTGCCAGTGGGGCCAGGATGTTAGTCACCTGATCTATCCGCCTCATGGTTGCATTCATTCCTTTTTGTGTGGATGAAACACGCAGAGATTAGCGGGTGTCCACTAGAGGACTTAAAGCTAGTGCAGAAACATGTTAATACATACATATACACACATATATATACATACAAGCTTGTGTCAAACATGGGAGTACAAACCCTCACCAGCTAGGTGACCTCGGTTGTAGCCCGTGATAACCACAATCCAATCCCTCTGAATGGCGATGGTCAGTGCTGTGCTTGCAAGGTTTGCCACATCTGCCAGGACGATCACCACCGTATAACAAACCACCTTGTGTGAGTTTTGCGATGCAACATGTTACTATGACAGCACAGAGAAGCTCAGAAGCAGAGACAACAGGGACACATGACAGAGGGAACAACTGCGGCAAAAACTCTTCTTCTGAGCAATAAACAGTGTTGACTTTACAGATCAATATGGTACAAAATATGAGGTGTATACTCACAGTAAGCCACCCATCCCAGATCTGTTCAATCCTTTGCTTATATGAGAACACCAACATGAGCACAATGCTACATACTGTCACTGAGATGTTCTGAATGAAAAGAGATGCATGTGCGACTAAAATAGAAGATGGAAAAAACAGTTTCAGACTTTAAGACATACATGGTATACTGAATAAATCAACACTAGCCGTGACAGATATGAGTCAGCGGCTGTGAACATTGTGCCTTGAGTCCTGCTGGATGAGTCTACCTATCAAATCAGGCACTGATTTACACTTGAGACATCGGGCCAATGGAATTTACCACCTAGTGGGATAGGAGACCGGCATATGTCTTGGACCAAGATTGAAATCCTCTGGTCTATGCTGCTCTTCTGTATCATGATGCACGCTCAGATTTTTCAAATGGGTGCGAAATTTCTTGCGCATACCTTTATTCCTAGGATTGCGATCAACCCAGTCTCCAATCAAAGCCCCAAGCAGGAGCACTGACCCAGCCACTACCAATCCAAACACTGCAGTCAACAGCAGGTTACGGCCGTACAGCTCAATCAGGAAGACAGAAATTGCAAAGTGCCACATGCGGTCACCCTGTTTAACGCAAGATGAAATCGTTACGTGCTGCCAGGGAAGGGGCCATGAGTATGCTGCCACACAGTTCACAGTTAGCAGACTACCTCGCAGTTATTTCCGTTGCGATGCCTTATCTATTGCTCCAAATGATTCTTACCCACATTGACAATGCCCCACTGACATAGATGAGAAACTTGGGACCCTTGAGGTAGATAAGAGCTGAACCTTACAAGGAAGAAATGCACGAGAACCAAATCAGTTACATATACGCCACAAATACATTCCACTAATGGAACAGCTAGATTTAAAGGTCACCTGGTATACTCCTAGCTTTTTTAGCTCTTGCATCCCTGATGTCGTCAGCCTCAAACTCGACCACAATCCCGCCACACCGGGAGGCGTCTGCTCTCTGCGACATTATCTAGTAAAAAATTACAGACAAAAAAAAAAAAAAACACGGTGAACTTGTCGCATATCAAGTCTCATTATTGCAAAAAAAAAAAAAAAAAAAAAACGTTTGGCACTACTGTGATAGTTACATACATAACTGTTTGAACACCGTGTCCTTTTGAACTCAACACACTGCTGTAACCTTTGCTCTGTATCATTAAGTATGCCACTTACAAATAGAATCATGGAAATTTCTTTTCAGATATACAGGAGTCATAAATAATCAAGTGTTAGAAATATAGCCTCTGTCAGTTTGGAAGTAGAACTAGCAACACTGAAAATAGCATTAGCATGTAACCTCATCTAGCTCTATGAGTGCACTCTCTAACATCAATTAAAGTGGAAATAAGTCAACGAAGCGTCAGCTGTCACCTTTGTTCGGATGTTGCACTCAGTCCTTGCTGTTGTTCCTGGATGGTGTATCTTGTGCCATGTATCCTACATTAGGATGCTAGTCTTTCCTGAGAGCTGGAATTCAGGCTGTAGTAGTAGTTTGAAAGGCTTAATAACATCACAGTGTTCAAGTGCACCATTGTATGAAAGTGCCAGAAAAGCAGAACAGGCAGAGAGGCAACAAAGGCAGCCAGCATATTCCAAAGCACGTGACGCTCCGGGGACAATATCACTGTCCACCCACACCACAAAAAAAGACAACTGCGTAACTGCGTATAACCGAAAATACACACACGCATACACGGACACAGTCCGTGAGCACATGCATGCATCCTCACTCCCACTCCCACAAGCACAGTCCCACTACTGTCATACACCCACATTCACTGTTGACGTGTAAAAGGAAAAAAAAAAGGTTACATTGAGGACACATCATACTACTTCACTCGTTAGCAGCAAGAAGAAAGAAAATAGTTGCTTATAATATACATAGTAAACATTGTCCCCAGACAAATGTGATTTACAATAAATAACTTTTTTTTTTTGAAAATTAATAATGTGCTTATCACAAAACATTCAGACAATTCATCCATCGCACTCCACTTGTTCACGAAACATCAACACAGGAAATTAACTGTTGTCTTCCTTTAATCAAATAATAACACAAACTTCATAATCAGTTCCAGGCTTTGCTTATCTGTATTTTTTCTCGGGGATATAGTCCTGCGTTGATTTGCTCAGCCTGAGAGTGTCTGCATTTCCTTCGCTTGTATGAATCCACTTGTGTGAATTATGACAAAATGAATGTTTTCATTTAGAAAATATATGGACGTTATGCGTGCATGTTATGCAAAGTGATGTAATTTACACCATAAAATCGATAGGAAAATGATAAAGTAATCATTTAGTTGTTAAAAGGATAGTTAGGTTTCCTTGAAGTGGGATAAAATGGTATGCTTATCGATAGATTAGGTAAGAAAATAATGGAGTACCACCACTGAAGTTAATAACATCAAAACTGAAGCCTGTATAGGCCCCTTCACGGTCTGTAAACAATGTGACGTTTTTGAGGGGCGGGGCTTAACTGGATGCCAAACATCTCAGACATTATAGCTTGTAAACCGTGGTTACCATATTTCAATGGACTGTTTTGGTACGAATGGACAAGAAAAACACATATTCTAGAGAATATACTAATACACTGATTCTCTGTGACCGTGAGTTTTATTTTTAAAAGTTGACTTTGACTGATGGGACTACATCTACCGAACCCTACACTCTCACTCACTGGATGGACGATTTGACCACAGGAGGACACGGAGGAGATGAAGTCTGGTCTGTCTTAATCAAGTTAAGTCTCTCTAAGATATTACCAGAAGTAAGTGGATCCACTGAGGATTCGGGTAATGTAGCAAATGCAGCTTCTGCTTGGACTTCTCTGAAACCCGCAGCTAATGTTACATTACCTAGTGGTTAGCATTAGCATTACAGTGTAACAAGAATCCCCTAAATAAGTATAAACTTAAAGTAATTTCAGTCATTATTTATTCTAACCCATAATGTTATCCAGGCTGAAACTGATAATGCATTTCATATTAATCTTATCTGATTAGTATGCGCGTTGTTTATTTTCTCACTCCAATCCTTTCTTTTAATCGCTAAAGCCAAACCCAAACCAGAGTTGTTTAGACTGGCAGTGGCTGGTATGTGATAAAACTTGTGTTGTTTATTTTTCTGTTTTGGCACCAAAAAATACAACAAGACATTTTCATGATCTGAAGTGACGGTGTTCGCCTCAAGCTTCCCTCTCTTCTGCCTCCAGTTAACATCGTGACGTCACAGTGATGTCAGCCATGAAGGGGCAAGATATTTATTCAGATCCAACAGAGGCCATTGATTAATTCAGTTCCCCATTGGAAAATGCTGTGTGACAAGTCGACAGTGCTTATTTTGGTGGCTAAAATACACTCCTGGCCCATCAATTATAGGTAAGAAACTAAGAATAGAAGACAACCCTACACTAACACCCCTGGTTATCCTTATCATTAATGAGATTACGTAGTTTATATATGTTTTTAATTCACAATTCCTCATTACAAAGTTCATCTGCGTATGGATTTAGATTGTGCCTCATCGTGATGTAATTCTTCAGGAATCCCATGAATCTGAATGAAGCCACAAGTGGAATTGAGAGGACAGGAAGAACAGATAGGAGCACACAGATGGCAAAAACCCACTGAGGATAATCCAGAACATCTGCAAGAGGGAAGTTCACCTGTGGGGGTAATGGATTGAAAAGTCAGTGTTTTCCCTTTGAGTCAGACTTGATTAATTCTGCACTGTGATGTGGGGAAATCTTTCTTACATAATCTGGGTTCCAGGTGTTGTATGTCGGTTGCTTCTCAGCCTCAACCACAACGTATGCCACAAAAACCACCAGCAGCATGACGGGGCTGATAAAACGCCACGTCACCTGCCAGTAGATGTTTGGTCTCCGGCCTGTCATCCATTCAATGTCATCGTTGAACCTGTGGGCAAATGGGAACAATCTATCAAATCATTCCTATACACTGTAACTCAAAATGTTATGGCATGAATTACAACATCACCTGTTAATTCCATAGATGTATACCACAGCGGTGATCTCGAAGAAGGCTATGATGAGCAGAGGCATGGATCCCACATAGCTGTTAAAAATCTCCAGCCAGTAGTTGCCGGAGCCCAAAGTGAAGATGAGGGCCACAGTAAAGGAGGTGAGGCAGATTAAGCCTACAAGAAAAATAGAACAAATGTTGAAACCAGGCTACTTACAAGAATGTGATTACAAGATCTGTTGATATACCTGTGAAAATTTCCTTAGGAAGCCAAGGTGGGACCATGTGTAGGTCCAACAGAGGAGTAAGGACCCCCTCAAGGTTTCCAAACATGGAGGACAGGCCCAGGCAGAAGAGCATGATAAAGAAGAGGATCGCCCACACCTGAGATCCTGGCATGTGTATCACTGCCTCGGTGAACAATATGAAGGCCAGTCCGGTTCCTGAGACGCTCTGAAGGTAGGACGTAATAAGTGCTCATAAATGCAAACATAGAAAAAAAAAGAAATCTTTTCAAATATACCAACCTGTTCCAAGAACGTCTGCAGATTGCAGGTCTTTAGATGGAGGCTTTCAACCTCCATGGGATCAGTTGTGTTGAGATAGTTGAACCAGTCTTGATAGTTTTCAAGAGTTATGTTCTCATCCCCAATGTTGAACGCGTTCGTCAAACTTAATATGTTCCTAAAATGAGTGATATATTATATCACTTGGCATTCCAGGTAAAAGCGTAAAAATGCACCGACAATTTCTTATGCAATAGTCACATTTGTTCATGGCCTCCATTGCACATACCAGTTTTGACAGTTAAGGTAGTTTTCGTTTGCTTTAAACCCAAGGATGGCAAAAATAGGAATTGATGCATATATTGACGTGAAACTGTTGACACATCCAACGATCAGGGCATCGCTCTGACAGTTATTCCTGCAAAAACAAAATGTTTAACTTTGCACATTATGCAACGTTTCTTGTGTGAATAAAAGGCACAACTCACTTCTGAGGATTATAACTGGAGAAAGCAATGAGTCCCCCAAAGGCCAAAGACAAAGAGAAAAAGATCTGAGTAGCAGCGTCAAGCCAGACCTTAGGATTTTTCAGGATTTCCCACTGAGATGAAAAGATTGATTGTAGTCAGGCACCAGATTGCGCTCACTAAATCTTGTCATGACATCATTTGAGGAAAGAAACTGACTTACATTTGGTGTGAAGAGATATATTAAACCATCTGTTGCTCCAGGAAGAGTCAAGGCCCTGACTAAGAAAATGGTAAGAACAAGATACGGGAAGGTGGCTGTGACATAGATGGCCTGTTGAAGAATGTTTGAATGAAAGTCATGTCAAATAAATTATTTTACTACGTTCACACTTTCTTCAGTACATTTCTGTTGTGAAGAGCCTTAAAGTTAAAGAGGGTTTTAACAATACTAAATGTCCTTTTATGTCAAAGGTCAATGGTCAGTTTCACTGTGACATCATAACGTTTTGTCTTCACTACATATTTTACATTATATCATATTCAACAGGCATGTGTGTGTCTTTTAGAAGTTCCAGGTTACTTTAATGGTACCAACATTTGTCTGGGCAGTGGATAAAAACACAAATAATTAAAAAAACATATATTAGCACCACATGGTTTAATTAATTACCTTTCCAATTGTCTCAATACCACGTATGAAGCAGATGTAGACGACGCACCAAGCAGAAGCAAGACACAACACGAGCCACCACTGTAAGGACCCACTGGTCTCGATGTTTGGTGTTATGTTCAGTGTTTCACGATACCAAAAGTAATTCACTGCTGAGCTCTCTTCACATTCCTTAACATAGCCTTTATCAAAGAGATGATTAATATCACAGTTATTGAGCAGCTCTTTATGTTTTTTTTTTTTACTTTGGTTATTATTCAGTGGTTATTGTTAATTTATCTCGTCATGATGTAAAAATTACCTGTCCGGTTCAAGTTTATGGGGCAGTCCCTCCAGGGAAGCGGATTCTGAAAGGAGTGGAAGAAGTACCAGAGGATCCAGGCCAAGATCATGTTGTAGAAGAGACCAACCAGGAAGGAAACGATCATGGAACTCACACCTGTGTACACAGATTCATACATCGAAGGTGGCGGTAAAGCTTCCTCCTCACCCTTCTTTTTCAATCCTAAATGAAGCTTGTGGACACCAAACCTTCTCACCTAGACCTCCCAGATATGGTGAGATTGAATTCCACACTCCAACACTTCCCATGCGGAGTCGCTGCCCAACAGCCAGTTCCATGTGCAGCAGAGGAAGTCCCTCGAACACCAAGGCAATGACATAAGGAATCAGGAATGCCCCTGAAATTGATAATAAATGCCAGACGTGAGCAGTTTCCTTCACCTTAAAAATTGCATTTACAGCCGGAGGTCATTCAGTTCTTGTTCACTGGACATTTTATTATCACCAGACAGAACTTTATCACACATATCAAACAATACATCCGACATACTCTAACTGTGTACCCTTTGACAATACCATATATCATATACACCACTGTGCATGGGGTAGTAGTAACAGAGTGTCTCAGATTTAAACATCTATTAAGTACCATAACAGCCAAGAAGGAACTGGCTTAAGTAAATCAAGCAGAGTCACCATATTACTGACATCTCTACCTAAATCATTGATGTGAATTATGTGACATATTACAATTCCTGTGTTCAGGCATGTTTCCAGGTTGACATTTGACGCAATAACAATCTGATAAAAAAAAAAAAAAAAAGATTAAAAAGAAGCTTTAAACTTTTAAAATGTGGGTGTGGGAATGGTATTAAAATCTCAGTCAGTTTTGACCGTATATACAATTAACAACGTGATACAGTTGTGAACACTGAGATGAAGTTGGAAATTCATTTCATGTATTATTGAAAACAAGTATAACACAAAAGTACAGTATCTGCATCATGTCTCTCTTTGTGTGTATGTTGTTGGTATAATGAACCTAAATTTACTGTAACTAAATGAACAATTTAATTTTGTTTCTCAACCTAAAGGAAAAAAAAACTGTAAATAAATGTTTCCTTGGTGAAGCCAAGTGAAAAGCCAGACAAAAGCCATAGTAAATAATATCTACTAACCTCCACCGTAGATTTGACACAAGTATGGAAACCTCCACACATTACCAAGTCCCACAGCAAAGCCTATGCAGGTTAGCAAATACTGACATTTATTGTCCCATTTAGGCCTGTCATCCTTCTGTTTCTCCCCGACACTTCCGTCTTCTCCGTCCACCACTTCGTTGTCGCTTGTCATTTTGGTTTGATGTGTGAGGCAAAGGCGAATGTGTGGCTGTTCAGTCTGAAGAGAAGTGAAGGAACTTGTGACCTGTTACTTATTTGTATCAGGAGACGTAGGGGTGACTTTATCAGCCTCTGGTTTCTTGTTAGCTCTTGAAGCTGTGGGAACGCCGTGGCTTGTTTAAATGAAATTCCTTTGTCTATAGTAGCGAGATATGATGGTGATAACAGAGGCAATAACAGGAATACGGCACAGCAGTGGTACAAGGACTCAAACGTTTTAATTTGAGATGTGATACAGTTTAGTTTTATTTACACACAGTGGCACAGTTAATTTAGTCAATTACATTACAGGAAGATAGTAACATGTGGCGCATGCAGACACCTTCATCTGTCTTCTGTGACATATTAATACAAAATACTGTCAGTCAAGTCTGTTTTTTTTTTTTTTTTTTTTTTTTTCTACCAGTGGATTACAAATATCATCTTGGATCTGAATCATCAGTATTTATTTCACATCTCAAATCCTTCACAAATCGCAACAGTGACCCCAGCTGGACAGATATCATCAATACATAGATCCAGGCCACCTTCCCTTTTTCCAGCATCTCCTTCCAGCCTCAGAATTTAATTATTTATCACATAAAATGATCAGCTTGGGGAGAAATAGGCAAAGTGCTTAAGTTAAAGAAATTTCAGTGTTTTAAGCGAAGTTTCACTCAAGATGTTTTAAAGTTCCGGTAGGTTATTGCCCTCGGTTCTACTAACCACACTAGAAAAAAGGACATTGTTGGATCAACTTAAAAAATGACTTCAATTGGTAGCACGCAATTTAATTCCAGTTTGTTTAGTTACAGTTTGCAGGTTAGATTAGAAACAGTTAATAACTTGAGTGCTTTGAAATCAACAGTTTACTTTAATACAACTTAAATTATAAGGCGCATTCACTTAGAAGTTTTTAATTTTTCAACTCAGTTACTGTTGCTTAACAAACTAATAGTATGGTTTCAGGTAGTTTTTGTAGTCATCAGGCAAGAGGTAGGGTTCACCCTGGACAGGTTGCGAGTCCATCACAGGGTCAATTTAGAATCACCAATAAATCTACAACAAACATGCCACCACAAACCGGACTTCAGCCTGGACCTTCTCACTGGGAGCCATCAGCGCCAACCACAGAGCTGCTGTGCTGCCCCATACAAAGGTCCAGTATCCAAAAGAAGTTTAATTTACATGCTGCATGTGCTTCCATAACATGGCACATTGCCATTTCTTGGCCCAAAGGCGCAATCGTAGTGTGTGTGTGAAGTGTGTTTAAAGATAATGTTCAGTATATTAATCTAATGAGGGAGAAGTTCCTTTACATCAACACAACTAGAAAAAAAGACATTTGGCAATAAGAGGCCAAACGTGTCTCTGAAAGAAATCTGAAAAATGTCAAGGCGTTAGACGAAACCTAAAGAAACTCAACTCACACACTTTGTCTCAACTAAGAACAGTAGGTTAATCGAACAAAGTGTAATTTCAAGTTACACTTTGTTCACGGACTCATGCAAAAAATTACATCACTTCAACTATTACACAAATACACTTTGTAGAGTGTGTGTCAGGCTGCATCTCGCTGGGGATGACTGCTGCCATCAAAGAGTCTCACTGCTACGGGGTAGGGGTGCCAGGTCCAAAAGTTTCCCAGCAGAACATTGAGTTGTCAGAAGATGGTCAATGATAACAAATACATGTCAGATACAGTAATAATAACTACATGTGAACTGTTCAACTTAATTTATAGATAGAGAATAGGTTTTCACTCCACCGTGCCATTTTTTATGGAGTTTTTAATCATGCAGTCATCAATTTTTATGGCATTCTAAAAGTGATGCATTACACTGGACAAACAGGTTATGGTCTTAAAATTCAGATGAGTCATTACGTAGCTGTGTTTCAGTTTTACAGCTACCTGGCTCATTGCAAGAAACGAGGGCTTTCCACAAAGTCAGTGGTGGCTGACGAAGCATAAAGTGGTTATTTTAGAAAGATTCCTTAAGTTTTAAGGAATTTCTCAAGAAAATTATACTTTTCCAGGCTCATGGTTCATTTGATTTGGATCAGATAGATTATAGACTTTATTCCCTCTCTTTCTCTGTAAACATTTCCAGATAGCAATTAAAGGCACGGCCAAACTGGGTATCCCGGCCAGTATAAAGATGACCAGATAGACCCAGACTGGATACAGCTTTTCCTCCAATGTCGGGAACTCCTCCTGCGAAGAGGTAAATGTTGTAGTTTTGTTAGTGAAAGCCTGATTTGGTCATTACACATCATTCTTGGGATTATATCGGGTATATTTACCGACTCAGGATCCCAGGCTTTGTAAGAGATCACTTCAGAAACTTTAGTAACCAAGTAAAAGACCAAGATAAAAAACATAATGAGCGGGCTGATGACTCTCCAGGATGCCTGCCAGAAGAAGTTGGGTTTGTGGCCAATCATGAACTTTATATCGTCATTGAATCTGGGAGGAAAAGAACACAGTAACGCTGCAGTGTCAGGAGTGTGAAAGGACATGACCAATCACAGGAGCAGTTAAATGGAAGATTAATCTAAAAATGCCATGAGCAGAACTTCTATTTTTATAATGTCCACATACTGGTTTTGATAAATCATCTAGTTTTGTCTCACCTGTCTATCCCGTATATGTACACCACTGAGACCATCTCGCAGAATGCAACAACTAGCAGAGGGATGGATCCTCCATAGGTGTCAAAGAGAGAAAGCCAGTAGTTCCCAGAGCCCTGGACAAATATCAAACCCACAAAGCAGCAGATAACACACGTCACACCTGAAGAAGAGAAAAGATTGAATGAAACCCATATTTTATCAGTAAACATTGAGCATTAATGTATAAGACACGGGAGAAAACTGTCACTGGGTTGCACACACCTCTGCATCTATTATAAAAACATGATGTTGCAAAGGTTGTGTTGCCAACTCGGATTCAGACAAGATACAACTCTGAGTTGCATCCCGACATTATAAAGCTGCCACCATTTGTATTCTGATCTTAGTGTCAGAACTCAAGACTTACTGGCACTGGTGCACCAAAAATAACTTAAGTTCACACCCTGTAAATTCCACTCAAGTACAAGAATCATTCAATGTAAAGCCCAATAAAATGTTTTATAGAAATTCTGAGCAAAGGAAAATGAGAGAGTGGATGTCCAGTTACCCGTGACTGCTTCTTTTGGCCATGTCTTTGGCAAAATTTTGAGGTCTTGCAGCGGCACCAGGACTCCCTCGATGTTGCCAAACATAGACGAGAGGCCGAGACAGAAGAGCATTAGGAAGAAAAGGACCGACCACAGTGGTGAGATCGGCATCTTAGTGATGGCCTCAGTGAAGACAATGAAGGCTAAACCCGTCCCTTCAACTCCCTGGGCACAAACACAGCACGGGTTTAAAGCAAAACACGCTGTGGACGAACAAACCCTCTGTCCTCGCGCATGAATAAATCTTACCTCACTCAGGAAAGTTTCCAAGTTGCAGGTTTGCAGATCCATCTGTCGAATGATCTCGGGGTATGTTTCGTTGAGCTGCTGAAAGGCCAGATTGTAGTTGTCACCAGTGATGTTTCCATCGGGAAGCTCAAACGTATTTAGCAATGTTATGATGTTTCTGAAACCCAAAATGATAAGGTTAGGAAAGCTTCGCAGTAAGCGAACCCGAAGAAGAAAACAATGTGAAATATGCAGAGCTAAACATAAAGATGTGCCGTACCCAGAAAGACAGTTGTCAAATCTCTCCGTCGCCCTGAAGCCAATAATGGTGTAAATAACCGTTGCAGCGTAGACGGAGGTGAAACCGTTTATTACTGAAATGATCACTGCGTCCTGTTCACAGTTGTTGCTAAGGGGAAAAAAATACATTTTTATTTTTCTTCACTTTTATTTTGCGTCACGTCAAAATGGATAAATGTGAAGCCACACTTACTGCACCGAGTTGTAGCTGGAAAAGGAAATGAGACCACCAAAAGCCAGGGAGAAGGAATAGAAAACCTGAGCCCCTGCATCCAGCCACGTTGTTGGCTTGGCCAGCTCTGTTAACTGGAAGAAGTTGTATAGTGCACGATCATGGATTAACTGCTTATTGCGGCACATTTTATTAAGAGATTGTGGCTGAAGACTTTAGATCAAATATATTAGACAGGGGCTGCTAGACAAAAAATGTTATATGGCAACAAAAAGATCTTTTTTTTAAAAAAATAAATAAAAATGCAACTTACGTCTGGTGTGAAGAGAAATTTGACTCCATTCAAAGAACCCTTCAGGGTCAAACCTCTGATCAGGAATATTGTGAGCACCACATAGGGAAGAGTGGAAGTCACGTACACAGCCTTTGGAAAATAAAATGTATACATTATTGTTTTAGTTGATGATTTAACCTTTTTTTGCCAAATTTGAAAAGTAATCAATGTACTGCACCTTCCCCGTGGTCTCAATCCCACGAATTATGCAAATATAGAGAACAGCCCATGCACAAATATGACATAACAGTATCCACCACTGCAGCCCGCCGTCCTCTTCAATGGATGGAGTCGTGTTCAGGGTTCCCCTGTACCAGAAATAATCCACGGGGGAGCTCCTCTCACACTCAGAGCTGAATCCTGACAGAGTTTACAGTGTGTGTCACAAGTTAAGACTTTCTAACATCGCTTTCCATTCTGCAACTGTGTCGTACTAGCTACGGTGCTACCTGTTAAGTTGCCGTTCATGGGACATTGACTCCAAGGCAGGGTCTCTTGGAAAGAGTTGAAGAAATACCACATAATCCAAGCAATGATGGTGTTGTAGTAGAGACTGATCGTCAGAGACACGCACATGGATGCAATACCTGGGATGTTTGAAAAAAAAAAAGGGTTATTCTAAGGCGCCTTCTTCTCTAGTTGAAGTAAGTATGCTGCAAAAATGTTGCTCACCAATGCCTGTCAAATACGGATGAATTGAAGACCACACTCCTAAGCTGCCTCTTCTTAAGCGCTGGCCAATGGCAAACTCGAGGTGGAGCAGTGGGACCCCTTCGAGAATCAGTAGGATGAGGAACGGTATCATAAACGCACCTGGAAGAAAAACACGCAACATGGCAAACACGGTGTTATAAAAAAAGGCCTTAATCATTTACGACGGGTTACACATGAACTCATGGAGAGATAAAGTCCGACAGTGAACGAGGTTCAGGATACAGTGCCAAACACACAAGCCCCTGTAGTAAGCATTTTACGAGACTTTCCCATCAGTCGGGGGGGTGTTTGTATGTGTTTAACAGATCCGTTAAAGCCGTCTATTTGCTGCGATTTAACCCACTGTTTGTATGTGTTTAACAGATCTTAAAGGATGTAGTGATTATCTGTTCTATATGTGGTCTTGTGATATTGGTCATTAACTGTTGAACTTGGACACAGGTGTCCGCTGATATCGTCGTTTCATCGCTACACCCAATCATGCGGAGCAAATTAAAGCAGAATGGTTTGCAAAAACAACACCACAGTAAATCATATCAAAATAAAAGTCAAAAAAAGCTTTTGTTTTTCTTTTTGTTACAAGATAATCTAATATATACACTTCTGCTGGCATTAGCAGGTAAGTAGAAATACATGTCACATTAAATGATGCATAAAAAAAAGTACACGGTAACTTATAAATGTGTGACGTCTGGGACAAATGTTCCTGGATTTTTTCCGAATACATAATACAAAAGAATATTATTTACAAAAAACATCCCTGGAAGTGTTCAAACCGTGAAATCATCACTTGCCTCCTCCGTGACTCTGACACAGGTAAGGGAAACGCCAGACATTTCCAAGTCCAACACAGAACCCCACACAAGTCAGCATGTACTGGGCCTTGTTGTCCCACTTCGGCCTGTCCCCGACCTCTTCCTTCTCCAGCTTGTCCAGTTGCTGATGGGACAGTATCCTGTCCTCCAGACCCGGGTTGGGGAGCTTCAGCTTCATGATCGGTCAAACACTGCAGTGTTGTTGTGATACAGTTGTCCACTGTAGCGTGCTGGAATTTAAACTGTAGCTCACACTTTGAGATCCTATGTACCGGACGTCTGTAATAGATTGACTAGGCTGAGGTGTCAGAGAGCATCAGCTGGAGGTGGGCAGCCTTTGAAGCCATAGCTGAGTAGGAGCGCACATGACAGGTAACTCGTGTCTTATCTGATGGGGGAAGGGTCAATGCACAGAAGTTGCTGTTCCTATGACTTTACTGGAGAAAACAACGTTTTTATAGATTTATTGCACTTTCCTCTTTAAAGGGTTTGTTCACCCAGATGACACAAACCTGGGTCCACACTTAGAAAATGAGTATAGTCAGCACCTTAAAATCAATCATCTATTTGGCATAATTACAGATATCTTCTGCCATTAATTATTAGTAAGCAGTATATAAACATGTGTTAATAAAACTAATTCAGGATCTAATAGTTTAGCTGTAATGATATACCAATAAGCACATATATACAGTTTATGTACAGATGCAGATGATTTACTGGTTGGTTCAAACATTAAAACAAGTAAAAGTAATTTTACAGAATCTGTTTATTTCAGTAGGAGGCATATACCACTCAGCCTGGTTGAGTCTTTGTCAAGGTGCTGGAAAAGTCAAGAATCCAAAGAAGAGAAAAAGAAAAAGGGAAGGGTGAAAAAAATGCTCTGATGAAGGCCTCATGAATGAAACTTTAAAAATATTGCCGATTTTTTTTCTCCTCTTTAGAATCTGTTTGTTTTCAAGATGATTTTTAAAGTCAAGTTTCAGTTCAGTATTTAATGAGCAGCACATTTAGAAATTCGATCGAGCGGACGAGGACCAAGAAATAAGATCTGCTGCTGACATTCATTCAATACACATTCTGCAATCAAGTAAGATTAAGTAAGTAAGCTTGCTAATAATATTAACTAAACCATGTTTTAGATTTCAGTCTGCAAATTTCCAGTTTAAATTGTAACTTGAAACTCATTTTCTAGCCCTATTTCTGATCCGTACTTTTACATTTTTGGTCATCATCTGTTTATGAATGCTACACAGGAGCAGTTATCTTCTATCTAATCAGGAAGCCATAGATACACATGCTGTATACTGTAATGCATGAATGAGAACTTATAGATAGGATGTGCTTCAAACATGTATTTGTTACACATTCTACAATCAAGTTTAATGAAATAATGAGACGAAAATATGAACCATTTTGCGAAATGCAGCCAGCACACTTCCAGTTACATTATATTTATTTAAAATCACAATTGTTCGGTCCATTTCTGATCCAAACTTTAATATTTTGAAGGTTGTTTGTGGATGCCTTGCCAGTAGTTATGTAGTATATAATATTATGACCTGCATCCCTCCAGAACCTTAACCTCCTACTATCCTCGTACTATTGACATTTTACTGCCACACATGTAGTCGCTAATCATAGTCTGTATATTCTGCTGTAATATAGTTTCTATGAACTATAATTTGTACATATCGTGCTGTAATTGCCATGGTTTCTATTGACCAAAGTTCTATACTGTGAATACCCTGCAGCAGTATCCTGACATCCCACTGTGTACACTGGAACACGGTCTGTTTTAAATGATCCATATGTCTATCTGTACATATGTACATACTCCGCACTTTCTGCTTCTGCGCCTCTGGTCGTCTTCTAACTCAATCTGTTGGCTTGTACTCGAACACGTGTAATGACAATAAAATGTATTTAAAAATAAATTAAATGATAATAAACGATGGCGTTACAGTGTCTTATAAACCATTTATTAGTAGTTTATATTTTACCTTTAAATCCTAGTGTTACGGTGTCTGTCCATCATCTGTTTCTGATTCTTATATTTGCTGTAGCTCTTGTGCATCTAAGTTTAGTGTACAGGTGTCAAACATGCGGCCCGGGGACCAAAAGCGCACCAACTGAATTGTAATCTGGCCCGCAGCATGAATTTTGCAGAGCGCAGTATCAGTCAAATGTTGGGACAAGGTTTTGACTGGTAGTGTAGAAGACTGCAAGTTTTCAATGGAAGAAAAAAAAAAACTGTTAGCCCTAAGTTAGACAAGTGGACAGAACACAACACTGAGACCCAGGATTAAACAGCAGACAGCAATGAGCACAAGTTGCACTTATTTTTCTTACTATTTTTTCTTTTCTTTTTGGTAGAAAAGTTTATTAAATTTATTTCTTTGCACTCAAACAAACTGAAAAAAAAAAGTCTGGAGATGTCGTTACTTACAGGTTATTATTCTCTTATGTTACTGGTCCGGCCCGCCTGAGATCAAACTGGGCTCAACGTGGACCAAAACGAGTTTGACACCCCTGGTCTAGTGGTTTATCCTGCTCACTTCTGTGTGCAGTTCCCTCTCCCTCCACTGGAAGTCGCAACTGCGCCTGTAATATGAGCTTCTTGTCGGGCCGCCTGAGGTCTGGCTGCCGCGTCCCCTGGCAGAGTTTGTGCATGAGGAGGGAGCTGCTTCCCATCGCTCTCACAGACCAGGCGCCAAGTGTAGCAGTCCCGTCCGCAGTCTGCCTCAGCACCTCAACCGCCCGCTATGCCCTTGGATACTCCCGCCCCGCTCGTCTGACTAACCGAGCACCCCCGGATCTCCACTTTTGGACTGTCCCGCGCACTGTCCTGACTCATCCTCCGCGCTGAAGCATATGGGGAAGCTCCAAGGATAAACAGGGTGCAGGATTTTGTTGCTACTGCAGAAGACCTGCCGGTAGTTCCCTCGGCTGCCCGGGGGGGCTGCGCGTCTGTCAGAGGCTTTAGTGTCGCATCCGCTATTTTGCTGATCCACAGCCGCCTTGCATGGATGCATCATGGCTACGTTTATATGCAGGGTGCAGTTCTTAGATGACACCGATCCTTTCAACAGCACCAATTTCCCCGAACCCACCAGACCACCTCTGTACACGTTCAGGGAAGATATTCCTCTGATCAATCAGATTGCTGGAGTCCACCGGCTGCTGAAAGCCCCACAGAAGGTATGCGGATTCTCTTTTGATTGTTATTCCCGATTCTTAAGTTAAAAGTTAACACCCAAGCCTGAATTAATAATTAGTGAACGCGTTGAGGGGGGTAACGAGCGACAACAAAGCTAATAGGCCAATGAGCAAGTGGCTGCTGTGGGATGCTGCTGTAGCAACAACATGCGTTCACACTGTTAATGCATGCACGCTGTCAATATGACAAGCCCCTGACATGACATAATGGGATATTTAATGACCTCAGGTGATAACAGTGGGGTGTAAACATCCATTATTTGACCGGGGGGTGGGGTGGGGAAGTTAATGTTTAAATCAACCACAGCACCAAAACTTCCTAATGATTTTCTTGCCATTCATTGCCAAGACTTTAAGAGATGCTTCGACATTTGGAGATGTTTTACGGCATTTAAATAAAGATAGTGGAGGTTCATTCATTTTATTCATAATGACTTCACTTAAAAATATAACCTGTCCTCAAAAGAAAAGGCCTGTTTTTTTTTTTGTTTTTTTTTTTTTTGGAAATGAAGACATCCTATGCCTTTGTGGTTTCAAGAATGAGTTCATGTGGGAATCCCACTTTGTTGTCACTACACTGAACTATATAGAAAAGGTGGATTTCAATGCTCAGCTGGTCAGCCCTCGATGGATGGAACTAGGTAGTGAATTTGTAACCACCTGATTTCAATACAGTCTCCACATCAGATCCTCTCATCTGTCGTATTGTATTTCAAAGTTAGACGTTTTTGCAGTTATTTCCAGCCAAAGACGCCACTTTCCTGAACCTGCATTGTGCGTTGGCGAGCGCCATCACGTCACTCGTCGTTTATTCTCAACGGTTTGAAGAGGTGATACGGTACGCATTGTTGCGGTTCCAAAAGTTGGCCTTCTCGAGAGTCGCTACTTCATCGCCAGATTTAAACGGCTCAAAATAACCAAGTGTTCCTCTTTGGTATGGTGCAAATGCTCTGTTTAAATATGCCCAAAGAAAGCCAGGGACAAATAACACAATCGTGAAAACCCATTTTAGATCACTTTCAAATGCTTATGAAGATTACATGCATTGAGAAGTTTTCCAAAGTCTTTCGACCTTTAAATGTAACCAAAGCTCAGAGGCCATATCATGGTTGAGGCGTTTTATTGGGCATCCGTCTTAGTCTGGAGGAGAAAGAGAAAGTTAAACTAGGTCTTCCGTCATCCTGCCAGATCACTGGTGCTTGTGTTCAGTGGAGCTGGTAAGATATGTCACGGAAGCCTCAGGATGCTGTGGATCACCGCAAGCCTGGCTCTCATTCTGCTCAGTCTGACCAGCGGGACGGGATGGGATGGGGGCGCTTTCCGCTGTTTCAGAGAGGAGGGGGAGGAGGAGGGGGAGGAGGAGACGAGGGAAGCGGGTAGAATTAAAAACAAAAACAGAGCGCTGACTTACTTTGCCCAGTCAACTGGTCTCCGTTTAGCTGAAGGCCAGCTGGACCGCAAACTAGACAGAGAGGGAGTACCAGTGGTAGGCCGGGCTGCGTCTGGTTAGTGAGATCTGGTCACATGGGTATTTGTGGGTATAGCGGTAACTGGAGGAAGCAGCTCTTGTGATTCTGATTAACAAAAAACAGGTGGATGACACGACTGTGTCACTTGAAGTTCTCTGGTTCACACCTTCAAACGTCTCGAAAAGCGACCTTTTAAATGCCCTCAACAACAAACCTGTTGTCTCTGTAGTGCAGGTCAATCTGATAAAAATAGAGTCCCGCAAACACATGGCGCAGAAGGGCTCTAAACAGCGAGCATATGCTGATTGTGGGCTGCTGCTGTCAGTTTCAGTCTGCAGTCTCAAGAGGGGAGATTGGTCTACGTGTTTGTGTTTGTGTGTGTGTGTGTGTGTGTGTGTGTGTGTGACTTTTGTTTGTGCCGTATGTTTGGTGGATTAGGTCGAGATGGCACCTTGGCTACCGTACAGACGTCACAGGAGAATTTTAAACATCAGAGCCGTTATGTGAGTTTATGTTTTATAGCCACAAGGAGTCACACCATACATAACTGCTGCGTAGCCACAGCTTTGTTGGGGCAGCAGACCCACTTTGGAGTTTTTTTTTACAAAAACGCCATAGCACCATGTATCACATGTGGGTTTAATTCACTGCTCTACTGTTTTTCATTTTTCAGGTCAAGGATCCCCAAACTGATGGAGATATTAAATAGAACCCCTACCTACTATGTTCTATATTAAACTCGGGCCTAGTGCTATTTATAAATATACATTATTATTATCAGTTTGCATTCAATATTAAGCTATCCTTTTCCTTTTACTGGCCTCCCTTTACTAAAATACATTAGATTCATGTTAAAGAAATTTAAATTTGTGGGGGAAAGTTTTAAAAATATATATAAAAAAATGTCTAATCAACCAAAGATTTTGCGGCCCCCCTGCAGTGCTTCCATGGACCCCCTAGGGGTTGCGGACCCCCTATTGAAGATCAATGAAATAGACCATTACGTCTTCATTCACTTCGTTCTCGGTGCTCGGTATTTGTCGGCGTGGTGGCCGGTTTGCGAAAACAGAATTTAAGGCAGGTCCTAGAATTTTTGGGAGAGTTGTTTTTCTGCATTTTATTTTTATTTTTTTTGTCCCATAATTAGAAGTTACATTAAATGAGAAGTTATGTTAAACGCTGTAAAATACAGGTTCCTCCTTCATGCCTGTCAGGGCTCCTTTGAATTCTTCTACACATTGTCATGCAAAGTTGAGGTTTTGCTGGTCTCTGCGTCTTGGAGGGTTTTCTTAGCTGAGGGCTCCTCTCAGAAGAATGCATCCGTGGACAGACTCATTCTCCGCGTGTCTGACAGGAACTCGATGTTGTAGTTTTCTCTTTCATGCATCAGGTGCGTTTTAATGTGTCTTAAATCATTTAACACAAACAGCCACAAATAGCATCCTCACCTCTCTCGAGTCACTCACGCTGTAATCCATCTTGTTTGATTTAGAGACCACTGCAGTTAGCAAACTATGTAGGCTGTGTTATTATTAGGTTTTTATTAGTTTCAAATGTGCAAGTTGCTCCCATTGTAAGCTATTTCCTTCCAGATGTCTGTCCCCTGAGGAATACAAAAACTTTTGGAGTGAGATAGCAGTTTCAAATTGGAAATTGCATGGTGTTTATTTTTAGTGCTTTCTGTCTTTACTGCCTCCCTGGTCAGTGGACCACAGTATGGTGGTTGAAGGGAGAGGCCAGACCTCAGTGTGTGAGCAGAGCGCTTGTGGTTGCTTCTCTGGACTTGGCCATCACAGGGCCACTGTGGGTTCAAGTCCTGGGCCGGGGACAGCTAAAGAAGCCGCTGCTTCTGATAATCTGGTGGCACTATTCCCGGATTAAGTGCCCTTTAAATGCATCAGCCCGACCCGGTTGTGGATTGCAGTAGCTGTAATTAGTAAGGCAGGTTGATTGTGTAATGAGAGCACCTAAAGCGAGCCCAGGTAGATGACGTATGTGTGGATACCTGAAGGAGTAGATGGATGAAGGGATGGTTAATGTGTGTAGTTCACTGTGAGTCTGCTTCTGTTGCTTTTGGTATCGAAAACCCATGAGTAGAAATACATTTTTTTGGTTCCGCAGTTAGTTAATTACAGGTTACAGCTTCAAATTCAGCCCAATGTTTTGTCTATTTCAGGTTGTGATACAGAGTGAAAAGCCAAAAGAAAACCAACTCCCCCCCCCCACCCCCCCCGTCCATGAATTTCAGTAATTTACTGTGAAATGAAATATACATTAAGTTAAAACAGTAAAATAACAAACTGGGATTTGTAGTAAATCAGATTTTATACCCTGGAGGTAGAGCTGTCAGTAGATTCAAACATATAATCGCGATTAATCGTTAAATTTCATGATTAATTAACTGCACTTTTTAAAATCTGTTTTAAATGAACTTGGAAGGGATATTTCCATTTTTTTTTTATCATTCTAATTAACATCCCAGCTCCCCAGAAAGAACGTTCTCTGCCCTCGGCTGTGTGCTTCATTCTTAGGAAACTACGTCCACATCCACAGTGAATCCACATAAGTTTGGTCTTGTCCAGGGAACCTTCTGGAAGGACTTTGAAGCTGAAATGACATTTTAAGAAAGTAGTTTCTTTATCCATTTCTGCTTGTTTGTCTTTGTTTACTTTCTTCTTTGAGGATCTTCTGTAGTTTTGATGCTACGGTTTGGGCCGAGGTCATAATAATAGCATGTGTGTGTGTTAATCACATGTTAAAAAAGTTATGTTAAAAGGAGTTTCTTGTGTTAAAAGGTGTTATTAAGCTATTAGTTTTGACAGTCCTAATACCAAGCTGTTGCACAAAAGACCAGCTCCTTCTTTTTAACCTTAAACTAGTGCAGAGGTCGAAACTAGTAGATAGTTTAGTAAACAAGAGGTCAGTGGTTGAGTTAATGCATTATCAAATAACACAGATGAACAAATAAATACCTTTAGTACACTGAGGATAATCGTTCCTTTAAGTCGTGCAGTGCATATTTTGTAATTTATTCAAGACCTTATTTTGAAAAATTTAAGAGCTGAAGAACTAAACAAAACTGACATTTAATAAAATAACAAGTTTTCGCCAAGATGATTTAGTGTCTTGCGAGTTATGCAAGGCCCGGCCGGGTCGGCATGTATGATTTAGTGAGTCTCCTCCGTCATGCTGCATTTCATATTACTGTCTCACCATTTATTTTTCTAGAGCACGTCAGTTCATAGGCATAAAAATAGTGAGCCTAACTCGGGCCCTCATGCCTGGATTTCCTGTTGGTCCAGAATCTGTCCCGTAATCTGGAGAATCACTTGCTGCCCTCCTCCCACTACGTACAGTGTTTGTGTTTGTCTTTCTACCTGTCTCTTTCTATTTATCTCTGCCTGCCTTACTGTAAGACATCAGCGATCTAAATGCGACCCGTCACTGTCTTAGTAAACCGTGAGGATTTCCTCGGTTGTTTACCATTGGCCCTGAGCTCTGCCTCGTCTCCGGTGTCCTCTCAGAAAGCCCGAAATGTCATTGCATCAACTTTTACATTACCAATGATCTTTTGGTTTACCAAGCATGGAAAGCAAACAAGGCAGCTCAGACTTGGAGAGGGAGTGAGAGTTATCTTAACCAACCACATGTTTAGTTCCACTTCTCAAATATGACACAGTCTCTGAGTGCTCCAGTGCCGTAATACAAACAGAGTGGCTGAACGGATCAAAGACGTAATGTCTTTCCCAGAGTTTTTCCTTCACGTTTAATTAAGTTACTGTCATATGCAGAGGGCGACTGACCTGCATCAGACCTGGGGATAACAGGTCTGATTTGAAAAACACATGGGTTTTACATGTTACATATATGTTTACATGTGTTGCTCATTAAAAGAGAAAACCTTACAGGCTGCGTATGTGGGACGTGGAGGTAGTATTTATACATGTGTGTTTTAGCGAGCTTACAGTGAGCTTTGACACAGATAGATTCATTGTCTTCGGTATATTTGGGCAGCACGTTGTTGTTTCAGACAACCTGACTGTTGATGGAGGAGAGCAGCGCCACTCTTTCCACTAAACTCATATGTTCGGCCTCCCTGAATGGTATTTGTTTTCCTGCCTTTCGCTTCGCTGTCGGAGCCGCGGCCCTGCCGAGCTGACAGTCTCGGAATATAAATAGGTTAATATCTCCAATTTGGAGGTCAACCAGACAAGTGAACAGACGCTCACGTTCTTCAGCCCCCTCCGCTGCAGTCGGGCGATGACAGCGGTTCAAGACCAGACAAATCATAACCTCCTCCTGCAAAATCATCTTGTGTGATGATAGTTTATCAGGAGGTGAGGGCTGGGAGATAAGAGGCCCCACCGGACTGCCGAGCCGCTGCAGGTCTGCGCCGCTTCTCTCTGCCCTTGCGCGGCTTGTCATTGTGGAGAACTTTATATGGGCCACTGGAGACCAGATGGAAACCTGGAATGCACTACGCGTTAAGCTATATACTGTATATATATATATAAACAACAACAATTTATTAAATGAAATTGCAGTTGTGAAGTGCACTTACTACTTATTGTGCTCAAAACATTTGATGAGTAGACGTCTGCTTAGCGTCAGATGCTCATTTTGCGCATTTTTCATTCGTGCTATTTGTGTCTTCTTCCCGTTTAGGCTGATGACTGTGCCCTCCAGCTGTCCCACAATGGGAGCTACCTGGACCTGGAGTCTACCCTGGCAGAGCAGAGAGATGAACTGGAGGGGTTTCAGGAGGATGGAGGGTAAGATTTTCTTTCACCATCACCAAACTGCGACGCGCACGGTGAAAGCATGAACACAGTGAAGTGGGAAACATTCTCCATCACCGCACTAATGTGAAGAAACTGAACTACACCTCATACCTCACCTCCATAAAGAAACTGGTCGTATATTCCCTCGCACTTCAAAAAGGTGCAGCTGGGACCGCTGCCAGAGCACCTCGGGCTGAATATACCAAAGAGGCTGGCACCGCCTAGCAGGTGGATGCATTAATGCACGTTTTTCTTGCCAGGCTCTGATTGTGCGGGAATAGTTTGCTCACGTTGCTTTGGTCAAACGAGCTGTTGATTATAACAGTCTGGCTTTTAAAAATGCCCCAAATATTTCTTTGACTCAACAGTCAGACATAATCAGTGCGGTATGATTACTGTTGGTCGAGAGAGACGGACTCAAAAATGTGGCCAAGATAAGAATGAACAGACACAGTATTAATGCCTCATATTCCTTTTCCTAATTTGGTGCCATTAGAGTGATTTGAATCATAATGATGCCTATTTGGATCCAGGATGATTTAGTGATGTAATCCATTATTACTGGGGTTAGATCTGTGAAGAGGTTTCAAATGACTTTCACTAGTTTGGAGGTGTAAGATAAGAACCCACACAGATCTGTTTAAGTTACTATGTTTGTTGTATCTTGTATTAAATGCTTGTCTTGAGTATGTTGTGTTAACGCGGTAGTATGGTATAAAGCGCCGCGTCTGATTCCCTTTTTATCAGTTCTTTATCCGTGCCCTTTTTGCAACAGCCAGGTGGCATTCCTCCATTCGCGTCCCTTAAAATATCTGACCTGCCTTGTTGAGTTGCGGCGGTGATGTAATCCAGACCACTCGTATTGTAGCCTCATGAGCGATCACCCTCGTCTCTATCAAATGTTAATTTGGTCTTTTTTCATTAGAGCACTGAGGTAAGTACTTTTGCGCAGTCTCCACCGAGGCAGCTCTCGGTTCACAACGTGGCCGCATTGTTTCCATGTAATATGTTGCTAGATGATACTTTGCCTTGACATAACTCCTGGACCTAGATGAAGAAAAGAAATTGCGTTAGTTTAATTTCTGTTTCATACACTTTCGTTGGCCGTCTCCTTTATTGACTCCATATGTTTGTTCATGTACTTTGGAGCGCTGTGATATACGATTCGCGCACCTCCCACATTAGATGTTCGCAAACCAAAAGGTTGGCATGAGGGATCCCGGTCAGCTGGACCACAAACATGTATGGATTTATTTGTCTAACTTGGAATTCATAAGCTACTCTCTGGCTCGGTGTTTCTATTGGACGTCGAGAGTGCTGTCCTTTCCCGGTTCCAGCTGAAATTGAGGGGCTTATGTGAGGCTATTGAGAGCTGTGAGGTTAAAGTGGTCCACTTCTTCTCTCGTCAAAGCCCCGGCCTGCCAGGGTCCGCGTCGTGCCAGCTGGCGCGGATGGTATGGATGTGTGTCATTAAACCCATACAGTTTTGTCTGAGGAGGCTGGGGGTGAAGGTGGTTAGCCAATTATTTTGTAAAAATAGGGCAGCTCTGCTTGCCGGCTTTTTATGGTGCTGATGTGCCCAGGATTGCAGTACATCCCCCACTGCTCAGTGGTTGTTGATTGGATGATTATTGAGGTAATAAAAGGTCTGATGAGGCATTTCACCTTTACTTGTTCCATTTTCGTTTTTTTTGCTTTCGCTCTCCTGTTATTGCAGGCGATCTTTTCGCAACAGTCAGAGCTTCCAGCGTTTAACCTGCACAAAGAAACCGTGTGTGTCTTTGATTTTTCAGGGGTTTCTATCTTTATCTCAAAGTAGTCCGCCGCATTGCAGAGAAATGAAGCTTTCATTATTTTAGCTTTAATCTGAGCCACCTAACTCTAAAAAACGGTTATATTGAAATATTCATATAAGTCCCGTGAACTCTCCCGATCACCGGCAATTGAATCCATCTGTAATTGATATTAATGACAGGTCACATTCCTGAGGCGCCTGTGTCATACCTAGTGTCTTTACAATCAGATTAAAGTATGATCCTCTGACAGAGCGCTGCAGAGCCAGGAGATATCCATGTCACGGGAGCTTAAGGGCCATAATCACTTCCACACCGTGTTATGAAGTTCAGCTATAGGAGATTGGGACTCATAAATCCCTGTCCCATCACCGATACTGCCTCACTTCAGGTTATAAACTGACCGTATACCTCAGACATGTGCTCAGACGCGTCTGTTTAAGGGTAGGCGGCGTGTCATTGAGGTTTTTAGCTGTGATTGAATCCCATGCGCACAATTTCCTGCACATGTAGCCCTGAGCCGGCATGGAGAAGGGGGCGACATTGTCAGGATCAGATGGTCTGACATGTGCTTCTAGACGTTAAGAGCCTGCAGAATATTTCTCTGGATTACATGGATTAAAGATTGGTTGCCTGTTCGGGAGGACATGCCTGCGTCGAGCTTGACGTCTCCGCTCAGATATGTGACATTGACTGGCAGATGATTAGTGAACTTGTACCTCCCCAAAGACATATTTCCTGGCTTGTCTTTAGAAGATAACGCAAAGTCGTGTTATTAACTGCGTAATTGATTCAACATGTGATTTTTTTTTTTTCCTGAGCATTTCACTCTCGCACCGACATGGTGCACATGATTCATACTGGAAAGTCAACAGCTTTATGCTGAAAATGCTCTTCCTGGTTTTATTGAGTGTTTTTGATGCGTTTGACAACCGTTTAGAAGTCAGGCATATTAGAAAACCCAACTGCTCTCGCTCCGCGGGCCTCAACAATCCTTAGCTTCTCGTCGTATCCTTTCATCTCTCTCAGGACCGGCTCCGCTTTCATTATTTTCATTTTTTTCTGACCCACTTGGACGTTGTTCCGTAGACGCTGGCAGCGTGCAGGATTTTCATTTGAAGAGGAAAATGTGCATTTGAAAAGAACCAGAGGAATTGTCGAAGGCAGCGCAGCTTAAACTTCAAGGAGGGAAATAAAACGCCAGTTGTCCTCCTTTGTGTTTGCAGTTAGAGGGTATTATGAACAGAACGGAGCAGCTCGGTGATTGTTGGGCGCTCGTGTGTGTGCGCGCGGCTGCGCGGGACCTGGTCAGTGGTTAGTGAGGCGGACCCTCGGAGAGAAATAAACCATGCAGATAAGCCGAGCCTCGCCCCTCGGCGTCTTTACCCCACCTGGCTTCCTCAGTCACCGGAGGTCCCTCCGCACACTACGAGTCTCTCGAGCGTTGTTGTCCGAAAAGTGGCTGAGTCAGCAGAACTCTGTGGGGCCTTCTTGTCTGGCATTAATTGGCCTTTGAGGGGAAATACTGGCTTTACTGTATTCCAAGAATGTGTATTGACTTTCTGTGGGTGCACATTTTCTGTTGTTTTATAAACAGGGCCAGTAATGCTCCCTCAGATAAAGCCAGAGAGAGGAGAGCTGGAAGGCGTCCACCGGTCCAGTCCACGCATAAGGAGTGAGACGTAGCTTTATGAGGGCGCTGCACCACACGGCAGTGAGCGGAGAACTGAGGCGAATAGAAAAGAGAACGGCTACATATATATATATATATATGTATAATTGGCCAGGTACATTTCTTAGGCTTGTGCGCCGATGAGCGTTTGATAGGCAGAGTGATGATGATGAATACCAGGTTCGCACAGCTGAGAAAAGGTTTATGGCCTTCTTTTAACGTAGAGACCGAATAAAACGTCCATGTGTTTTCACTCTTACTTCGAACCGTTTCTCTCGGTTAATGGCGTGGGACTTAAGAGGGGTAGTGCAGGTAGTGAGCCGCGGTCATTCGATTGATTAAAAGGTTGAAAAAATGGCCACGGCTATTTAAGATCGCATCAGGAGAATGGCTTCAGAGGCATTATGCGCATAATGAATCAGGTTAGCTCGATTTTGCGGTGGAAGAAGTCGGAGCAACTGTGGCACCGAAAAAAAATCCGAAAAGGGAACCGAGTGGGTACTTTACGCCAGCATGTAGCCAATTTGTTGCTTTCCTGACATTCTTTATAGTTATGATTATTTCTATAACTTTTAGCTCCACTCTTTATAGGCCTGCAGCACTGTCTGTAAGGGGGGTCCAATTTTCATGTTTAATTGGTGAGCGGGGGGGGCTCACTTATATATTCCAAGCCCTTTTGTTTAATTTGATAATGAGCATGTTGGCCTGCGTAGCCTCAGGTCTCAGTTAAGCACAGGGATACTGTTGCAGTGAAGCGGAGAGAAAGCAGACATTCGTGACAAAATGGCTCTAGTTACTCATTCGCCTCGACGGCATCACAGAGGATTAAGTTCCCGCTCGTCGTCCCATCTCACCAGCGAGGGTCCGCGCTGACAGATGTTGCCCCCGGTGACGCCTCCGCTCGTTGCTGGATATTATATCTGATAAACAGCGAGCATTAACGGACCTCTCAGCCAGGCGTAATCTGCTCGGCCTCCCGCTGACTGACGGGAAAGATTTTGGTGTGCGTCCGGGTTCGTTGAGCAGTTACACGGTTAACGCTGCTCGTCTGCGGCGAGGACCGCGGGACAGGGCTGCCTCCTGTGCTGATCGGCTTTTCCTGTTGGACCCGCTCCTGCATGACGGTCACTAACAATGACATGTCTGCTGCTGGCACTGCGCCGCTCTGAACAATCACACAACCTTTGTGCAGGCGCCATAAAACCTCATTTGTCAGTAAGAGAAGAGGGGGGTGGGGGGGAGAGTTGCTGTTGTGGAACTCTACCTGCTGTGCTCTTGTCTACACTGGTGTCTACCAGGTTTGTTTATATGTAAAAAACTTAATCCTCGATCCACATGCAAAGCAGAAGTTGGCCCCATCCAGCAAACCTCAACACAGCTGACGTGCTAGACTCCGACTCTATCAGAATTTATCTAAGTATCTGTACAATACGTATCCAATTTATCCCATCACATATCTCATTAAACACCATTTAATAATTGAGAATCCCGCAGAGAATGTTAGAGAGAGGGCTTTGTGAGGCCACAAACCACACCGCTCTCACATTCGCCACTGAATAGAATCAGGGTGCATTGTTGTTGTCTTTTGTGTTGCGCAGTCATTCAGACATTGTGAGCTGTTGACAGGACGGTGATAGGGCCCTGGCGTGTCTCCATTAACACGAGGGGCGGAGCTGACCCCCGAGCTGCTCCCGTCCCTCATTTTCACCTGCGAAGGCCTTTTTCTTGTTCTGGCCCCCGTTGTGTGCAAACTGCGAATGTCGCTGGATAAAATTTAACAGTATACTTTCCTGAAAAAAAAGAAAAAAAAAATTTAATGCGAGGATAAATGTTGCACCCGTGGACAGTCATGCTTGAAATCCGCTGTTCTGGATACATTTATAAGCGAAATGTTTCTAATATCCTCGTAACAAGTTGCTTTCTCTCCATTTGTCTTTTTCCTGTCCCAGGAGAGGAAGGAAGCACAGCATCATTCTGCGGACGCAGCTATCAGTCAGAGTCCATGCCTGCATTGGTGAGTACACCACTCCGTGTCAGAAGCTTTAATCACCTACGTCACCGCTGGATTGTTTTGTTTTGGGTCCTTGTTGAACGGTGGCAGTTGTGGGAAACAGCCAAAAATCTTTTTTAATAACCTGAGAGACAATTAACAGCATTTCGGCAACACTCTGCCGTGGAGCGGAGTGTGCTCGCATTTTAATGTTTTCAGAGTTACTGGGTTCCGTCACTTTGTTTAATTGGGCCTCCTGGTGTCTTTGAGTAATGTGAGGGAACTAGCGCAAAAGGGCCTGAGTGAAAACATATGCAAACACACATGCGCGCAGCATGCGCGCGGACGCACACAACGCGCTTCAGATGTTGGCTTTTGATTAAACTGACGAGGCCCGAGCTTTTACTAAATGAAATATGCCCTGTCGTCTTTAATATTCTGTTTTAACTTTCTATTCTTGCTTCTCCCCACGTCTCTGTGTCTGTAGAAAGACGGGTTTCTGTCATTAACCAGTGTGTCAGTGTCAGTAGGACTGGATGGATGGAAAAGCACATGTATTCTCATGAAGACACACACACACACACACACACACACACACATGGTCCCTCCTCTGCCCCTCAAGTACAAAAATAACCCGACGTCTGCAAAGGCTATTAGGCTGTAAATTGTCCGATTTTAAATTTGGTTGCTCGCAGTAGTGAGCAAAGCAAAGGTACGGGCATTTTTCATCCGAATGAGGTAATTATGATGAGAACTATCTGTAATAGACCTCTCTGGTTATTTATTGCATCTGCTGATGTATGACCCGTAATGGAAAGCTTTGGAAACTCCAGCGGCTCTTTTACTGAGATTGTTCTTTTATGCCTGTTCATTAAACGCACGACTGAAGACGACTGTTCTGATCTGTAATTGTCCAAATTGATACAAAGTAACTTTTATATGGAAACCCTTCTCAAAATAATCGCCCGGGGTTTTCTGAAAACACACACAAAAACTGAACCAACTATTGCACGTGTCATATTTAACCTATTACACTACAGGGATAGTACTGAGGACTGAGGATGTATGTGATTGTACCAGAGGTGTCGAGCCAGAGACGTTTAACCAAAGGTCTGGTCCGAGCCCGACAGGTCACACCATTTACAGGCTGTACAGTGCGTGTGAATATTTGGCCGTATAGACTCTGAACTGGCTTCTTATTCTCTCCTCCTCCTGCTGCTGCTGCTGCTGCTTGGCTTAGATTAGCGGAGCCTGGGGAGCGACAGACAGACTTGCCGCTCCTCTCTAAGTGGATGATGACCCTCTTTCTCTTTAAGTTGACAGCCACCTGTTGCCCTTCTCTAGCCCGCCCTCCGCTGCCTGCCTGCCTGCCTGCCCATGTGGCTAGCTGATTTATTTCCCCTAGCTGACGGTGGTCACCGTTACTGTAACTTGTCCAGACATTTGAGCCTAATTTTATCCGACTAGCGAGCTTACCTCGCAGCCCCATGAGTTCAGCATTACTGGGTGATTTTCTTGCCGCACGCTGGAGATAATTCATTAGCCTCCCACAGACAAATGGCATGGTATTCCTTAGCCCCTGCATTAAAGGATTGAGCGTTTCCCTCTAAGTCCCAGCGAAGAAGAGCCCCGCTATTGTGTGCCGCGCTCTTTTGTCTTTCTGTGATGAGAAATATTATGCAATGAAGAGAAAAGCTCTGACAGTCGGTTGCCTTTGGAGGAGAGCCAGCGCAAAATGTACAGGGGCCTCGGCAGCGTCAGAGCCGCTCCGATTTTCTGAGCACTTTTTTTTTTTATTTTAAGAGGGTCCTCGCTTAAGATTACGTGCTAGATTAGCACACCCACGTCGTTAGAATATTGTGTTTATCCCGGAGGCCTCCTCCGAGACCGTGAGTGATGAGTTGGTTACTGTGTGTATTGTAATCTGTGTTATTTAGCAGTATTTGGTGGAAAAGCCATTGTGGCTTTTTTCAAGTTTAAATTAAGTAGTGCATCTCATTGTTTATGTTATCTGTCTTTCTATTTTTTGGGGGTTTTCTCCAAATCTACACACGAGGGTAACAGCTTTCTGTGTGCGTGTGTGTGCGTGCGTGTGTGTGTGTGTGTGTGTGAACTCCGATGTGCGTGTGCCATGATGAACCACAGCAAGAAGTAATCCCGGCCTCCCTAATCATAGTCATTAGCACTTGCATACATGTGTTTCTGCACGGAGGAGGCAGAAAAACCATGCAACAAAGAGGAGGAAGGAAATGTCTCCCCCAAAGAACTAATGGTTTATTAAACTCTTTCTCCCGATCCACTTCTGGCGCAGTGATTTGTTGTAATCACTTTTGTTGCTGTTGTTGAGTACCTGAGAGTCCACGAAGCTTTATCTGCACTTTTCCAGCACACCAAGTGGCTCCGTTTTCTTGATCTGTTTCACAACCGATAATCTGTTTTCTCACGTTATATATAAAAACATAACAGATATGAGCCACTGTGTCAGTCCAAAATGAGGGATATTTATATAAAAAAAAAAAAAAAAAAAAAAGCAGACTCATTAGCGGGTGAGGAAATAGATTACTTTTGAATCGGTGTGTTTTTGTCATTAGATCTGAGTTTACATTTGCAAGACCGGCACAACAGCTTGGGATCTATAATATAAACTTAACTGCGTGTCAACATTGGCCACAGCCTGTTTAAATAACTGCTGTTATTGTTGTCGGTGGACTGGATGTGGTATCGAGGGCCTGATTAAAGCAGCCTTTTGCTTATTTTAGTATTGTCTGCAAGTACTGTAGGTCCTTTTTTCTTTTTTTATGTTCACTTTTGTTCCTGAAGCTGCCCGACTTCCCTTTATGTGATTATGTGGAGTTGCAGATGAAGAAAGTTGCAGCTCTTGCAAATTCAAGACTCCAAACGTGCTTTTCTTGAGTTCATATCTGCTCCTCTGGCCATTTCACCCTCATTAACGACATTTATGCAACGCTTAACTCACAACTCGTGTCATAAATCTGTCAAATTGCTGCCCAGAAAATTCTCCTTGATCCTCAGGAAACAGCGCCGTCACAGTCATATTTGTGCAAATCATTTTACGCGGAGCCAGCTGTGTACAAAGCACGGATTTGTGTTATGGGTGGAGACTGTTTATTCGAAAACACTTATTATTCTCAAAAGTAAAGGGCACATATTTGAAAGTCCAAACTTGTCGGTATTCCTCTTTAGCAGCAGGTTCATCTGTCAGCGGCGCTGATCCCGGCTGAGAAGTAACAGCTGTAATCAGAGGTGACACATTTTTCAGCGGATTATCTGCCTCGTCTTTTACAACTTCCCATGATCCGGGCTCAGGGCATGATTCATTGTGACCGCTGTTGACTTGTGTTTCTCTTTCATGCTATAATTTTGTCAAATTGGTAGTTTTGATCTCCAGGTTGACAACTGAAAATTCTGTGGTTGTGAAAATGGGGGACGATGAGCAGTAAATTTTCTACAATTATCCCTCTGCGCAACGTGTTGGAAGATTAGTTTGTGCGGCCGACACAATAGCTGCATGGGACTACACACTGTTAAGCGTGGTCTTTTCTTGTATTTGTGTGTGAGTGTGTGCGTGTGTGTGTGTGTGGGATCTCAGCACGTTGACATAAGATGGTAAGATCACCTACGGGTTATTGTGGTGCTCCCAAACAGCCTTTTCCACGCACTCTGCCAGATCTCCATTAAGCCATTTTGCTCTTTTGTGCGCACACATAAAAACTATTCCAGCCCATTACAAAGCTAAAAAGACTGTTCATGACCTCCTTTGTTGTATCTCTGTCTAAATTCATCCTTGGATTGGTCCCTGTCAGAGACAGGAGAGCCTCTGAACCACGCTTTAAAGCGACGGAATCAAACATCCAGCAACGTTCGTGTGACTGCGAAGTGTCAAGCGGGAGGGGAATAATTAAAAACACGCATATCAAATAGCACCCGTGAGACGCAGGGGAAGATCGAATAGCTTTCACGCTCATCTCTTTGACTTGCCTCAAAGAGACCTCAGAATGGGATCATGGACTTAAAGTCTCCCCAGGAGTCCAACCTAAACAACACCGTGCCAGAGAGGAGAAATCTGAGGCTGCAAACAAGCATGGAGGCGGTGGTGGTGGTGGTGGTGGGGTGGGTCCTGCACTTCAAATCACAGCTGATAGATAAATCCTCGGAAGGTTTGATTGTGTCACTTTGGCTCAGTCTGCTTTTTCATGTGTCTGCTTGGCAATCAGCCCATCAGTATAGCCTGGGTTAATGTATCGCTGATGTGCAACAGCACAGAACGCCGTTTCCCTTCGTTTCGTATTTTGTCTCCGCGCCGCCCCTACTATTATTTTTAGTAGGATTAAACCTAATTAGATTTGCCTCACATACTGCACAAACTTGTTAACTACTATAACATTAATTCATATAAGCACTCTCATATGCTTGCATTCGCTTGCACACACTCATTCGGAGGCGTGCGCATATCAAGGAGCCATCTGGTTCCAGTTGCGTGGCCCCACAACGCTGCTCCTCAGCCATCCAGAGAAGAAGAAGAGAGCTGTCTACGTTTTCCTCCAGCAGGGGAGTCTTTTCATCCCGGCCGTGTTTATGGGACGGAGGCGGGAGTCTGAGCGTGCGGCATGACCAGGAGACAAATGACAGTGATCTGACAACTAGTCAAGCTTTTGTCTGAAAATGACATGACTGATGGGTCAAAGTTGGTATAACTGGTAACAGGCTGTAGTTTTTCAAAGAGGCACATCACGAAGCAGCAGCGCCGAGGGCGGATGCCATGTGAACCAGACCACTCTGGGGTTCACCACCGCTGCGAGACTTGAGCAACTCTTGTTGAAGTGGACAGGTGTGTAACCACAGTAGCCGCGGACTTTAAACAGCTGGCTGCCCTGCAGGGAGGAAATTTTGGGATAAAGCGCGGCTTGTTTTGCATAAATCAACATTTATTTGTCATCTGCAAAGAAGTGTTTATTTAGATTTTCACAGGCGACCGTGATGGTTGAGAGCTGGGATGCCTCCGCTGAGTCTGTGTCTGTGTCTTTCTGTGTCTTTAAAGGAGGTTCAAGAAAGAAAGAGAAAATTCTCATATTAAGTTATTAATTATCTGAATGATTTTACTCAGGTGTGAACTCAACTTTAGAACTTCAACTCCAATAAATGACCAATTATCAGTTCAATACAAGTTTTCTGACAGCTGCTTATGCAAGTAATTAATTGACTGGATTACAAAATGTTGGTAAACTGCAAAAACAAAAGTTACTACCCTACTACAAATAGTGTTTATGGCTCAAATGTTCAAATACCATCTTTTAAAATGGAAACTAGACGGAGGCCAAGGCCAGAGACTGTCATTTGAAGGAGTCCTTCTAGCCAAAAAGCTTTGGGAAGTCGTCAAGTTCCATGAAGAGCGACACGTGAGGAGGTTAAGGTGGATGAACAGGTCAAACGAAAGACTTTCCCCTCAGAGACTGGGACTAGTATTTTTCTGAATACTTTGGTTGAGGCGCCAACCTTTTGCAATATTAATGTGTTAGAAATCCTCCAAGTATTCTCCATGAGTGCATGGCTGACTTGTTCCTGTTACCGCATGTGCACTACATAACTGCATTCAGTGAAACTTCTGAGTTTTGCCGTTTAGATGTCGGAGGTGATTGTGGCCTATCCCAGCTGACATTGGGTGAGAGGCGGGGTACACCCTGGACAGGTCGCCACAACCATTCACACCTTCGCTTTTCACTTACCAATGAATCAGTTTCACCTGTTAACCTAACAAGCATGTTAGGACTGCTGGAGGAAGCCGGAGCTCCCAGAGGACGCCACCTGGAAAAGGCCCCACCTAGTTTTTGCGCTGTGCTTGGATTCGCTTCATTTATGTTGGTTGTAGCTGCTCATCAGCTGCCATGGAAAATGTCTTTTCCGCTAAACCCCGTCTCCATACAGTGTGTCCGTCCGTGCCACTGCGTATCATCTTTCTGTGAACCTGTTTTAGTTTCAGACGCTGCCTAATTCATCATCTTTGTCATGTTTCGAGATTTGATGTTGGATTTATGGTTACATTATATGGGCGGGAAGCATCTGAGTGGCAGAGTTGACGAGAAAAAAGAGAAGAAAAACTCTTTAACCTTTAACTCCGTACCCCTCTGGCCTTCAGCCAAATCCCAGTGTGCCATGGAATTCATCTCACATCCTGCCTCACATGTCATGCTGGCTCCTTTTCTTTTCCCTCGGCTTTGATGTCAATTTCTTTGTGAGGAAACATCTCTTTTCCTCTCCGCATCCACCGGGAGAATATGAGAGACGCCGAGGAGAACCAGAGCGCTCCACGTTCTCTCTGTTTGTCGTTACAGTAACTGTCACTCATCCAGAGTTGCGTGGAATGCGGTTGTTATTTCTTCTCTCACCTTGGATCACGTCGTGTTGCCACAGCTGGCCAACTCTGAATCATTTACCGTTGCTGTGTTGTTTTAAAGGAGGATTTATTGGATTTTTGTCACATTCAGGCTATGAGATTGATTTAGTCTTTAAGCTGACATCAGCTGGGAAAATAAAGATTGATATGACCTGTTTAGACCTGAGCTGGGAGGAATGTGAAAGTCGTTTTTTTTGCACGGTAAGGTTTTGAACTGGTGGAGGCTGCGTAGAGGTCTGGTGTGTGGTGAAAGGTTTGGGCGCTACCTATTTCTAAACAGCTGCTCAGACGGCATGAATCACTCCCACAGCCGAGATCTTTGCCATTGTTCGTGGCTGTCATCTCGTTTTTTTATCAGCTTCTCAGGCTCTCGGGGCACATGACGATGTAGTCAGAGCAGCCTGACAGATTTTCTGTGTCTGTTTTATCAGGTAAGCAGTGGCTATGTCATTTCATTGTGTAAGGCAGATTAACAATGTCCTCTTTTTATCTCTCCACAACTCCTCTCTGAGCTCTGACTCTGTAACACCTGCAGCTTCCAGCGCTTCACCTTGTGCTGTCGGAGCTGGCCGTGGGCCAACAGAAACCCCGGCCACAGTCTCCGCTAGTTGATTTGCCAAAGGCAGTTAGCGTGTGGCATTTTGCGGTAACGTCGTAATCGCTTGAAAGCCGTCCTCTCACGTTCCGGTTCACAGCAGCGTAACCACCCAGAGTGCAGGCATGATCCAGCGCTATTGAAAACCATTTACTGATCCACTGTAAATATTAGCTGTGCTGTGAAGTATCTGTTTCTCTTTATCATCTTCAAACATGTTGGAGGCCAAGTAACGACTGCAGTTGTTATTTTTAGCGCTGATGTAATCTCATGCGCTGGCAAGAAGACGGATAAGTATTATTTATATTGTAGAGCCTTTAATGAAACATAATATCCCTTTCACTGTGAACTTCACAACAAGTCAACTTCTATTCATTTTGCACCGAACAGTGCAGTGCGGGAGAGAAAATGTGAAAAAAAAAAAAAAAACCTAGGGCATGCAAGTGCAACCAGAGGATTCGCGACACAATTTGACAAGAAAATATTTCACATTTACACTACTTCACTTTTGTTGAGCATCTCAAAGTTCTCAGATCCCATCTCAGAGGCAGTTGGGTGATTGGAGAGTTGAAATAAAGAGCTCAAGCAGCAGCAGCAGCAGCAGGAGAATCTCCACTCGCAGCCCACCCAGGACTCTCAAGGGGGACCACTCAGAGTGGCCTTAGCAGGAGAAGACTGGACAACCTTTGTTGCATTCTTCAGAGCAGGAGAAAAGACCGATAGATGGAGCAAAAAAGAAAAAAGACCTCAGTGCCTCGTCTGAATTTGAGCCAAAAGCCTACTTAATCGGTTGGGCAGTTGGGATGGCTCCATCCGAACTGCAGGTTACAAGAGGATTCGAAGCGGCGCACACATGGCGGTGACGTGCCTTAGAAATACAAGGCGCTCATGCGAAGCTCACGTGACTCATAAAGACTCTCGTCCCCAGCAAGGACTGTGCACATTGACAATAAATTGTTAAAAGTTGTGGCCTAAAAAAAAAAAAAAAAAATCTGTGCTAATTTCTTTTGAACAAACAGCTTACCCAATCGGCCTGTGTGGTGAGAGAAAAAGAAACTTTGTCTGCTTTTGCTTAGTCTGGGTTATAAAGAGGAGTGAAAATCTTGATTGGTGTAAACCATAAGTGATGTTTCCTGAAGCCGTGAGGAAAGAGAGCCATGTTTACATCATTGTTGTGGTTAAGCCTGTGTAAAGTTAAGTCTCATCTTTCTGTGAATATGTCAGACGTTGTTGTGATCCATTCAGATCTATTCGCATACATCCCATGGTGGTTTTCTCAGTGGTCACTTAAGGATCATTGAGCACACAAAGCACTAAAATGTTTTGCTTAGACTTCATGTTTATAAGATAAAAGCCCGAATATAAGCCTTTAATCTCTGTGTTTGGAAATGTGAAAAATGTTTGAATCTCTCCCAGTGTCTGGACCTCAGAATTTAATGACATCAGTGGCTGCTCTTTCTGCTTGTTCTCTGCTTGTTCTTTTATGAATGCCTTTAGTATTAGCAACTTTCAGCACAGAGCTAAGAGAGGGTATAGGGTTTCACTCAGGATCTGCTCTTCCCAGACACACAAGTGCAAAATTAAAGGGGGTGGATGCAATATACTCTCATGTGTTAGTAAGACGAAATAGACTGCTTGATCCTCTCTTTTGTATCATGTTATCTTTTTTTTTTTCTTTAAGAGGGTTAAGGAGTTAATGGCCTCTATGGAACTCAACCAAAAACTAGAGCTGCAATGAAAGCAGAAATAACGCAAAAAGACAAACTAACAAACTTACAAACTAAGCATTAAAACGTACACATATTTAGCCATTGTACACATATAAACTTAATACTATGCTAAATTACAGTTGCAAAGGTTCTGGCGTTCACCACTACAGCTGTAAAACTTAACCTTAATAATATGTCACCAACTCCATGGCAGTTTGACCAAAAATGTTCACAAGTTGATGTTCGGGGCCAAATGAACAAGTAAGGAAGTTAAGAACAGTACATGAAGTTATATAATGGAATATAAAGCAATATAACCGATCAGGCATAACATTATGTAATACCGTGCGCACACAAATGACAGGTGACGTGCATAACATTGACCATCTTGTGACAATTCGGTGTTCTGCTGGAAAACATTTGGATCTGGATCCATGAGACCCCTCTCCTCTACCTATAGGACCCAACCCCTCCACTAACAATGTGTCTAGCAATGGACTTGTCCTATTGCCAGAAACCCTCAGAAGGCCGATGTCCATTCTCTCACGAGTCACAACTGTTTTGGAGGCTCAAAGGAGACCTACACAATATTGGGAAGGTGGTCATAATGTTATGCCTGATCGGTTGTGTGCTAAGTATCATGTCACTGACAGTTTAGCAGAACTAAATGGACAATGTTAAATAGTGTCCAGGGCACGGAGGTTTCTCAGAGGTTTCATTACTGCACCACAGATATGTTTCAATTAAAATACAATCGGTACTTTAATCTTTGGAAAAGAAAAGGCAATGCACCCGTTGCACAAATCCAGTGTGGTAATGGTGGAAAGTTATTCTGGTGCACTTGATGATGGGTTGGACACTATTCGTGAAGAACGCAGCCATTGCACATCTTAAGTGTGATCATTAACCGCATATTAGCCCCGAACTCCCTCTTAAATTTCCACTCCTGCAGCTGAGCAAAGCCTACGGTGGCAAAACAGGAGACGGAGTACTGTTGGAATAGCGTCAGGAAAGATGGAAAAAAATCCTTTTCTTTTTATCTGTCTTCTACCAAAGAAGCATTGACTTCTAGGTTGTCTGTAATCTTCAGATCTGAGGGTGAAATTGCTTTGTTCATCAGTTACAGTGGTTGAACAAATAACGTATGCAAACAGCTGACACTGCAACATTTGATTTCTACACTTGAAGTTTCAGACCGTTTTCATATTGTAACTAAACCAGCAAAGTGACTGACTATTACAAAAATGCGACTGCACCCAAATTGCTACCACGGCTCTAGATGAAGGGGTATTTATCTGTGCTTATTTTCCTACACAAATGATTAGTGAATAATGAGGTATGTGAACTTGAGAAATTTATTGTCCCCATTGTCGCACACTGCTTTTTGCACAGCCTAGCCTTAAACTTACAAGTACGCCCACAGATTTCTTGGACTCGTCGCCAAGCAGCTAATCATGCTCGTCTCCACATACACCTGCTTTCTGACAACTGCTGTCTGCCGCGGGGTTTTTTATACCCTTACACATCAATGCTGTTTTGACCAGACCAGCTAGACTTCAACTACACAAGTGACTAATAAAAATGTTTATGGGGCTTGGCTGCTTTTTATTCCCAATCCCACATTCACTGCAAGTGGTCACGTTTGGAAAAAAAAAAACAACTAAATCAGCAACAGAGCTGAAACAAATGACTTCGACGGAAAGTCAAAATAACAGTTTTGAGAACTTTTTCATGCTGTTAGCCATTTTAGGTGGAAATGTTACACATTCTCAGGCCTCAGGTCAAATTAGCCTATGTTGGTCATTGGTAAACCGACGACGTTTGGCCCCACCATGGATTTTAAAAAGTCAGAGTTGGCATTTTTACATGTGACAAATGTTAGTATATTAGTCAGTGATACAAACAAGTAGCACACCTTCACTACATTAAGTAGATGGAGGTCATTGGATTGCATGTCATTTCTAAGCTGACATTTAGCTACAGTGAGAGATAATATGGAAAAGATGAAAAGAATCACAGTTGTCATCTTCCTTGGAACATTCATTATTACACAGGATTAGACGTTACAATCCCTTGTGCCAAGATCTGAGGCAAAACACAATTAGAAGCCCACTCCAACTGAAAGACCGACCAACAGGCTAGCAGCTAACAACCAACAAGAAGACACCAGCTAACTAGCCTAGCCAACAGCAGTAGGCAGTATGTGGCACATAATTGGGGTTTTCAAGTCGGTACCTCTCTTCACTGATGTTTTGTTAAGTTAGGCCCACTACACCTCAACAAGGCTTAACAGTGGGTTCCAGCATCCTGGAGTCACCCCCCCTCAATGCAGCCACCACGCAACGTTGTGACTTCCAACCGAGAGATTGGCTTAGTCCTGCTACTAGCTACTAAAACCACTCAGCTAGCTAGCTATGTAACTGCATACTATCTCAAGGCGCTTCCCTCGTCCACATGAACTGTAGTTCATTGTCACACCAGTCTGTCTGAATGTAACGACGCATTAACAAGCTGCAGTAACAAGATTCTTCAGCTGTGTTACAATCAGCTGTTTCAAGTTGGCAGACATGCCTAAAATGACACTAATGAAGACCCCCACTCTGCCATGTGTTGTCATATGAGACCTCTGTGTCTCAGCATTTAGGGAAGTGTTTAACCCCAACCTGCCAAACAGCCAGTGTGTTTCTGCCAAGGCTTGTCTGGAGATAGGTGCTCTCATGTCACTGTGCTGGAACAAACGAGTGCTATCTTCTTCAAACTTGGCATATATTAAAATTGTATGGAATTGTATAGAGAAGAACCGTCTGGGCATGTTGGCATTATGACTTTAATGTGTAGAACGGGATGTAATTTAAACCCAGCTTTGCATAGATAAAGAAATAGAGATGCGTTCTATGGTCATTTGTTGTTTTTTTTTAGAACAAAACACTATTTAAATTGAGGCTCTGTCTTGGAAGATGGACGTGCCACATTGTTCTGATTTCCTTGACAAGCTAAAGGAATAACTCCTACTTCTGACAGCAGAGAGTCAGGATCAACTGGGGTTAACCCCGTCTAACCCTCTGGGCCACCTGGAGACCCCCACTACACAACACGCCAGGATTATCTCACACCCTCCTACGTGTGAGCCGCACACATATTACGGGTCGCAGAGGTCAATTCTGACTCTGTCTGTCTCACACAGGCTTTTTCTTTTCCGTTTGATGTCTATATTCCAGCATGCTGATGGTGTAAATGCTATAGGATGAAAGGGCTGCTTTGGCACAGGCCTGTGTGACCTCTATAGCTTCATCTATGGGAGCTGGCCGCACCCCTTTTTGTTTGGGTTGACGCTCGAGGGAAGCTGTCACCCCCGAGGTCAGCCGGCGGGGGCAGGCTGACGGACTGGAGGACCACCTCCTGTCACCATGGAGTGATTTATGGGGAAGAGACACAATCCCAGCTCCTGTAAGCTACATGGAATACCGCAGCCATAACATTATAACATTTCAGTGCGCCATCCTCCGTGATGTTTAGTGGCTCATAGTTGGAAAGAAAATATTTTAAAGAGGCTGTTTGGCTGGAGTTAAACTGACCTCCTTCCAAGACATTACCTTGTGCACATACTGTAGATACCTGCTCCCCCCAGAGAAAATTCTGTTAGGTCATTGTAATGTTTGGGCAATGGCAAAACTTTCAACCATTTTTTTTTTTTTTTTTTACTTCTTTTTTTTTTGTTTTTTCTGTTCGTTGGCACGCACGAGAAGGAGGTTATGTGGAATTCTGCCTCGTGTGTTTCTTCCTGTGGAAAGTTCCTGAATCGGAGAAATGATTTTTCATTCCCAGTCTGGGATATTTCACATATGTCAGGTTTTTTATGGCTTAATTTTGCATTAATCTGCTGCCCCATATTTTTGAGCTTAACCACTTTTCGTGCCCCCCTGTTTCTAAATTGAGAAAGATGGTTTTAGAGGGAGCGAAATAGACTCGGAGGAATGTTCCCCTACCAAGACGTCATGTGGTGTATGACTGTGCACACCAACAGCCTGGGCTTTCCAGGTCTTTCCGAGGGACAAGCTTTTTTATTGGAAATCTCAATTTACCCCTTAACGATAGAAAGGAACACTATATCAAACACATATGCAGCACGTCTACTTGAAACGGGAAGTTAACCGGGAACGGGAGCCGTTAGTTAAAAGTTGCGGTTATGCCCTTGATTTGAACTTGATGGCATCCTTATTACTCTATCTTTAGGTATCATGTTAGCAAGCTGAGCTGAGCCTCGTGTGTTTGGTATCGTGCGTTTAAAAAACACACTGTTCTCACACCGTCGGCCCCCCTGTCATCCCATCTGTAGTAACTAACTATAAACCTTGAAGGCGTATCAGATAGTACAGTGCTATGCATCTTAGGATATGTGCCTGCTCCTTTTGGTCTGTTCCCCATCAGGCAGTACGCCTCAGCAGGGCCTCAGCCTGCCCGTGAGTGGAAATCTTTGGCCCGTGTTATCTTTGGAAAGTGTCGAGTCCACAGAAACCCAGGAGCATGGAGTCCAGTGTCAGCTAGACGTCCTAGGCTTACTATTGGTAAGGAAAGATGGAGACATTGTGCTGCACCAGAATGAAGATGAGTGAGAGCAGTAGAAAATTGGAGTTCAGACTGTCTGTAAATTCGCAAATGTTTTCTGCCTCTCCTGGGAAGAACTGACAAAACAATAAAAAATAAATGAGAATGAGCTCTCTCTTGCTCTGATATTGAGAGCTACATGATCTAATAAAATGGTCCGAGATTGGACATCGCTTTCAGCTGACACAGCTTGAGTTTTTTTCTTGAAAAAACTGAAGGGAATGTGGGACAAAGAAGTCCATATGTGAAGTAGACTGTAGTGTAACTCAAGTCCTGTAGTGAGGAGGGCCTCATCCACTTAATGCAGGAATCCATCTCATTCTGTCCGTCTATATTGCTCTGATTCCCCCCCCCCCCCCCCTTCATAATGACCCCCAAGAGCCAGCAGGAGATTGGATGGCCTCCTATACATTCTGCATGTTGTGGCGGGGCATGACAAATTAGCACCCTGCCGAAATGCAGAATTTCTATGGATGTTTGTCTCATCAAAACAGCATGGCCATTTCCTGACTTGGCAAACCGAAGGTTCTGGTATAATGGAACATTCATAAGGCTTTCAGGCAGAGACGGTTTCTCATCTGATCTGCTGTTTTCTTTGGAGTTTATTTCATTTGTATTATACGGTTTCATACTATTTGAATGCAGCTGCCCATGTATCGCGTTTGGAACCGAATCAAAGTACACTGGGTAATTAAGTAAACCAAATTACACAACAGTCTGTGTTTAACTCTCAAGTGACTGGTATCGGTTTCCACCTGGGGCACGACATACCTCGGGATTTTATGTGGTGTTAAGTTAATCTTATTTTATTTTAGTTTTTTTTTTTATTCCCTTGCCGTAAATGTAAGAGATTAAATGTCTTTTCTTGTCATATCTGCTCCCTTCAGGGCCAATATACCGTAGAAAATCTGACACACTGAAACAACAATCACGCCTCCAGTTTTTTATCGTGCATGGGCAAAGCAATGAGGCTAAACCCACATTTATCTAAACCTGTCGGGCCCATCTAGCTATTGGAAAAATAATAACCTAGGGATATTTGTGGCAACATCCAACATTATGAAAGCTTCTTGTTTTCCCGGAGGAATTATTTGAAATCGAACATGCGGGCAGTTAAATGTGGCTATTATTCATATCGTCACCGGACCAAGTGCTCCGCGTCACTTGATCTGCTTGCGTGACTAAAATACCCCGTCAGCTGTGCTCATGATGCAGTGGATAACCTGAGGTAGATAAAGAGTGGTAGTGAAAGAGTGACCTGGATATTAACAGAGCGTCTTTGTCGCTCGTTATTTGCCACTTAGGGGAGAGCAGAGCATCAGGAGGAAACGGCGCTCATCACATGCTGTAGGTCTAGCAACATGTTGTATTTATATCTCCTGTTTTTCTCCTTAGGCATGAGGTTTATATTTAGTGTAAGCCCCCTCTTTTTAGCTGGGATCCCATGAAGAGTAGTTTGCAGGTGTGCTAATTTATTTTTTGATCTAACACACGTCCTCTATTCAGGGTGTAGACAGGTCTCACTTTCCTCTTGCATACATACAACATGCCGCAGCCATATAAGCTCTCCGCAACCCGTTAGTGTAGTATGTTCTAGGTTTAGTGGGGTTGGGCAACTGGACAAATATATCTGTGGTTAGCTGAGTCCATAATTGGTTATTTTGGGGTGATATTTTTTTTCTTTTATTTATTTTTGCTAATATGGTTTGCCTCCCTCATGGTTTGGGATAGGCTCTGTCAAATCAAGTTGGGCCACATTATGCATATTCTTGTTGCACTGATTTGTTCCTCTTGTAAAACGCGGTCGTCGCCAAATGATAATTGAGAAGTCTTGCTGTCGGACCGAAGGGAGCTGAAGATCTACAGTCTTTGGAAAATCATATTTGAGAACTATACCAAAAAACTGTATGGGCTGCATCACTGTCATTCAGTAGCATATGTTACACACCTATTTGTTGATTTTGAAGCTACACATCTGAATATATCAAAGAGAGTTTCTTACTGACAATAATGCTGTGTCAGCCATGGCTGGCTACACCATTAAACACACAAAACATGCACCTCTGTGATTATATGGACAATCAGTGGTTGTTGTGTGAATAGTGGCCAGTTGGACAATTTTAACATATTGGACACCCCAGTATTTAGTGAGTCATTTGAACCATAACAGGTCATGGAAAGGTGTGCATGCCCCAGTAGAGGGTATGCATAGCACGTGACGTCACAGCTAGCCAACGTCTCCGTGGTTACGGCCACTGAGCGGCAAAAAGTGACAGTTGAGCATTAGTTTGAATCATAGGCTTTAAAAGTGTCTAAATAGTAAAGTTAATTTAAAAAATGTGAAGAGCTGCTGTGCGAATGACTATATCAACAGATTTGAAAAGCATTTGGAGATATATGTTAACGGATATCTCCAACTGCCAAAAAAAAAAGATAAGTGAATGGATCGCTGCATTACAAAGAAACAGCTGGAATCCAGTCACAGAAACCTGGTGGTGTGGTTCACATTTAGTGTCAGGTAATATTAATTTATGCTGTATTTTTTGATACCTTAAGTTACTTCTTAAGTTACGTTCTGGAGGGCAGTCAGATAAGTTTGTTGATGTTGATGCTTTGTTGTGCAGAAAAATTTGCGCAAAATATTTGCGATCACTCCTTGTCATCCTTTTAACATCCGGTCAGACGCTACAGTATGGCTAACGTTACATCTTAGTAAAGCCCTTAGTGTTAGCATCTTTTATTTAGCTACATTTATCATAACTGAAATGACCTTAAACTAACTTAAACTTTAACTGATTAACTGAAACTGAGGCTAATCCACTTTTCCAAATTCATACTAGTTCGTATAGATCACTGTCAAATCCAGTTGTCCTTAATTTGACCTGATAATCCACATTTTTCCCAGTCTGGCTCTATTTACTGATACATTTCACCATGTTTTCACCACTCAGGGGGGCGTGGCCCCAAACGGCAGTGACATCAATACATACACAAATTAAAAAAGAAAAAAAATGAAGTGGCATGACATTATATAACCAGTACAAGTTAACTTTTGTTTCATTTCACTTTACCTCAACCAGTATTATGTAACATAGCATCATTCTCCACTGTTACCTTTGCTCGGGTGTAGTACAACGATGCTTACACTGCTGCTCATGCCGTGAATGTGCTATGCTACAGTATTCCACCTCCCATTAACTGTGACATGAGGGGAAACCAGGTTGATGTCTTTACAGGATGTCTGAGGAATTTGTGTCACGCTCAATAAAGCTTAGAAAAAGAGAAGGACGGGGAAAAGCAGTTAGGACAGGTTGATCTTCCATAGGGTGCACACATGGCAGTGAGGTAATCGGTACGTTTTTGATTGCTTTGGGGCTTCGTAACTTTAATAAAACCGTTGGATTTTATTTTACATATGTGTTCCGTTCAGTTGTCTGTCCACATGAACTATATGAGGGAAAAGTAAACATTTGTGATTTAAACACTGACAGCCACAGGGGGAAAAAACGTCCTATGTTGATTTCCTAAGAAGGACTGGAGCCATTTTCAGCCGTTTTACCTTGTTCAGTTCTCCAAAAAAATGTTGTAAAACAAGCCTTGTGTTTGAGGAGATTTGACCATGAAGGTGTTTGAATTCACCCCAGTGTTTGTGATGCAGTGCTTGAATTTGTTTAGCTGTGTGTACGGGGGGGCTTTGCCATCTCTTAAAACCGCTGAGGGGAACAATGCATCAAAAGGTGCACCTGGTTCATTGAAAACACTGCACATTTCTTGGCAGCCCCACTGCTATGTGGCGTTAACATGAGACCCAAACGCCTGGCATGAGATGTCTACAGATCCACCACGTAGGGAGTGGGTGAAAACTTCTCACACTATATTACTTTTTCCAGTTATTCTGGGGTGCCAGAGGATACGTCATTGCGTGTTAACCTTGGACATGTGCCTAGAGCGAGTGATTTTCGAATGGCGGCACAGCTGTAAATATCATCTCCGCGGAGAAGATGCCATTTTTTTGTTTGGAAACTGCAAATTGTAGGCTACCGTGTATTTTTAAGCAACTGTCCTATTAAATTTTCATCTCCACCAGTCTGACATCGGATGCTTATAGATGTTTGACCCTTGACGTCAGTAATTTTCGGCCCACTCTTCTTGCCACATGAAATAACTTAAAACTCCGGACACACTGCTCTGACTTTAAATTGCTTTGAAAACTCGCATATTAAAGGGGTGTTTGTCAGTCTCCTCGTTGGCACACTGGTAATTGACATTTGATGTGTCACCACCTTTTGTACTTACCCTTATTACTATAATTTAGATTCTTCAAAGGGAACATTCTTTAAAAATTCTACGTTTGCACACAGTCAGGTCGGGTCATCGCCTTGACAACAGCTGAAACACAAGGTAAAAGTGAACATTACCAAGGATGTGGGCCACATGTGACTTGCTTTTTGGCCCTGCAATGAGGAGGAATTGCAATGGAGAGATGGACAGATGCGGTTGTATGAACAGACGGAAAGTAATTCCCCCACCCACCCGTGCATTTCACTTGAGGGACAAAACAAAAGAAGAATATGGGTCAGCAGAATCAGATGATTACATGCCATGGCCCGCAGTATTGTAAGAGACCTTTCTTTTCCTTTAGTCACATGATCTAATAACAGCTGTTTGGAATACTTAGAAGTGTCTACGGGGGGAGATGTTGGGACACAGACTCTGATTCCACACCCAGCATTGCTACTTAAAATCGGATTTCAAATCTCTATCAAGACTTAAACGTTCAAAGTCAAGTAACCGACTATTCGTCGCGGTGATTATTGTAGAAAAAGCCATAAACGCAAACAAATAACAGCTGTCAAGTAATCCGAGTGGCAAACATGCCCGTGGTTCTAAGGCAAAGGCCGGTTCTGACAGCCATTACATCTAACAAAGTGAATTCACATGTCTGTTTGCTCCATGGGACTTTATTGGTCTCGTGTGGATTCCGAACATGTCAGTGAGATGTAATGGATATGATGTTAGGCTGTTTTTTTTTTAGTCATCGTATTGTTTGTTTTACTGTTGCGGTCACAAAATGCTGGGGTGGACATAGTTGGTGTGTTTCCATCCGCGCAAGATCACTGTCATTTCCTCTTGATCTCTGCTGGATACTCTCTTCAACTATATAATCTTGTCAAGCAAGTATCTTTATTCTTTAATATTGCATCCAGTCCTTCTCTGTCATTGTCTAGTTTTCTGATGTTTTGCCACACCGGGCATTCGCACAAGTGTCCAGGGACGGATGAACTGACTGGAATCTTTAATTCTGCCCAACTTTACTGCATACTGTGGCAGGATATATTTTGATTTTTTATTTATTTATTTTTTATTGCGGCTGTTATGTCACATCCACTTCCATCATTTTAAAGGATTCAATTAAATAGATGTCGGTAGTTAATTTGTAAATGTTCAGACAATACCGTATCATGTACGTATTTGACTGCCAGTGATCGTACCGCACTGTAGGATGATATTCAAAAAGAAGCAGTGGCTGATGTTCATGTCTTGCGTTGTATAAATGTTCTAGCCCGTCCCTCACCAGTCAAACTTCCTCCTAAATCCTCCTGCGGTTGTGTGAGTAAGTGCATGTAAAATCTCGCAGTCGCGGTGAACCATCTAGTAGCTATTTTAACCAGCGGTTCCTGTGTTATATTATTTTGTTAAGATTTTGCAGATTTCCAAGTTTTTTTTTATTGTTTTTTATTTGCGCTCGTTTTTAACACACTGCTGACAGTACACTAAGGGCACATTTTCGAGCAGAGTGTCTGCCACTGCAGCCGGACGAGATCATGAGAGGATTTAAACGTCGCGTGATAATCAATGCATAGTCGCAGGTATTTAGAAAACTGAAATTTAGAAAAAAGGAAGGAAGCAAGGAATTGCCTGTAGAAGCCATTTAGTTAGTTTTACTTTAAGATTTAAAGTGAATTTTCCTTTATTATTTGAAAGCCAAGTTGAACCTTTGCACCTTTGAGATTGCACATAGTATTTCCAATGATGGGCTACCTGCCTTGTCCATGCAGTTTCCATGCGTCGTAGCTGCATATTTTTTAGAGGCTTCTGGCACCAGTGCGTGTGGTGGAAACGCTCACATTGACTTGAATGTAGAGCCACGACCGCGTCATGTACGCGCCGCAGAAGCATCCGTTGGAAACCTGCTTTAAGGCGCCGCAATGAAGTCTGTCAAACGAGCAAAGTATGTTTGGCTTAACAAATATGCAAATATGGGCGTTTCTGACAGAACGTGCAAAATATTGGGAGGAGAAGATGCAAATAGATTATTTAGCACACGCAGTATGATTTACCAAAGCTGAAAATGATTGCAGTGACTGTTATCTACGCTTATATTTAGTCCGTTTTAACTGGCACGGCACAGCAGCGCGCATAACTGTCTGTGGTTATTGTTGTGGAGGAGGCGTAGACACAAAGAAAGGCAACAAAAAAGAGAAGGTACTCTTTAAAACCTACATCAGCTCTGGTGACATAGTGCCGAAAACGGTTGGATCAAGTGTGATTTGGGACTTCTTCTGTTGGTTTTGCATCAAGCAACAACCTCCAGGCGGGAAAAAAAATAAAAATAATGCAGTTCCTTATGTGGCCACTTGAGGCAGGCTCCAAGATGGCGACAGCTGGAGCAACCCACACACAGCTTTAAAATCACTCTTAGGGAAAACTGTGATTGACGTCCATACATATACACAGACAATGATCTGCTTGTTGTGTTTGTGTGGGCTTCCTCAGGGAGCAGATTATATGGGTCAAATGAATGGATGGGAAACCACGCACAGGTGTTTCACTCTGTCCCACTTACAGCATCCAGCCCGCTGCAACCTTTAATCGAAGGAGTAAGTGTATAAAGATATTAATGTGCTGTGTGTGCACCGATCAGGCAAAACATTACGACTACAAACATTGTGGCAACCCAGTGTTCTACTGGGAAACCTTTGGACCTGGCATTTGTGTGGATGTTATTTAGACATGTACCACCCACCTAGACCAGACCAGGCCCCCCCACCCCATAGTAATGACACTCCTTGATGGATGCAGACATCCCCAGCAGGATACATACACACCAAACGGTTTGGGAGCAACTTGAAAAAACATGAAAAACAACACAAGGTGTTGACCTGGCCTCCAGATTCACTAGATCCACTACAACCGGCAACACTCTGTTGCCGGACCCTCAGAAGGACCATGTCCGTTCTCTGGTGAGTAAGAAATGTTTCAGAGGCACGAGGGAGAAAGTTAGGAAGGTGGTCATAATGTTATGCCTGATCTGTGTATTTTCACAATTTAACTGCCCATCTTAAAAGAGGAATTGTTCGTTTCCCGAAGGTCTGCAGATTGTAACCCTTGTCTCAGTAAATAAATGAGAAGGGAGAAGGAAATGGAAGAGTTTAAGGGATGTGGAGTTCACCTCTGGCTGACAGCGTGAGTTAAGAGTGGAAGAGTCAGCCTGACCTCACTGTCACTGTTTACGATTAAATAATACTCTTCAGTAGCAAGTGTCGAGTGATTATGTTCTGCCACTTCCTGCACACGTTTGCATTCGCATTCATGTTAATGAAAATGCAAGATTCCAGCGCAAACACACAGGCCAGTTGAAATAAATACCTCACCCTGGATATGCTAATTACAGTTGAGGGTTTGTTGGCTGGTGTGAGAGAGAGTGGGCCACGGTGGCTGTGTGAACCAGGCCTGCAGCTGTCACACACATCACACACATGCAGACTTCACTTTTCTCCTCTGTGTTCCCCACTGATGTGGCCCAGTCAGCCCAGAGACAAATAGGCGCAGACATGGAAGACATTAAGACTAGCTAAAAACAACACGCTAAGTACAGACTTGCTCTCCCGCAATGCAAACACAAAGTGTTCACTCCGCTGCAGTTGCACACATTTTGACACCGACGGCGGGGGAGACAGCTTTCTTTATATTTGTGTTAACGCTCCTTTTGGGGAAAGTCTGAGATGTAGACTGCTGTTCCGCCTCAAGTAGACGTGTTGACATTGGGATAAAGGGGGGGAAAAAAGAACAAATTATCAAGGGCAGGGGTTAACTATGAAGATATGAGAGGGCATTCAGTGCACACAGTGTTTTTATTCAGCACCTGATCTAAAGACTTCTTGTTTATTACATTCAAACTACGTAGAATGAGCCAGACTCTCAGGGCTCTCGGGAGGAATGTCCCTGGCTCTTCTCCACATACAGGTTGGCTTTGAAGGAAGTAACGCTATTCTTAACACATTGTTTCTAAATTAGATAAACCGGTCTGCTCATATAATGTGTTATGTGCCTATATTAGATTATCTGATCAAAATAAAAGTAATCCTGACTGGCTCTGGATTAAGCACGTGTTGTTATATCCTGATTGTTTGTCTCCGTCGAAGCAGTTTCAATTAATCCTTTATATCACTGAGATTAAGACGTAGGGGTCTGGCGCTCACTAACGTGACTGATGACAAATCTGGGCTAACTGAGTCACAAATAGTTTTCTGAACAAATTCAAGTAGTTCTTGATTAGACAGGAACTGTTGTTATCAGGGAGTCAAAGATCAGTTGATGAAGCAAAAAATTAATAAAAAATTGAAAGAAATTGATACATCTCTGTCTGCAACAAGAGGAACAACACAGCGTTAGCTCAACCAAAGTGGACAAGGAACCAGATGCATAAACTACGTTCGGAGTTACGAGCAAATGCCGATGTGCACGCACATTATTTTTGTCTGATTTATGAGGCTGCACATACTGTATTCCTAGGTCTAAATTATAAATCTCAGCCGCTGTGAAACTGGGAGCACGTGCAGACCATCAAGCCAGAAATAACATTAAACATTAAAATGAACAACTTTGATTGTTGCAGAGATTTGTGCTTGCTCCCCCACTCGTTCTGGTCAGCGATCGATGATTCATTTCTCATGCTCATATTGAAACAGACTAAATAAATTAGGCTACTTGAATAAAATGAAGATCACAGATGAGGAAATAACTGGAATATGGGATTGTTGTATAGTTTATAATAAGAATTATTAAATCACATAAATGGGCCAGAATATATCAGTGTCTTCTTAAAATATGAACTAAAGTCTATTAGTTAGCTCTCTGTTGTCTTAAGTTCCTCATCTTGTCTCAGATTGATTAGGTTTTTCCTTTGGAGCAACACCTGTTTTTTCTTATTTATAGGGTGTCTGACGAGGCCATAGTGTTGAGCATGTAGCCCGCATACCTATGTGAATGCAAAGATTTGATGCCTTCAAGCGCCATGATTACATGGTTACAATATGGGAAGTCCTGTACACAAGATGCTGAGGAAGTTAACCAATCAGGCATCACATTAAAACCAGTTTTAAATGAGAAATTAGATCAATTTAGATCAAAATGTGGCTTAAATTTGGGCTTGACGTATAAACCAATCAGCCACATCATTAAAACCACCTTCCTAATATTGTGTAGTGCCTCCAAAACAGTTGTGACTCATCAGAGAATGGACATGGATCTTCTGAAGTTGTCTGGAAACAGAATGTTGTTAGTGGGGGGGCTTTGGGTCCTGTGGGTTGAGGGGAGGGGTTTCTGTGGATCAGGTTTGTTCCAGGCCAGGTCAACACCTTGTGCTGTTTTTCATGTTTTTTTGTTCTTAAAACTGTTTTTGTGTCTGTGTCAGGCTGCATCCTGCTGGGGATGTCTGCTGCCATCAAGGGGAGTCATTGCTATGAGATGGGGGTGCCTGGTCTGGTCTAGGTGGGTGGTACATGTCTAAGGAACATCCACACGAAACGCCAGCTCCAAAAAGTTTCCCAAAATAACCTTCAAAAGTCACAAGATGGTCAATGTTATTTACTTGTCCTGTCAGTGGTTTGAATGCTGTGGCTGATCGGTGTAAATCATGAGAACATCACTGCTAGACAACTGTAGCAACCTAACGGCCGGGTAACTTAATGCAGGAAATACAGAGACACAACGAAAAGACGGGGCCGTTGGGAATATGAGTGTTTTCCTCTGATATACACAACATAACATTACGAAGATGACACCCACCTGGAACATTTCTGAAAACATCAGCAAACTCTGACCTCGCCGAAAACTTCCACTTCATGAGGTTATGAAAAGCACAAGAAGGGACTGTTCGAGAGGGATTTTCTCATGCGCTCAGTAAACATGAACCCATTTAGGATAGCACTAAACAGAGTCTCCAAGTGAAAAGTATGACAAACACTAATAGTTCTGTAAACTTCATTAATCCATGTTCAAAATATTTCTGAGTAACAGTAACAGTGTAGACCTTGTGTTCTCTCATAGTCGTGTGGTTTGTTCTTACTCAGCTGTCAAACCTCATCCTGGCCCAGTCATGGAAAAACAAGAAAAAACAATAATAAAACAACGATACAAGCTAATCCTCCACGGTCCAAGATCAAACATATCATCAACAGTCCACTTGAAGGGGACCAAATAAGATTGTACAGCCTTTACCCTGACACTGTAAACAAACATGTCTGTTTCTCCCTCTGGATGCCATTAGGACTGTTTCAATGTTTGTTTTAGTCATTGAGCAGAATGGGTTCTTTCTTCCTCTTCATACTTCAATAGTATGCAAATCATAGAATCCATTCACAGGCCGCCATTGTTCTCAGTCCAAACACAGCTTGTGTTTGTAAGTTTGTAATTGTGCGGTATATTCTGATGTGCTTATCTAACCTCTCCTCTTTCTAATCATGCGATATTTAGAACGTATAGAAGTTACGTTTGCTGCTGCTCAAATCCTGTGGCTTTCACGGAGTGCAAAGGCCGTTTCGAGGCCTTTATGGAATCCAGCTGGCTTGGTCCCGCATTTGCAAAGTTCCACATTTATCTGAACCAGATCAGAGCAACGGTCCAGTCAGACACTCGCTTTAGCCTCGGGAACAGCGGAGGCTTTGGAAGGACATGGACACGTTTGTAGAGATCAAACCCAGGGATCGCGGAGTCGTTTTCATCCCAGTATCTATTGAACTAGCTCGTACTAGTTTGACATTGCGAATGAGGTTCCTGGAATCAACAATGAAACGTATTTAACAGCTTCTCAGCTGTGAAATTTGATCTAAATCTGTGAAATTACACCATCCATTAAGCCTGTGATATGGCAGCTGGTGGATGTGAAAAAGCCCCGAACAGTCAGTCCAGTCTCAGCTCCACCTATGGTAAAGTGCTTTAACTGTCCTCAGCAGGTGTGGTAAAACACTGGAACCTCAACTTCCAACTATAACAAGCTCCTCCTGCCCATTGTAGTCGCAAAATACTACCCTCTGAATGTGGATCCTATTTTAAGACTACTATTTTTAATGGGATTTGTCCACTGTGAACCACATAATAAACCACCTTCAGCCTTAGACACATAAGCTGTGTTTCCGTGGCAGGAACTTTCCTCAGGGGCTTTTTTAAGGTACCTACCTTTGTTTCCAATTCAAAGATCATGGTCCTAATTAGGTTTCAAAGAAATTATTTTACACCGCAAATAGCCCGCCCCATCGGGTAGAGCTCTGCAGGAGCAGGAACTTTGTGCATGGAGCTCTGAGGGCTGAGCATTTCTGAATGGTTGTGGACTTGCGGCATTTTATTTTTATTTCAGCCACTATCTCAGTCATCTCATGGTTTAATCTCTGCAATGACTCACCGCTTACTCATCTAAGTCCTGCATTTCAGACATCTAGCTTCAGACCTCTTAGCTTCTACTAGCATCTCAATAGACAGAGCTGTGATTAGTCGCTTGGTAGCAGCGTGTTTCCACTTTAGTATTTCCAGCTGCTTGTCCATGTCTGCAGATTTTTTTTCGAATTAACTGTTTGGGATCAAGAAAGACGGACCACATCGAGCAAAAGGTGAAATTTCGGCGGAGGTTTCAGTCGCCGTTGTTGGAAGTGTAGCAGGAAGTAGTGGCGGCTAACGTTTTTACAGAGCGAACCAGACACAGCACAAAGATAAATGGCTTTGGTGCAGACGCACTGTAGAGCAGCCCATGTACCTGCAGCTCAATAAAGGGTTTAATGCCGAGAAAAGCATTTGATGTGAACTGCATCCACTTACGTGTATCTTGCTCCACTATGAAACGTAGTAGAATAAAGCAAAGATGTGTTAATAAGAGCACCCTTTTCTCTAGAATTCCTTCTTTCTTCTGCAGCAGCACTCAGGAGCTTTATGCTGCGATTGAGCCTAACCACTACCAGGTGTGCTTGAAAAGCTTTTTGGTGAAACTGGCACAAGGTTAAGACCGGGTGGAAGCTGGAGGCGTGTGATAGAGGGGAGAGGGGGGGAAACACCGGAGGAATGGAGTTGCTTAATGTGAAAACATCAAACGACCTAAATCTGGTACCGGGGTGTTAGGCAAAGTTGTCTCAACTTGTTACAGTGTGATCGTGCAGGACTGTTGCTGGCTGAAGTCTTGTCTCATGCAGACCAGCCCCCCCCAAACACAGCGTTACTGCATGTTTTTTTTAGGAAGAGGAGGAGGGTAGATGAAACTGCCGCATATGTAGGTCAATGAAGTCATAAATATTATTTGTATGATTTGGCTCCAGAATGCGGGTGGATTGTGGTTGATCAAGATAAAACACAAGCTAGGTGAATTTTAACTTTCATAATCGCGTTTGGTCTCTGTACAACAAGTGGAGAAAGAACAACTTATTACACTGTACCTTGCAGTATACTCACAGCTTCATTTAAGCTATACCTAAAAGGTATGTGTGGTCATGTATTGGTCATATGTGTAGGAGGGACCAAACCGGCACGGCTTTTCTGGATCCTCTTATTCAGATTATTTCTTTGTTTAAAATGTTCAGTGTATATGTTCAAGGTATGCTCTTGATTCAATATGATGCAGCCAGTTTGGGAAATTAGGAGGTTTATGCAAAATAGCTTGGACATTTACTTGAACGATGTACCAAAATCTTTAAAATGATGCAGGAGCTTTTCTTCATATTTACGTCTCCGTGGATTTGATGCAGCCATGCGTAAATTTCACCCCCTGCAGAGCTGAGAGCAAGGTCCTTCTTTCTTTTGTTGGGGTGGTTAAACCTGTTAACTCGACTTTGCATGAAAACACAGCAAAGCTTGTTAAAAAAAATTAAAAAATAACATGAGACTGACCCCTAGGGGTTTGGATAAAGACTCTGCACAATCACTAAAATAGTACATGCCATTTAATATTTAATTCACATCTAAACGGGTTCTCTCTCGTTTTATTTACTGTGATTTGTTTAGTGCCCAGGCCCATATGTCAATACTTTTCCTTTTAAAGACTGCCAGGAGTCTCTTATCACTGTCATCCTGGAAGGCACACAATGGCCCATTCATCACACGAAAACACCCACACAGATACAGTGAGCAGATAATTTTATGGTGTATATCCGAGTTTGTCAGTAGCGTTAAAACAGTTGTTTAAGGCCTTAATTTTGGCATCTAGTCTATCATTAACTGGGAAACAAAAAAAAAGTTGGCCAACTAAACTACTTATTCTGTTTCTTGTCCTGTTTGACAATGGCAGATTCATAAACATGGTAGCAGATTAGACTGATCTGGAATTAGCCTTTGAATAACTCTCCCACAAACAGCAGGATGTGATATCTCTTTAGTATAAATTAATGCTATGGAGACTCTTATCCTCTAGCATGTGGTTCCTCCCTAAATAGAGCGAGCGCTGGGCTGTGCACACCTCTTGTCATCCTCATACCATGAATATCTTTAAATTACTCCAAGCTATGTGTTGTTGACATAGCTTTTTACAACTTTGGATCGTAATCTTGGCTGCATCTCGCTCCCCCCTCCCTCCCCCCCACCCATTGCACGCCCTGTGATATGATGGCTGTCTTTGGCTAAATAAGGTAAGAGAACACTTCGCATTCTTTCTTGCCAAAAGACGGCTGATCCTCTGTAGTGCTGCAAGCCAGAACGGCTTTTTATCCTATCAGAAACTGAAGAAACTGAGGGTGCTTTAGGTGTGCCAGCCAATTCCTCTCCACCTTGACACTGTCATGCTATAGAGATGCATGACTGGCTCCTAATGGTGGTTTTCCAGAATCTCTTGAGTGTGATTAATATTGCTCGGGCATGTTTGTTGAAAGCCAGGTATGTCTTTCTTCAAAGTGGGCAGCAGTTGCTGGTAAAGCCGACCTTTTCCCGTCTCAGTTCGAGAGAGGCAGCAATTTTCCACTGTCTGCTGTTTTTGACGTTTTGATGTTGTTTGTCAGCTCAAGTTTACCCTTTACAGGCAAGAGAATGAGATTTGCAAATTGTGAACAAGGAAATGGCTTAGTTTTCCTGTAAACTACTACGCAGGTTATGTTTAAAGCCACTCATTAAAGGTTATGCCTGGTAGAAGGGCCTTGGTTTCCTCCACACAGCTGAGGGGAACCTTTGGAGTCAGTGTACACTCATGTGGCAGATGAATGATGAGGAAGAGGCCATCGCATGATGAATTAAGACAAGGAGCCCACTGCGTTATACGGGACCACCTCTTGTTGGTTTTCGCTGAGTAACATGATCACATAGGGCGCTTGCAATATATCAATGGAGTATTTTCCATTTTTATTTCAAACCTGTGGAGTTACTTCGTATCTCGTTTCATTGTAATATGGATTAATGTCCGCCGGGTGTACAAGTGTATCAGAATTTGATGGATATGAGCTGCAGTTACCTTTTTTTTTCTCTCTCTCTCTGAGACAGGCCCGGTGTGGTACTGTATCACCGTATTTATTCAAGCCAATCCAAACATGTCAGAGGCCCAGTGACACCGGAGAAAAATGACAGTTGACCTTCTTTAACAAGGTGACGGGAGGATGACAAGTGTGAATATTTGAGATCACTTTTTTTTTTGTACTAGTACTGTAAGAACAACCGTGCCTCTAAAAGCATTAGTGCATTATTTTAAAGAGCCAAACATCAAAGATCTGCACTGTTCCCATTGCTCATGCCAGGAGTGCACGTTGAGAAAATTGCAAAACAGCCAGTATACAGACCTTTAATCTAGGCACACAAGAAAGAAAACAAGGGAAAACAGCATTTATCATGCCAATAGGCAGTCATGGACCATACCTATTTGGCTTGCCAAGCAAATATTTAATCCTTATCTACCAGCGCTAACAGGAGTGGGAAATTTTTGATATGATCCACGAGGTACAGAACAGCGAACACATCAGTCATTTGGCATTGTTAGGTGGTATTTTGAAGAGAAAGCAGGCAGTGTTGTTGAGTGTGAATTTGCTATAGTTGGGCAAACAGGTTGGCTCCAGAGGACAAAACAGGCCTTTGAATCCTTTCACTGTCTGTGCCAAGCACGGATTATATTGATTTCAATGGCAGCTCAGGGTATAAAGGAAACAAAACATTTGATGTGTGTTACTCAGTGTTCACTTAATGTATTTCAGACTGTTAATGATCTGGTTCGTGACCACGAACACTGGTGTCATGCGGTGCTGACATGACCCTGTTTCTGAGCTCTGTCACCTGTCAGCAGTTCAAACTTCACACCGAGTTTGGCATAGCAAAGCCAGTGCCAAGGTGCAGCAATCTGACGTGACAGGACTCTAATGCACCGCCCGAAGAGTATTTGAGATAACCGCAGGAAAAACATTTGTGCATTGTTAATATAATAAACAAAAACAAGTGGGACAGCGACTTTGGAAAGCTCTTTCCTCATCGCACGTCTTCCATGAATTCATTTGGGATTCATTCACTGTGAAGACTTTGAAGGCCAGATGCAACCGGGAAAGATTACACACACCATAAAGTGCATTAGCCCGTTTGATGATTGGACTGCAATGGGGGTGCCAGTCTGATTGTGGATCTGGATCAAAGAAAATGGCATGATTTCTCACAGCCTAGAAATGAGTAGAGTTTGGAGCTCTTTGCATTCTTGTGTTGTTCCCGTTTAGGTAGTTGTCAGGACCTTGTATACTCGTAGGATTTTCTGCTTCGTTTCCAGTACAGTTTGAATTTTCCATTAATTGTGGAAAACACTGAGCTTGTTTATTGCCATTAACACTTAATTCTATTCATTAGCTAACAATAGTTGTGACATGTATTTTCCGTAGATTTTCTTCTGTCAGTGCACTTTTGGGAGATATGTGTTTTTCTCGATAGTCGTGCTTTAAGAAATTTAAAAGTCGTAGTGCAAGGCTTTTTGATACAAATCAGTGTCCATTACACTAAAACCCTTTCCAGATGAGTTCATGCAACGCTTGCTAACCAGCAGAAGGTAAATATATTTATTCTGCATGATAACTTGAGGTTTAAATTTGTTGTCTGCAACATTAAAGAGGGAAGGGAGCAGCGGTGTAGTGATGGAGATGGAGCCGGCCACAGTAAGTAGTTGGAGTGTGGCAGAGAAACCGGAGTTACAAAGGTTACTAAGATCCTATGAATTCACAATTGACAGTGCTCCAGTTAAAAAGGAAAAAAAGGAGGAAGGATCGCAGTAGAAAGAAACCATTGACAGAACAAACACGGGTTACAATTGGTGTAGCCTTTCCTTGTTGGATACCGCTGAAAGAAGTGAACGGACTGTCAGTGTTTGTCTAATAGGTCTTCAAGTAAGGGGAGACAAAAGTTATGCACTGTAGCTTAAAAGATTGCATTCCTCTCTTCCCCGTCAGTTTTCAATGTCCTCCTGTCTCTGACTGGTGGAAGTAATTACACGGGGTCATTAAGAACTGGGGAAAAACACTTGTGACAAGGGGCTGCTCTTATTAGACTGGATGACACTGACAGACATGAGCCAAAGGTCCTCCTCGTCCGTCTTGAGGAGACAAGAGGATCCACATTTTGGTTTGGCGGAACTAGCGAAAAAAGCAGCAACTGAAGGGAGACTGCCATGTATCCCGCTTGTGCAGAGGCCAGGTGTTTTGACATCTCTTTTCCATTAAGCACATTCAGTCACAGGGTGGCCAGTATGGAAATGAGATGGTGTACTGTGACATATGTGTTTGCCTCCACATCGGTTTGCTTCCTATTCCTAGAGCAGTCCGAAATAGATGTGGTCTCAGCACAACTGTGTTTATTGGACGGGGTTTGCGCTGGTGTATTTCCCCACGTGTCAGGTTGTTAAGAATAGGAGGGAGCAGAGAAAGTCAGGGGCAAGGAAGCTAAGAGCAGAAAGAGTGGAAGAGGAGGGGAGTGACGGAGGTGGAGAAAGAGCCACTGAGGTCATTGTTGATTTTCCGAGTCAACTTTGAGAAAGAAAAAGAGAAATACTTTTTAAATTGTGATTTAATTGCAGTACGTGAAGTGAAACGTTTTTGATTTTAAGGATCATAAAGTCTGAATTGAGAAAAGCACTTGGCTTTGTGAGCCTGTCTTTTTATGGATAAAAAGATAAAAATCCAAAGATAAAAAAAAGAAAGAACTATAGCATATGTGCACGCATGTGATGGTAGGGGGAATATATGGCCTGTAAGATTTTAAATCTTACCCTCTAAGCATCTGGTCCTGCATCTATATGCGCATTTTACTGCTGTAAGAAAAGCTGTTTGGCCGAAGCGACTGCCAAGCAACACATGGGGAACGGCCTTCACTCTTCAGCCGCTCTCCAACTTTATGTACAGAGATCATTAGAGGAGTGTTCATGTGCGAAGTCACAGAAGTAACGCTAATGAACTGAGCTTATATCTCGGTCAGGCTTTTGTCTGGCCTGTTGAATGGATACATACCTTTGCTCTGCTCTCCGCTTCACTACCTATTTGTGTCAGTGGTGGTGGGGGAAGCCCTGCTGAGGAGGTGAAAGGGTAGGCTGGGAAAAAAACATAAAAAAAGGCAGAGGGAAGAAAAGGGGGATACAATCTGGGTTGCATTGTGAGGGTTGACCCCACCTGGTAGCTAAGGAATGACTCATTATACAGGCGAGCACTAATGAAAGATTTGTCTGTCCTCACATTGGCTCTGCTGTCATATCTCTCTCCTTGTCTGAAAATTCTGCAGATTCCACCCCTCACGTTTCTCTTCTGTTTCTCCTCGACAGCATCGGATCCCGATGGCCGCTTAGCGCGCAGTTTGCTGAAGGGACTTACCTGGAGATAATTAGTGCTCGGCAGCGTATGTCCAGCCTAAGACTAACGAAAACGAAGACGAATGCCACTGCCGCCTTTCCGAAAGAATTACTGTGACTGACAAAAACGTAAACCTTCACTCAAAGCCTTATGTAAACACATCAATAAACGCAACAATCCAATTTCCCGGTCTCCATCGCTGGACAATGAGCGCCGTTGAGCTCCGCGGGCCACGTCGTTCTGTGTTTATTGGAACTTGGCTGTGGTATGCCTCGGTATCAAATGGCTCTGCCAGGATAGAGTGTCGCAGTCCGGTAACCCGATCGCTTCTCCGCTCCCACGAGACGGGAGACACCGTTCCCTCGGCGCTGTGTGTAGAGGAAGTCTAGGTATGACATCTGCGAGGGAAATCAAATCAGAACGAATTACCATGGTTTATTTGCACGTCTCTAACAATCTCTTTCACATCCTTGAATGTGAACATTTGTCCAGACTTCAGGCGCTGCGATCCCGCCAAGTGCAAGTACCACACGTCTGGCTCCTTCCTCGTATTTATTGGTCATTTTACGAATATCTTTCCGCACCTTAGCCCTTTGGCGGCGCGGAGACGCTCGCCGCCCCGTGGGTCCGCGCCGGCCTTCCTGTGAGGCCCGCTGCCAGTGACACAGGCTTGTTCAGTCTGTGTGGCCCCGACTCAGTTTCCTCTAATCTAAACCATCATCTCCATATGTCTTCTATCACAACTTCCAAAGCATTTGAATAAACTCCAGGCAACAGGAACAAATTAATTAATGTCTTTATTCCTCCGTGCGCTCTGTAAACTGCCTGTGTGAGCGGGCACACATCCTTGCATGCGTGCGTTGGTGGACGTTTGCGTTCAAACACCCCCCGCGCATACATACGCATTTTCCACATAATTGGCTTGATCCACTGTTCGGTTGCGCTCGCAATCCAAACATGTTGAAATTGATCTCGTTTTTACCTGCATTCCTGCATAATGATTTCCACCTGAGCGCTATAATCTGCTTTTATTGACCCATCATTCACCTTATGTTTTCGTTCAGAGCGCGGGGCATAAAAAGAGTGGAAGAAACCACAGTCCACCGAGTGGCGTGTTGCAATCTGCTGCACGTGCTGGGAGGTCCTCCACCTTAATTACTTGTGCTTTCTCTCCACAAATTGAGGAACACGAGGCTTACCTTCAAGAATGAGAAAGGAGAAAAGGGAGAAAAAAAACTAAAAAAAAGTGCCAAGGAAGTGTTGATGTTGTTATTCTGTTGTGCTTCGTGACTGCTGAGAAACATTACACATCCTGTAAACCGGACGGTTTCTCATGAAAATACCAGGGGATGAAAATGAAAGATGGGCCTTTTAATTCTTGTGCATGGCAGGCAGTGATGTGGCGATTTCTGTTACCATGCTCCTCCAGATGGCTTTAGTTTGTCTGACTTCAGGCTTCACCTCTCACAGCGTCTGTGGCCTCCGCTGACCAGAGGAACAGGCTCCTGGCTCCACGGGACAGGGCTAAATTCAGACATGGGCAGGGCACTGGCTTGTGACTTGTGAAAGTCCAGCGTTCGCCGAACAACAACTCTGCAGCGCAAACTGACCTTCAGCCCTGTGAGGCTGCAGTGTATCTCCTGGTATTGGATTAGATTGTGGCTTATTAGTTGATCAGAGTTGATGTATGGAATAAAAAACAGTGGTACAGAATGACAAATTCTGCTTCTAAAGCCAAGCTGCTTAGACACCACTACTGCTTCCTGTTCATTTTAAGCCCAGCATTCAACTTATAATTTGCTTGTTGCATCTGAAGTTTCCCGCAGTTAAAGAAGTTGCTCTCCATTCGTCTCTGCGCTAACTAGTAATTTATAGTTTCCTTTATTGTCTTTAAATCAACCTCTAACCAAATGTAATGTGTTTGGATACTGCGCATTTCAGATTTCCCTTTCTCCACCTCAAATCACACTGTTTTAGTTTTTTACCCGTAATAACAACACAGCGCGCACAGATCGAGTGGTTAAGTGGGTGATGACAGACTGATGAGCCTGCATACTGATGACCTACTTTAGTTGAAAATAAGGATCCTGTTGTTGTGCGACAATGATGAGGAAAGATGTCCAGAGAAAGAGTTATGGTAATTAGCCTAAATGCATAATTAGACCACTGCTTCCTCAGAGTCTGTTATGAACTCGTTGTGGTCTCATGCAGTTCTTTACTCTTCTCAACCTGGGATGAGGCATCTCTTCATCCCACACGAATGCTGCTGATTTTGTCGTATCGTCGTATCAGCAGCATTGTAAGAAAGCTTTAAATGCGCATGTTAAGGATCCTCCTCCTCCCCAACTTCTAGTCTCACACATCCACTCCTGAAAACAAACGTTGTTTAATTTACAGCCGTGTATGTGGGCTTGTCCTGCCCAGTGGGGTCTTTGTGGGTTTCCTGGCTGTGCTTTGGATGTGGTTTATGTGTTATGCCTGCTGTGTGATGCATGAGCGGTGGCAGTCATCCTTTTCATTTTACAGCGCTTTCTGGAAATGAAGGCATGTGTGCAGATGACTAACGGAGCACTTTAGGCTTGTCTGTAGACAGAAAATGTGCAAGAATAATGGCACAATTAGGGGACACGTTTTTTTAATTTGTTAGCTGTCGAGCAGTGAGCGGTGGAGGCTGGGTTAAGGCTGCGATTGCCACACGGAGATAAATAAAAACTGACCCATGACTCATGCAAAACTGGAATGCGGAAGTGGAATGTGCTGGCACTGCCACAGAGAATCAGAAGGTGTTTGAAGCAGCACAGGACAGATTTGAAAGTTGTCTTCTCAGCAGCAGCAGCAGCAGCAGCATGTCTGTCTGCAACTATCAGCAGTCTTGACTCTGAGCCGAGCACATTCCTCATGATTATGGAAATTCCGCCATTACTTTTATGATTGTTATAATTATAAATCCATTATATCCCCGTGGCTGTTTCAGCTGCAAAAACTTGACTGTGCATTGCAATTTAAAGGGAGAAAACAGCTGCTCTCTGTATCACTTTCACTCTGCTGAGTCATTGCAGTCAGGTGTGCCTGTCAGTAAAGGCATAATAGTGAATGGAAAAATTAGTCACTTCTACTTGGGTGCACTCATGCATTGTTTCAGTGTCCAGGCTTGTTTTGTGGTGGAACAAGTAATTAGTGTAGACTGCATATAAAAGATGGACGTTACCCCACAGGTTTGTGGGTCCTTTCCATTGACTGTATAAAGACCTCTGAAGAACAGTGCAGGAGCTCAGTGCAGTGCATGACTAAACTGATCCTGATTAGGGCCATGAAACGAAACACGTAGGTCTAATAAAGTTGCTCCATACACTACAGCACTACACTACTGCTCCCAGAGTCTTGACCTTTCTACAGTCAGGCCGACTAAATGCCAGCTAATTCAGAAAGGGGTTCATGGGTTGAGCCGAGGTGAATGACTGACAGCTAGGCAGACATCTAGAAAATTAAGATGGACTCCACTTTGGGGGTAGACTGAAGAGTCCATTTGAGGAACAGTTTGGCACTTCCATGCTTGCTTATTTTTTCAGCCCCGTGGGTTGCAGCTTGGATTTTGGCCATCTTTGTTGTTTAGAGAAAGTAGTGACTATATATCGATCAGGGGGCATCATCGTTTTTCAGGACAAGGACCCCAAACTGATGGAGAGATTAAGTAGAGACCCCCTACCTACTATATGTGTTCTATATTAAACTCGGCCTAGTGCTATTTATGAGCATAATACATGGGTTCAAAATGCAACAGTAGGGTGGTCGTGCAATTACCCTAAACATAGACAACTCTGCAAAAGTGTGTAATATGCAGCCCTGTGATTGGCTCAGCAGCGAGTCCTGCTGTGTACAGGAGGCTCAGATTGACAGGTCTAGTGTGGCGCTCTGTGTGAAACGGTGCGCTGTTGAGGAAGCTCCTGCGTCGCTGAGTGGGTGCTTAGATGATAGGGAGGAGTCAGTCAAGGCAGGCAGAGCATACCTTAAAAGCTGACAGTTTCTGAATAAAAAGCCAAAGGTTATCCCCGACAGCATTTCTGCATAGGCGTCCCTTTTCAGACCCAAGGTGTACGTGTCCCGTTGACGTCTTTGTCCGTGCTGGTCAGTGACTCTGTGGTGCTTATTCCACTTGGTATTAAAAGGGCACGGTTCTGAAGAACTACTTGACTGCTGCTATTTGTCTGTGTTGTTATCATTATCTCTGGAATGCAAAATCAAAAGGGAGCCCAGATTGTTTCGCTCTGCCAAAGCCATGGCAAATGTAATGAGCTACTGAAGTTTCAGGTGGTTTCAAGGTTCCATGTGACCACTTGAGATAGGGCTCCCAAACATTTTCCGGTGAATTAATGAGGTTTCCAGGTTCTTTCCTCAATGATAAAATGCAGAGCGTCCATACTTTTGGGCGCATGTCTGTGCCAAATGGTAAGGAACTAATCTCTATTTCTCATTAGAGATGGGCATCTGGGAGGTGCGTTGGTGTGTGGACTGCGGACAGGGAAGGACTGTCTGTTCCTGCACAGGGGCTTCATTTAGTGCTGGGTAGGAATATCTTTTTCTGCTTCATTGCAGTTCAAACTAGCAAGCCTTTCGCGCAAATGGTGGAAGAACTGTCGACTTATTTATTCTTAGTAATCGACACATACTACATACCACTGGGAATAATTCAACCCCAATGCTGAGGCATCACCGTTGTATTGCTGTGCTGTGATCTGAGCAGAACCATTAGTGTCGGTTCAGCAGTGTCGGTCGTAGCTCATCTGTTGACTGATTAACATTCAGTGTGGAAGTGCAGTTCAGACCTTCGGGAGGAAGAGAAAAAAAAAAGAGTCGGCTGGTTCAAGGGTGGAGGGTTAAGTAGGACCACAAATCAAGTTTGCTTTGTATAGCAAAGGTGTGATGAGTAACCCGGGCTTAACCTAGAGAGTAGTTACTCCCTCTGTCTTTCCACTCCAGTGATCAGAGAGTTTGTCTCCTTAGAGATCCTCTAATCTAAACTCAAGTCATCTAGCTGGAGTGCAGGGCAGTGAATATGGACCTAAATTGACCTGAAGGGATAAGTGTTATAGTTAAAAAGTGTTTGTGGATATAGAATCCACCGAAACCCAAGAGCTGAATCATGGTAATAGGCCTCGGTTTGTGTCAGCAACATAACATTATTTGCTTTGTTTTTATAGATGTTACAGCCATAATAATGAGAGTAGCATTTAGTATTCGCTACCATGATGGGTACATGAAAGAAGACAAAGCTGCAACTAGAACATTGTGTGTGCTTTGGGAAAAGATTTAAAAGAATCATGCCAACTTGGCAGCGATGATTTGCTCATGCTTGATTTCCACTGCTGGGGGGGTGGGGGGCCCAAACCAAAAAGTCCCAGTACACTTCCTTCCTGTTGTTTATAAAGACATAAATTACCAACATCACGCAGCTTCCCCTCTTAATACCACTGGACTTGCGGAGATTTATTCCTTGTGGATGTTGTTGCCAGTGACTTGCCGGGACTCTTCCGTAAAAGACCAGTACTCGTGAACGCGCAGAACTCTGAAGGCTCTGCTCTCCTCACGCCGAATACTGTCAAAGTCATGAATTAGAAACAAGATGTCCTGTAAAGATGAGAGACTCCGCT